>NC_067231.1:18021458-18340208 GCF_019924925.1 Ctenopharyngodon idella
ACCAGCCAAACATCTGGTGGTGATTATATGTTATAAAACACCCGCCACATGGGAGTGGCTCCTTTTCCTTCTTCTGCTGACTAAAAACAATGGAAATGTCTGGCACGACACACAGTCTCACCTTAACCTCACAAGATTTGGCTACACACAATTTACCGTATGAAATGAAAGACTAAGAACAAAAATAACATTTCAGACCTCTGAATTTGCTTATACCTAACATACACTTAAAACCTTTCATGTATTTTTAGGTAGAAAGAGAAAAAAAGAAAATTATTAAATAGAAATACATTTTCCGATGGCCCATGACGCTTTTCACAAATTACGGGAGTAACTTCCGTTAAACTATAAACAATCAGTGAAACTTTTCTGTACTCACCTTCTGTATTCAACTTAACGAAAAAAGCGTAAGTGACGATACATCAAATACGCTTTTTTCATAAGTTGAATACAGAAGGCGCAAGACATAGTGTAAGCGTTTTGAACTGTGAGAGGTGTTACACTTTCTTTGTAAGTTGAATACGGAAGGTGGTCTGGCGGAAGTTAGATATTTTACTTTATAACTTGTTAAATATGGATATTTTTTTTACACAAACGCATCGCTTCACTTCAGAAGGCCTTTATTAAACCCCCGGAGCTGTATGGAGTACGTTTATGATGGACGGATACACTTTCTTGAGCTTCAAACTCGTTGCCCCCGTTCACTGGCATTATAAAGCTTTGACGCGTCAGGATATTTGTTAATATAACTCCGATTGTGTTCATCAGAATGAAGAAAGTCATATACACTATAGGATGGCTTGAGGGTGAGTAAATCTAGGGGTAATTTTAATTTTAAAGTGAACTAATCCTTTAAACGCCTCCATCGAAGTCCAGATATTACTTCTGCAAACATCTACATCACAATGTGAAATATTAGCATACCCCCCCCCCAATAAATGAAAGAAGGCAAGGTTTCAGTTAATTGTAGTGTTGTCGCCATGCCATGGAGATGTTGTTTGTTATTTGTTTTGCCTTCAGAAAATGGATGAAATTAGGAATCAGTGGTCAAGATTTGTTTATTACAATGTTCCTGAGCACTACAACCCTAAAGTTCACTTGTGTACAGCGTATTTTAAGGAGGACAGCTTTCTGAACCAGGGAGAATTTACAATGCCAGGTGTACACAAGTCATGCTTGCAAAGTTGGTTCCAATCGATCTGCTTAAAGGTGCTCTATGTAAGTTTTTGTCTGTACTAAAGCATAAAAATACCATAATATGTTTGCAGATATTAAACATGCGGAGTTCACATACTCGTTTCTCTGAAAACTATTGCTACAGCCAGTTATTTTACTTTGAAACACTGCAAAAAATGCTGTTCTTACTTAGAGTTTTTGTCTTGTTTCTAGTCAAAATATCTTAAAGTTCTTAAATCAAGAAGCATTTTCTTGACAAGTAAAAATTATTTTCTTGTTTTCAGAAAAAATAAGTCAAAATTAAGTGAGTTTTTCCTTAAAACAAGCAAAATAATCTGCCAGTGGGGTAAGTAAAATAATCTTATATCAAACCAAAAATAAAATATATAATCTTGTTTTCAGTTTGGATTAAGATTATTTTGCTTACCCCACTGGCAGATTATTTTGCTTGTTTTAAGGAAAAACTCACTTAATTTTGACTTATTTTTCCTAAAAACAAGAAAATGATTTTTACTTGTCAAGAAAATACTTCTTGATCTAAGAATTTTTAGATATTTGGACTGGAAACAAGACAAAAATTCTAAGTAAGAACAGCATTTTTTGCAGTGCTCCTGTTGCGTGTCTTCAAACTGGCAATCCGCGAGAGCATTGAGTCTGAGGAGGAGGGGGCGGGGCAAACAATATTTTGAATTTGGACTGCAGTACCCATTTCAACCACTAGCTGTCAATCTTACATAAAGCACCTTTAATCATCTGCATTTTCAGAATCTGACTTGGGCTGATACGGTAAATCCGATGACTTTAGAAGCCTTGGAAGCTGAAGCTCACGATTATGGAAAGTCGTGTTACATTTCCATCACATGCAAGAGGTGTTTGGCCAAACACAACGCACTGGGTCAGCTGGCCAATCAGAGCACTCTGGGCTTTTCGGAAGGAGGGGCTCTGTAGAACCCGGAACTCAATCAGAGAGTTTCAGACAGACTGGGAATAGAGGTACTGCAATAATGTACAGGATGTGAAACACAACACACTGAGTCAGCTGGCCAATCAGAGCACTCTAGGCTTTCCGGAAGGAGGGGCTTTGTAGAACCTGGAAACCCTTTAAGTTTGCAATGGCTACGGGAAAGTTAAGAGCAGAACTGTATAAGCACTACTTAAATAATTTTAATTTATTTTTAATAAATATCTTGCAGATTTTTCAATGGATATGCAAGTTAAGAGTTTAACTATATTATAAACACTACTGCGTTCAATTAACTATATTATAAACACTACTGCATTCAACTCTCTTCCCTCCTTTTCCGATTCACACACCCTCTCTCTCTCTCTCTCTCTCTCTCTCTCTCGAGCTCACCTCTAGCCCTCTCTCTCTGCACTCTCACACACTCTCTTTCTTTACTCTGAGGTTGTGTGGACCACTTTTTCTGTCTGTATATGTTCCTGCTGCAAAAGACTCTTGGAGTAAAGCAGAAAGAAGACCAAATAGCCAAACAGCATAAAGCAGTGAACTGATCAACACACCATCATCATGCACAGTTTCAGCTTCTTCTTGGTGCTATTGTGTCTACAGGTTTGCATCCCTTTTGTGTTTACTGCACCAACTCAGTGTCCAAGCCAGTGCCACTGCCATGGGGACCTGCAACATGTTATTTGTGACAACGTCGGACTGAAGAAGATCCCCCGAATATCTGAGGCCACTCGTCTCCTTAATCTGCAAAGGAACAACTTGGGAAATCTCCCAACTGGAGGCTTCAGTGAGATGAAGGGGCTAATTTCTCTGCACCTGCAGCACTGTCAGGTTCGAGAGATCGCCAGCCAGGCTTTCAAAGGGCTAAAGAAACTCATCTACCTCTACTTGTCTAATAATGAGATCAGCACCATCAAACCTGGTGCTTTTGAGGACCTAAGCGAACTGACCTATCTCTATTTGGATGGTAACCACATCACAAGCCTTCCAAAGGGCATCTTTTCTCCCATGATCAACCTGTTTATCCTGCAGCTTGACAACAACAAGCTTCGAGAGCTGCAGCCTGGTACTTTCACAGGTGCTAATGATCTCCGATGGCTTTATATGAGTGGAAATGAGTTGAGCTCCATACAGCCAGGTTCTCTTGATGAAGTGGAGAACCTGGCCATTCTAACCTTGGACCGTAACCAGCTGTCCACCTACCCTCTTCTGGCTATGAGCAAGCTGCGTGTCGTGGAGGAACTCAACCTGTCCAAAAACCCTCTCAGCATCATCCCTGACCATGCATTCCGGAGCTTTGGCCGCTACATGGAGAAGCTCCATCTAAATGACATGAGCCTGGAGAAGGTAAGTCTGTGACATACCAGTTATTTTGTGGATTAAACACTTACAACATAGAATAAAACATGAAAAAAAAAAAAAAAAATCAAGATGCTGATTGTGAACCAAAGTAAATGTTTTCCCCATAATGCTGGCCTCTAAAATTGTGGCTAAATAAATGCTTGTTTGTATTGGGTTTTCGGGAAGCTTAGCATTGGCAAACAAACTTTACATCCCATCAGAGCTTGCCATGCAAATGTACTGCAACCCCATTAGAATTAATCAAAACTGTAGACTGGAACAAAGTGGTATCCGGCTAAAACAGACCTGCGCTGGAGACTCTCACCTGTTTTCTTTCAATAAGATTCTCCTGATATTCTGTCCATTCCCTTCACACTTTCAGGCCTTAAATAAGGTCACATGTGCTTTATGTCAGGATGCACATGTGCTATTCCAGCAGGATTTTTCCCTGTGGATCACTAAATGGCTAATGAAAGTGTTTAAGAGACACATTTATCTTTTCCTTATCTTTGATCTGACTTCCACAGACTCTCCGCACGGACTGATACCAGTGCAAACACTCACATTATTGACCAAAATATCTTTTCAAATAATTATTTAATTATTTAAAATACATTTCTATATAAAATGTAAAAAATAAATATATTAAATAATAGTTTTACAATCTATTAAATAATAATAAATGATTTTATATATAAATATATTATATATAAATGTTATTATTTATATTTAAAAAACATTTTTTTTATACACACACACACACACACACACACACACAGGTGTGCAAAGGCACATCAACAAGTATGCAGTTGGTCAGTGCTGTTTGTATGATAAAAAAGGGAAAAAATAACCACTCTCCATTCACATGTGGATATTTTTAGGGTGTATTTGCTGGAAAAATGTTATTTTGAGACCCATGTTTTTTCCTGTCACTTGGCAGACCATGTAAACAGGTCAGCAAGGGTTAGCAGACAGGTAAATAGTGACAGGGTGTTCCATGGCCCATGAAGAGAAGTATTTTTAGGCTGGCGTTGCCTCACCTGAATGGACAAGTGAGCCCTTTGCAGGCATTTCTGGCAGAAGAGCAGGTCGATGGAGGAGTGGACAGACAGAAAAAGTGAAAACAACCCTTCCATGATGGAAGTAATCCATCCTCCATCGCCTCAAATTACCTCCATCGCCTCTTGCCTTCTCAGTGGAAATTTCCAACGTCTTTTCAATAAGTGCATCTTTTCTACACTTACATAACGCACTCACAGACACTGTGTGTACACTGTCTCAGCCCCTCAACCGTCGTCTTCCTATAAAGCAGACACCACGCAGACCAGTACATCTAACACCTTGGTGAAGTTTTTAGCAGTCTTGCATACGCTTATGAAGTTTGATGGAAGGCTGGAAGGAGAGTGTGGACAGGTTTACATAAGCTCTGGCACAGAGGACGGCATGAGAGAGGCCTTTCATGTGGAAAAAAAACCCCTCAGTCCGGCATCCACAAGTCTCCTTCAGATATTAAGAGTGACTTTGAATGCTAATTGCTAGGATATTCTACATGCAAAGGCAAAGCAGTGAGTTGTAACATGTTATCATCTGTATATACTGTCTATCTGTCCTTTCTACCCATCAAGTTCTCCAATGCTGCCTTTGAGGGAGTGACAGCTCTCAAATCTCTGTACCTTGAGAACAACAAGCTGAAATCGCTGCCGAACAGCCTTGAGTTCAGCACACTCCAGAACATCACTCTGTTTAACAACCCCTGGAGCTGCACCTGCCAATTAGCAAATCTCAAAAAGTAAGAGACAAAATCAGATCATCACTCCAAACATAACTGTATTCAAGGTTGATGCCGTAATAAAAAAAAATGCCTTTCAAATGTTATTCTCAAGGCAAAAAAAATTGTCTTTGTAATATTTCATCAGATTGTAATAACTTATTCAAATGGCAATTGACTTTAATGGTGCTTCAGATTTGCTTTAAATGCTTGGACTTGCTTGTGCAGATGGATGGACACTAGCCGCCATCGCCCTGATGCAGTTTGTGCTTCTCCTGGAAGCCAGAAAGGAAAGCAAATAAGAGACAGCACTGCTTTCACCCGCTGCAAGGCAAAGACAAAGAGGACCAGGAAGGGAACACGGCTCTGAGATGGTGAGCAGCCCTGTTAATTCCACTATCACAAATTTAGGATTCATAACATAACATTTAGAACTGCAAAAATCACATAAATGACATATATAAATGGCTACCTTAAAGGGATAGTTCACCCAAAAAAAATGAAAATGATCCCATGATTTACTTATCCTCAAACCATCCTAGGTGTACATGACTATCTTCTTTCAGACGAACACAATCGGAGATATGTTTAAAAATATCCTTGCTCTTCCCAGCTTTATAATGGTAGTAAAGGGGGGCAGATTTTAAAGACCCAAAAAATTCATCCATCCATCATAAATATAATCCATACAGCTCCAGGGAGTTAATAAAATTAATTTATTCTTACAAATTAATTTTTGTAAGAAAATATCTATATTTAAAACTTTATAAATTTAAATAACTAGCTTCCGGCAGACGACTGTACACATACTGTGCAAGCTGACTTGCACCAAATGAGTAACCCTCAGGGAGGCTTAGACGCCTCTCGCAGTTCAAACAAATAGGGCTGGGCAACAAACTTAAGCTCCTCTTCATTTATATCAAAAGCCTCCACATTTCTCTTTAAAAATTGATAGTTTTAGACTGCTAATTCGTGACCGGTGTTTTGTTTTTTTGCTCTATCCTCTGCGCTTCCCCATTCGTCATTACGTCATGCGTTGGGTCAGAGGTTACTCTTTCGCCGCAAATAAATGCGTATGGCCGTCTGCTGAAAGCTAGTTATTATAGTTAATAAAGTTTTAAATATGGATATTTTTCTTACAAAAACCCATCGCTTCACTTCAGAAGGCATTTATTAACCCCCTGGAACCGTATGGATTATTTTTATGATGGATGGATGCATTTTTTTTTTTTTTTGGCTTCAAAAATATATTTTTAAATATATCTCTGATTGTGTTCATCTGAAAAAAGATAGTCATATAAACCTGAGATGGCTTGAGGGTGAGTAAATCATGGGATAATTTTCATTTTGGGGTGAACTAACCCTTTAATGTCCTCTAGTACAGTCAACAGGAGGCCAAGACCCACTAGAGGGCCTCAGCAAACTTCCAGTGGGCCCCTAATAAGTCTTTAAATTATTTGAATTTAGCTATACTAACAATCTTCATTAAAAATGCTAATATAATACAAATATATAAAATTTATTTAAATATTTTAAGTATTTGCAAGAGTGCTGAGACTAAAGTCAATGTTGGCCAAGGAATTCTTGCTGAGACCAGAAGTCAAATTACAAAACAATAACAAGTTATCCTGATTACTGAACACGCAGTTCCACCAGTTTTATCCAAGACTACTATACACCATAGCCCAAACCAAGTTCTCCAGGTTTGAGACCCACACCCTCAACTGAGGTCTAATATCCAGACCCATACAAGGTTTATGTGGTCCACAGATGTCTTGTAAATGAGACCACAGGGTTAAGGCTCCAGCTATGATCATAAAAATGAGACATTAATCACAGACTTCAATATGACAGCTAGCCTCTTTCTACATGATTTGTAAATAAATTATGAAGAAAAAAAGGGTAAATAACTAGTCTCAAGGGTTCTCTGTGGTGCACAGAGCAAGACACCAATGCTCTCCAGTGATTTCTATAAAAGACTCTTTCATCAGGAGATACTCATGAGATTCCCCATTCAAGTGCCCAGAGAGACCACTGCGGATGTGATAAACAATGCTAAATGGTCATGAAATTATTTAAGCACAGGTTTGCAAAGATTTGGAACAGGACAAGCCGGGTCCCAAGTTACCACTTTAGTCATTGGTGGTCTTACCACTGATTCAGTAGCTATTAATACTTAGCTTATCAACAAAGAAATATAAATGTTTTGAATCCTTATCAAAAGCTCTTAAGCCTTTGCCTATTTAAATCCAAACAGCGACTTTTTTTTTTTTTTTTTTTTTGCCAGGCAGTGTACAATCTAATAATCAATTCATCGTAAAGCATTAAAGTGATAGTTTACCCAAAAATGAAAATTCTGTCATCATTTACTCACCCTCAAGTTATTCCAAACCTGTATGATTTTCTTTCTTCTTCTGAACACAAAGGAAGATGTTTGAAAGTAAGTTTGTAACCAGGCTGCTTTGGGGCACCATTGACTTCCATAGTAGGTAAAAAATACTATGGAAGTCAATTGTGCCCCAGAACTGTTCAGTTTCCCCTAATCTTCAATATACCTTCCTTTATGTTCATCAGAAAAAAAGAAATGTATACAGGTTTGGAATAACTTGAGGGTGAGTAAATAATGACAGAATTTTCATTTTTTGGGTGAACTATCCCTTTAACTTCCAGTAACTTCTGTGAGAAATTAAAGTTGCATATTTACACAGAGAATTGAGATGCTAATGCTAATCGTAAGTGTTTTTACCTCTTCCAACATAAAAGAGTGACTGGTAATACTATAATTGTGGTCAGGATATGGGTTTGGACCACTGCCTTGTGGTAAAATACTGTCTGTTATGTTTTTCCAACCTATCCTTCATATTCTTCCCGGTCTCTTTGTCCTTTAAGGTTTGTTTGTGCTTTTTCATTTTGGCTTTGGCACTATGTGCAGAACATCAGATGTCCAAAACTGAGCTTGGCAACCTTATTTTGTATGTTCCCTCAGGAGGACAGGGAGAAGAGGCCTGTCCAGGTGTCGGGACTTCAATGTGCAGAAAAGGAACACAATGCAGACTGCTACATTGGGACTGTCCATTTCCTCTTTCACTCATTTTTTTGTGTGACATATAAATGCGCTGACTCAATTCATTCTAAATAACATGAATAGCATAAATATGTGTTCACAGATATTGACAAATACCCTGAAGGAGCAACTGTGTACATTTGCAAAGTGAAGGTTTCACAAACATGTACACCACAAAGGAAATACGCCTCAGACTCTTAGTATTTACAGTTATGGTAATGTATATGCTAATTCAAACAAACAGGTGATAAATCCATTATCACAGAACTAGTTTCTGCACCATAATAAAAATCAGGAGTACTATCAGGAATACTCTTCTCCTTAAAATGAGAATTGATAGAATGGATTTGCATTGCATTGATTAGCATTTATTTAGAGACTCTTGACTACATGTTTGAGGTAAGTTTGAAATGTTCTGCTAACTGTCTGACAAAGCCTATAATTCATATTATTTACATCAAAAATAAAATCAGTCTCTTATTAGAGGGATTATTATAGATATGCACAGGTAATAAGGCAAACACTTCAGGTTGTATATTGTATGTTCATTTTTTCATAGAAATGTAGAAGGATGTACATCAGAGCCATACATGTTTTGCCGGCCTTCTTCGAGCCGCTGTAGAATGAACCTTATCTATTCTACCAATTCTCATGTTATGGTCTTTCATGTCATACTCATTATTATGGTAGAAGCACTTAGAATTATATAACCACAGAGTTATAATCACAACGGAGCTCTTCGTGAGGATCCCGTTTCAGCATTGTGGGATCCTCCTTAGCATTATATGTCTCACAACGTCTTGCAAGGAATTTCTGAGGCTTTGCAAACATGACAAACCTCTTGACCGAGACTAAAACTGACACATATTCAAGATGTGACATGACCTGACCTCTTCTTTACATCTCTGACCAACGTCAAACGCAACACAGGCCAGGAAAACATGGACTCATTATAGCCATGAAAAAAGTAAATGAGACGATATATGTAAGGTATAACACAGTCATTATCACAAAAAAAATCTAGACAGGGTGATCAGGATTGTTTGCCAAAAATACAGATTAACCAATAAAGATGCTGCAACTGACCAATCAAAATCAAGAAATGACATGAGTGATGGTGGTCCCAGAAGAGGAGGATTTACAAAGAGCGGGTAAAATGAAAGAAAAAGAATTTTAAAAATTGAGACAAATGGAGGTTCTCCAGTCTAATGTTATCAGTTTGTTACTGTGATGTACTCATGTTCAATAAAAGACATATAAATCACTAACGAGAATGAGAACTTTATGAATTTCAAGTGGATTCACTAAAATTGTGCAGTGTGGGCTTAGAAAAACAGTACTGCTACCTTCTCCAAACCCATTTCTTAAAGGGATAGGTTCACCCAAAAATGGTCATCATTTACTGCACACTCATGATTTTCAAAACCTGTATGACTTTTTTTCTTATGAAAAATAAAATGAGTTATTCATAACAGAATGTCCAAGCTGCTCTTTTTCATAAAGTGAAATATTTTCAGGGAATAACTGAATACTTTGTCTTAAATTTTAGCTTGTTCCTCACACAAAGCTATCATATGGCTTTAGAAGACTTAGTGCAAATCACATGGACTACTTGTTTGGTTCTTTCTTTTTGAAGCTTCACAGCCTCATTGTATGGAAGAAAGCAGCTCAGAGAAAGAAAGTCAAACAATTTGGAATGACATGAGGGTGAGTAAATGACACCTAAACAGCAAGGATGCATTAAATGGGTCAAAAGTGATAGTAAAGTTTTACATTGTTTAAAAACAATTTCTTTTGAACATTCTATTCATCAAAGAATCCTGTATCAGGGAAAGTATCATGGTTACCACAGATATTTTAAGCAGCACAACTGTTTTCAATATAAATAATAAGAAGAAGTATTTCTTGAGCACCAAATCATTAGAATGATTTCTGAAGGGTCATGTGACACTGAAGACTGGAGTAATGGCTGCTGAAAATCAGCTTTGCCATCACAAGAATAAACTAATTAGACTAAATATAAAATATAACTGAGAAAATAATTATTTTAAATTGTTTTTACTGTATTTTTGATCATATGAAAGCAGATTTGGTGAGCATAAGAGACTAATTTCAAAAACATTAAAATCCAACCTCAAACTTCTGAATGGTAGTGAACATTACGTACAAATACCAAGCTGTTGTCACTCAAATATAAGGGGAAATTATTTTAATGTATGCAATATCAGGCGTGGTAAATCAATAGAAGGCAAGCATATTTTCTTAGAAGAGAAATATGATTTACTTTATTTCTGTTTTAGTGTATACTAAAACTGAAGTAAAAGTACAGACAAGCTGAGCTGTTCTGAGAATGATTTTTATATGGTTAAATTCAATTCATGATCATCACAGATATTTTTCAGAGAGGTTAAAAGAAAATATTGTCATCAAAATTGCAGCTAAACCATTAATGTGAAAGTCTCTGTCTCCCTCTAGTGATACTGACAAACAGTATACATACAATTACTATCACCTTGATTTACATCAGGGAATAAACAATCCTCTTCACTACTTACTTACCACCATTTCCTTAATACCCATGATATTGATGGCCTTACGAATGACCTCAGGAGGACAAGGTGATCCAGCAGAAATACCTGACAGAAACAAAACAGAGGATCTTACAGATGAAAATGCAGGATTCCTTGATTGCTCAGAAATTCATCTTGATAATATTAATATTAATGTAATCTATCCCAACTTTAGCAGTAGATTTAGAGATTTTACGAAAGTCTGATTGACTCACCACCCTCAATTGATGACAAATCAATCTGGGCCAGGGCAGGCTGACTGAGCATGTCAATAAACATAGTAGGGGTGCCGTAGACAAATGTACACCTGCGTAAAACAGTTCATTTTCATCCAATTGCATTAAATAAACACAGCTCAGATCTCTTTTTCCAGTTATGCATGATGTACACTACATGACCTTTGATCCTTACCCAAATTCTACATGACTGTCCTCTTTATATGACCCTCAGTCTTTTATTTATGACAACATGAATTTAAAAGTGGCACCAAGTACCTCTGGCACCAATTCTCTCACAATACATCAATTCTTGTTTTGAAGTTTAAAAAATTATATTAATTTAACTCATAATTCATGCATCTGAGGACTAACTAAAAGAGAATTCATGACTGCATACTTCTCTTTCTCTATCGCCACCAGGTTGGCACGTCCGTCATAACCAGTGGATGGGAAAACCACTGTGGTACCATGCACTGCCATGACCATACAACCACCCACTGAGCCAAAACAATGATACATGGGCACCGGCAAGCAAATTCGCACGTTTTTCTGTAAGGAGAATATGGCCAAATATTACCTATACTGTATGTACTGTGAAGGAAAATGTATGGATATTCATTTAAACAAAAGATTTTCTGTTCTGTACTGTAATATAAGTATGCTAAACAATGAACTGTATTTTTGTTCCCTGAACTGGAGGAATAGACATAAAATTTTCCAGACACAGATCCTGCATTTTATAGAAACAAACCCTTCTTTCACTGTATTGTCATTGTTCCTTGATCACAAGCACCCACCCTCCAGTTGTAGCCTATCCGCATGCCAATGAAATAAGCATTGTTCACAACGTTGTGATGAGACAGAGTGGCTCCTTTGGGCTTTCCAGTTGTTCCCTAAGAATCATAAAGAACATGAATTAATAATATATTTAGAAAAATTAAGGATATGGGTTTATTTAAGATTAAAACAAAATGGGAAATTGAATTAGATAATAAAATAACAGAAGAAGATTGCAAACAAAGTTTAAAAGAAAATTTAAGAACTATGCAATCTCCATATTGGCAAGAATATGCTTGGAAAATGATTATGCAATATTTTATAACACCATAAATCTTCTAAATATAATCATTTATCTTCAGGATGCTGGAGACGTTGCGGTGAACTTAAAGCTCATTACACTCATATATTTTATACTTGTAAAACAATAAAAAAAAAATTTGGACAGAAGTAATTCAGGTAATAGAGGAAAGTTTTAAGAAATCAAATATAATAAAGATACAACATTTAGTTTTGGGTATAGGACCTATGCTACTTAGTAAAGATGAGTTATATCTATTTAGAATACTGGGAATTACAGCTTTTAAAGTAATAAAGTTTTGGAGAAGGCAAGAATCTCCAGTTTTAAGTGACTGGTTGGATTTACTTTCTAAAGTACACTCTATGAAGAGGATAACATATGAAATTAAGAGCAAAAGTATACATTTTGAAAAGATTTGGGCACCTTTAAAATTAAAGTATATATCATAAAAAATAAAGGAATGCATATTTTATTTACCTTCTTGTATAATTCTGCCTCCCTTTTAATTTACTTATTACTATTAATATTATTATTTTTTAATTTACTTATTTAATATTACTATTAATTGATGTTTAAATAATACTATTTGAATTACTTATTAGGAATTAGGTGTCATAAGATTTTGAAATGAATATCTGAATTTTTATTTTTTATTTATGTGTGTATATATATATTTTTTAATATATGTAAAAATGCTTAATTATGTATGTATTGGCTATGTCTCTAATTATCATTTATTTATTTATTTTTTGTGTTGGTGATCGGTATTATCACAAAAGAAAAAGTGAAAGGAAGAGAAAGTAGAATGAAAAATGAGGAATAACTATTGGTAAAAAATATTATGTCTTTAAAGGAGATGTTTATTGGTATAATTGTATTAAATATGCTTGAATTGAAAGACATAATAAAGTATAAAAAATAAAAAAAAAGAGAATCATAAAGAACAAAAATAAACAATACATTTATTTTGTGTTGCATTTGAGTTCACTAGACTGTGTTTCAAGACTTAAAGAGTTAGTTCACCCAAAAATGAAATTTCTGTCATTAAGTACTCACCCTCATGTTGTTCCACACGCGTAAGACCTTCGTTCATCTTCAGAACACAAATTAAGATATTTTTGATGAAATCCGAGAGCTGAATGACTCCTCCATAGACAGCAATTTAACAACACTTTCAAGAAAGGTACTAAAGACATCATTAAAATAGTAAACATGACTACAGTGGTTCAACCTTAATGTTATGAAGCAACGAGAATACTTTTTGTGCGCAAAAACAAAACAAAAATAACGACTTCATTCAACAATATTTTCTCTTCGGTGTCATTCTCCTACACTGTTTACATTCAGCGCTTCCAGGTTCTATGTCAGAATGCCGGCCCAGTATTGGCTGACGCTGTTCACGTGAGCAGCATGGCGCATGCCTCTGATGCTGATGCATGAGCCGGCCAATACTGAGGAGAATGACACAGAAGAGAAGATTTTGTTGAATAAAGTCATTATTTTTGCGCAGAAAAAGTATTCTCGTCGCTTCATAGAAATTAAGGTTGAACCACTGTAGTCACATGGACTATTTTCACAATGACTTTAGTACCTTTCTGGAACTTGAAAGTGGTGGTTATATAACTGTCTACGGATGAGTCATATATCTCTCGGATTTCATCAAAAATATCTTAATTTGTGTTCTGAAGATGAACGAAGTTTTTACGGGTGTGGAACGACATGAGGGTGAGTAATTAATGACGGAATTTTCATTTTTGGGTGAATTAACCCTTTAAAGCTAAAGTGTATAATTTTTTAAATGTCAAAAAACTAGCTTTTTTTGCAGAGACAACTGTAAGCAGGTCATTTCTAGGATAATTTCTCTGAAAAGTGTAAATGCTGTGGCTCAAAACATTGCTCTGTTTCTCTCGACCAGCCAAACACAGAAACATTAGGTCAACCAATGCTGTGAGTTTGGGGTGAGACTATCACTTTGACCTACCAATGATGTGTTTGAGGTAACCTCTCTGAAAATAATCTTTTTTTTTTTTTGCTATTCTTGTTTGGTGATGCAAGTGGCACAGAAATTACACACTGCAGCTTTAAAAGAGATATATGCAAATTGAAAATAAGCAGAGTACCGATGTAAACTGAATGTTTATAGGGTCATCACAAACAAGTTTCTTCTGCAGGTCTTGTAGTTGTTGATGGTGTTGGCTGCTTCCTGCCTGCATCAGATCTTTTAAGTGGAAAGTTCCTGGCTGCTGACTGTCCGTCACGATCACAGTGTGTAGGTCTGGAAGTCTGAAAAAAAAACAAAAAAAAAAACAGTGTTTCTCAAAAACAACAAGATAAAAACTCAGTCACCCTCTGGCCCTCAATACTGATTATGTACACCTTCCTTTTATTACATTACTTGTACCTTGAACTCTTGATTCCTCCAGGCGAAGCCGTCTCCATCTCTGGACAAAGTTGCCTTAACATGTCACAGTACCTTTGGGTCTTGAATTGAGTCGGACAAACTACTGCATTGCACTGTACCTAAAAGAAGCATTAAGCCATTAATCATGCATAAAGTTTGCTCATATGTAGTTGAGACTAAAACTACAGAAGCTTTTTTCTGCCTCAAAGTAAAAAAAAAAAAGGTATTTGCGCATTCATTTCTCGCAATTACATCTTTTTATCTCATAATGTGACTGTACATCTCTCAATGGCGATTTTATTTTTTAGAATTTTTCAGGATTTTTTTCAATTTTTGAGTTATATACATTTATAATGTGCCTTTATTTTAGACCTTACTTCACTATTACCTGTTTTAAATTTACTTCCATATAAAACTCAGAAACAGGCTTTCCATATAAAACAAACATTGTTTGAGTGAAAAAAACCCCCAAACAGTCCTGTAGTTTAGAACATTTAGCGGTTTGTTGTTCATTTTTGCAAGTATAAACATTAACTTACCTTTCTGAGAGCAAATTCTACCTCTTGCAATTGATAAGCCGGGTTCACTGAAACCTGTAAAATCCCAATAAACTTAAGCAGGTGAGAGACCAGCCATTGACAAATACTCAGGTAAACCAAATGTCAAGTCAAGTCAAGTCACCTTTATTTACATAGCGCTTTTTACAATGTAGATTGTGTCAAAGCAGCTTTATATTGATAACTGCTACATTATTTGGCTGCACAGCAGCTCTTAAAAGAATAGTGTCAATGCAGGCAGATCAAAGCACTGTTGAATATCAAATGTCATGTCAAGTGTCAAGTGTCAAGACAGACAAAACACTCACCAAAATGATCCCTGCCTTAGCTGTGGCAAACTGCATCAGTATCCACTCATAGATGTTCGGTCCCCATATCCCTAAGCGATCACCCCTTTTCAGCCCGACAGCCAGCAGGCCTGCTGCAGTCTTTTCCACCTAAAATCAAAATACTACCATGTGTTTTACACTGCCACTGGAAAAATTCAAATGTAAGGTGGCTTTTTAGCACAAAAATGTTCATTAGAGTAGGAACAGATTATTAATTTAATATTAATACATCACATATTGTAAAAGACAGTCAAGAGAATCAAGTTTATGGTTAATCTTAGGCACATGACGTGAGTTACATGTTATGTGACAGATTTGCACTTTATAAAATCAATAAAGTCAGACCCTTGGCACTGTGTAATGCAAATATCATTGGCTCGGGAAAGGAGCATGATGGACAAAATATTCAATTTGGAAGGAAATTTGTAAAGAACAGAAATAGCCATTCTGGTTTAAAATAAACACTTTTGTGGTTCACCATAAAGTAATATGTGAATGTGTTCTTGTGGACTTTCCACATTGGATATGTGTGTCAAGACTAATAGCACCAGCTAGTTTTAAACTTTCCTGATTTTTGATATATTATTGGTCACCTGTAAATATTTAACTTCTTGTTACATCGATACACTTTAACCCACTGCTGCTCGCATTATGGAAGATAGCAGCCAATAGCCAACAGATAGCAGCTTATATCAGTCAGTTAAGAATAAAATATTGGGTTCTGTGTGGAATATGTAATAATCACCTTGATAGTAAGTTAATGTGTTAGAAAGATCATGTTAACATTCACAGAATAACCACAAATAACATTTGACCACTTCATTGCATACTGTACACAAACAAGTAAAATGGGTGTGTGGAGAAAAAAAAAAATGGAAACACCTATTTTACCTCCATGCTTCTGCCAGTGCTGAATTTCTCATGGAATCTGTGGTAAAAAGCTTATTTAGATCTGATTAATAAAGGGCTGCTTAGGAATGTGTAGATTTTTTTAAATAATTATTTTAGGATGTGGCCAAGATCCCTCATTCCACACACTGCACTTTTGACAGTGGGGGCAATGTGGTTTTCCTCTCTCCCACAACTGAGGGGTATAAAATGTGAAGCACTGTGGTTAGTATTACTTCTCTAACTAGTCCTCTGTAGAAAAACCAGAAGCAAAAATCACTCACGTCCTGGTAAAACTGAGCAAAAGTCTTGCGTATTCCATCCTGCACAAAAACCAAAGCTTCCCGGTCAGGGTGGCGCTCCACTGAGGCTTGAAGACACTGGTCCACAGTACTAGAGAGCAGCGAATGGGAGGAGGTGCCGTGGACATAACTGGTTGTCAGTGTTGGGATGCCGGGTGGGCTATCCACATGAATGGCACTGAAAAAAGAGGGGTGAGGAGAGTGTGTGTTTATAAGAGATGCAGTGAGACATTTGAATGGGAAACAAATACATACAAACACTGAAAAAAGTGGGGTTTGTAAACTGTGACTACCATTCGTTTCATAAAGGAAGTTATCTTTTTTGTTTGGGTCTTGTGAAGTTCATACTGAATGTAGAACAGAAGCTAAAAAGCATCCTGACAACACTGATTTTAAGTTAGGAAAAGGTGAAATACTTTTTTTTTTTTTTAACCTGCTCAACCTAACAGTTGTTATATGTCATTTGAAGGTAATATAGGATCACAGCTTAAATTAGCACACATTAAGTTAATTTCTACTACATATAAAATAAACTCGCATACATGCTAACCAAAGCTGAAAAGCTTTTATTTGATCAACAATACAGTAAAAACAGTAATATTGTGAAATATTATTACAATTTAAAATACTGTTATATACTATAATAAATAAGTGTTTATTATATACAATATAATAAAATGACTGTTTTACATTTTAATATATTTTAAAATGTAATTTATTCATGTGATGACAAAGCTGAATTTTCAGCATCCATTAGTCCAAACTTCAGTGTCACATGATCCTGCAGAAATCATTGTAATAGGCTGATTTGGTACTCATGTAATATTTCTTATTGTTACCAATATAAAAAAAAATAAATAAATAGTTGTGCTGCTTATTATTTTTGAGGAAACCATGATAAAGGATTTCAGGATTCTTTGATTAATAGAAAGTTTAAAAGAACAGCATTCATTTGAAATAGAAATGTTTTGTAACATCATGAATGTCTTAATGTCCTTTTTGATCAATTTAATGCATCCTTGCTAAATAAAAGCAATTAAAGAAAATGTCTTTTGTATATATATATATATATATATATATATATATACACACATATAACTGGCCATAAATTTTGAATGGTACTGTCTGTCTAGTTTAGGTCTAACACCAATTGGGTGTTAAAAGAGAGGCATTCAAAATTTGCAGTGCTGGGAGACTTGGCACAAGAACATCTTAAAAGCAGCAAACCATTTGAGGCTGGTTTATGGTTTATTTATTTATTTTTTTGTCGTTTATAGCAGAAGAATTTGTTTCAGTCACTAGAGAAAGTTTTAAAATAATTTCCCACGAGTATTTCTTTGTAGTTTCTGTTAAAGGGTTAATGAAACGTTACATAACTACTACAGAAACTGATATATGTAGTCTAATCATGTGAAGTCTGTGTTATTTTCGAGTTTCCAAGATGGAGAGACAGTTTCAAAAACAAATCTATAAAAAGCAATGTGCCACATGTTTGTCAACTTCCGCCAGATAAATCATAAAATATGCATGTTTTTATGGTTTCTTACCAACTTTGTTGAGAAGCTAGGAAAGGAGTCCAGGGTCTCTGCAGAAAATTCCATGTTTGGCAAAATCTCGCAGTCGTTCGTAGATTAGTCAGAAGAATCTTAGAAGACATCTTTCAGTTTCACCCTTACGATAGAAGTGGACTCTGAAGAATCTCAATTCAGTTTTTTTATTCAGAACTCGATGCGTTTGCAATCAAACAAAAACACGTACCCAGTCACGGCCTGACGCATTAAGTGAGATAAATGCACATAACATTAAAAATAAAATCCCTGAATTAACTGCATTGGTAAATCACGAATGCTCGACTTCTAAGCAACACCAAGATCGAGCCACCGCGATCCCAAAGTTCTTAAAAGTTAATCGTTGAACCAACAACACCTCAAGTTGCAAGACGAGCCGCTGCAACGGAATATGAACTGTAGAGGACGCAAAAAACAAACGTTATCACATCAGGAAGCTCTAGGTCAGCCATACATTCTTTTGTTTAGCATTTGTTTACACGTTTAAACTTCACACATTTAAACGTGAATGTTTAATACAGATGCTAAAGCGAACAGATTACACCAAATGTCTTGATGTATTGGAGGAATGCCAGATTGTGACATAAACAACAAGACAATATGGCTTGTGAATACTGTTAAATGGATAGTGCGCTGCAATACTGTTTTGATTTTGTATAATAAACATATGATTGATACGTCAAGAGTAGAAAATGTATACTGGTTTACTGTTACTCAGTGAGACATTTGAATGCTAGCTAACTAACTGCCAGTTTTGTTGAGCTTAATAACTTAGGATACATTTTAGGATACATAACGATAGGATACATTTTCAGGTCTAGTTTAAGTAGGTTAGGCTAAATATTCAACTTCATCGCTTTTCTGTTCTGTGTTTTATAAAATGTTCCGTTTTATAGTTTTTACTCTGCTAGGGTAAAGTCCTCTGCGTAGGAGGACAAAGCGGCATTAACCCTTGTGCATTCAAAAAAAAACCTTACACATAGGTGCAAAATGGACAAAAATGTCCATGCCAAAAAACTGTCATAGAAATATGATTTATTAATATTTTTTTCCACTTTCACTGATGTCAATTTTTTAAACAGCATCTGTTCTATCCATAGATACCAAACATTCATTAATTTTAAGAACTTTAACCCTTTAAATGCTGGTTTGTTTACATAATGCCATAGGTGTTTTTTTATGAAAAAATTAAAAATAGTAGTTTATTTTCATAAACTAAATGCTAAGCAGAATTTTTTTTCTTTGCTTATTAGATTCTTGGGTGTGTCAATGAAGAACAACAACATTAATTTTGAGGCATTTATATTTTTTATGTAGTGTCAGATTTTTTACAAAAACTAACACTTAGTTGGCATTAACAAAGGCACACTTATAACAAAAAACAAAACTGAAATGGACAAAAATGTCCATAAGGTTGCACAAGGGTTAAGTCGTGAAAGTGCGGACTCAGAGGAAGACCGTGAGGGTTTAGGGTGCAAAAAAAATGACTCAGTAAAGAGATTCAATTGCTAGTTTTGATTCCATACACAGCCGATGATTTGAAAACAGGCGACACAACCTCACTATTAGAGACGCTACTACCCATAACATTTCTATTATTTATATATGTAAATAGTCCACAGTTTTACTCTGGACCTCTGCTAATCGTTAGATCTCAACTATTTCCTGCTTACCTCCCCCTACTTTGGAATGAGGTTAAAAAATGCTTCTCCGATAGATGGCAGTGTACTAAATCTGACTGGTTAATAAACAGAAGAGGAAGAATATTGACCCTCATTGGTCACTCACTGTAGACTCGGCGCGTACATGAAATAAGTTAGGACAGTCGCGAGCATTTCTGTTATGTGGTTGAATGTGAGAGCTATGATTATCCGAATCGAAGACGTCTTTTAAGTTGGATTAAACTCTGAGGAGAATGTAAAACAGACCTGAGTGACATCATATAATGGAGCGGTGCAGTGTGGAGTATTTGTCTGAGTTCAGTGACTGTCAGTCACACTCAGTGCACATCTTGCAGGACGACACGAATCTTTTCTTGGCCAGCGGATACAGAGATGTGCTCGTATTCAATGTCGAAGAGAGGAGAGTCACGGCAAGTGCATGCTTGTTGTCACTTTTGTGTTATACTATACCAGACTACTGCAAGCTCACTCAATACATGTTGTTTTTCAGACCGTGATGCAGTTTGAAGCTTCAGTGACAAATTTGGCTTTAAGTGACGATAAATATCGGCTTTATGCACTTTGCGCGAACGGTGGGCTTTACTGCATCCCTCTACCACAGCTCAGGTAATAATATCTGCCATCACTTAATAGCATATATATATATATATATATATATATATTACTCAAACCAACATTTCATTCATTAATACAGTTTATTCACTATAGTTTAAAAAATGGTAATAAAATATGACAAGATCTCAGAGTTAAAACGTGTGAGAAAAAATGTATGTATGCAAATTTTTATCAATTTTACTGGTAGTCCACTATGAAATTTTTTTGGGTATAATATGTCACAGTTTAGTTTATTTTGCTATCCTCATTTACATAAATGAACTATAGTGTCCTGCACCCACTAGTAAAAATATCTCAAAAATATCAAAAATGAATAATTTTTGGTTTGACTGTGTATATATATATATATATATATATATATATATATATATATATATATATATATATATATATATATATATATATATATACTACAGCTAAGGTAATAGTATCTGCTATCACTTAATAGCATATATATATATATATATATATATATATATATATATATATATATATATATATACAGTATCTCACAGAAGTGAGTACACCCCTCACATTTTTGTAAATATTTTATTATATCTTTTCATGTGACAACACTGAAGAAATGACACTTTGCTACAATGTAAAGTAGTGAGTGTGCAGCTTGTATAACAGTGTAAATTTGCTGTCCCCTCAAAATAACTCAACACACAGCCATTAATGTCTAAACCGCTGGCCACAAAAGTGAGTACACCCCTAAGTGGAAATGTCCAAATTGGGCCCAATCAGCTATTTTCTCTCCCCGGTGTCATGTGACTCGTTAATGTTACAAGGTCTCAGGTGTTAATGGGGAGCAGGTGTGTTAAATTTGGTGTTATAGCTCTCACTCTCTCGTCACCGGAAGTTCAACATGGCAGGCACCTCATGGCAAAGAACTCTCTAAGGATCTGAAAAAAAGAATTGTTGCTCTACATAAAGATGGCGTAGGCTATAAGAAGATTGCCAAGACCCTGAAACTGAGCTGCAGCACGGTGGCCAAGACCATACAGCGGTTTAACAGGACAGGCTCCACTCAGAACAGGCCTCGCCATGGTCGACCAAAGAAGTTGAGCGTCATATCCAGAGGTTGTGTTTGGGAAATAGACGTATGAGTGCTGCCAGCATTGCTGCAGAGGTTGAAGGGGTGGGGGGTCAGCCTGTCAGTGCTCAGACCATACGCCGCCCACTGCATCAAATTGGTCTGCATGGCTGTCGTCCCAGAGAGAAGCCTCTTCTAAAGATGATGCACAAGAAAGCCCGCAAACAGTTTGCTGAAGACAAGCAGACTAAGGACATGGATTACTGGAACCATGTCCTGTGGTCTGATAAGACCAAGATAAACTTATTTGGTTCAGATGGTGTCAAGCGTGTGTGGCGGCAACCAGGTGAGGAGTACAAAGACAAGTGTGTCTTGCCTACAGTCAAGCATGGTGGTGGGAGTGTCATGGTCTGGGGCTGCATAAGTGTTGCCGGCACTGGGGAGCTACAGTTCATTGAGGGAACCATGAATGAGCAGAGCATGATCCCCTCCCTTCGGAGACTGGGCCACAGGGCAGTATTCCAACATGATAACGACCCCAAACACACCTCCAAGACGACCACTGCCTTGCTAAAGAAGCTGAGGGTAAAGGTGATGGACTGGCCAAGCATGTCTCTGGAGCGCAAGGTCTCTAACATCCACCAGCTCCGTGATGTCGTCATGGAGGAGTGGAAGAGGACTCCAGTGGCAGCCTGTGAAGCTCTGGTGAACTCCATGCCCAAGAGGGTTAAGGCAGTGCTGGAAAATAATGATGGACACACAAAATATTGACAATTTGGGCCCAATTTGGACATTTTCACTTAGGGGTTTACTCCCTTTTGTGGCCAGCAGTTTAGACATTAATGGCTGTGTTGAGTTATTTTGAGGGGACAGCAAATTTACACTGTTATACAGGCTGTACACTCACTACTTTACATTGTAGCAAAGTGTCATTTCTTCAGTGTTGTCACATGAAAAGATATAACAAATTATTTACAAAAATGAGAGGGGTGTACTCACTTCTGTGAGATACTGTATATATATATATATATATATATGTGTATGTGTGTGTGTGTATATATGTGTATATATATATATATATATATATGCTATAATGCTATAATTCACCTATAGCAAATAACTTAACATTTATATTGCACTAACAGATTTTTTTCCAATCAATTCATAACTGGTCAGCAACAGTAATCAAGGGGGGCGGGGCTTAGCAAAGGATCGATTCACGTTTTGAATTTAGTTTTTTTTTTTTTCTTAACATAAATTAAATACAGTCATTTAATGTTAAGTTTCCTAGCAGAGTTGATATAAGGACATTTCTTTCTTAAGGAAATTTTCCTAGGAAAATTGTCCATAAATACATCATTACAGGAAGGAAAACTGCATTCGTCAAGCAATTTCATTAGATCTTTAGATTTTTTTTCTGATGACATAGATATGTCAAAATCTAAAGTCACTAATATTGTGGAATTTTTGTTTTTTATAATTTGTTTTCCATGCTTCTTCCCTCCTAGTTCTTCCTCTGTCCTGGTGAACAAAAGTCCCGACCGTGTGCTGAATATTGTATCTGATGATTCCATTGTCCTGAAAAATGTCAGTCTGCAAGCATTCACCATAGTCGAGAAGATCCTTGTGACTCTTAGTCTTCACAAGTCCATCTGGAGTTTTGATCTCTATGAAGAGCCTGGATCCAGACCCCTTTGTAAACTTGCAAGTTTCCAGGTTGCAACTGTAAACACATGCTGCTTAAACATAACAGACAAAGAAAAAAGTGTGAACTGTCCTCCAGTACTGACTTGCATCTACCCTAAGGGATCCACATCAGTCAGCTCTCAACAGTCTGACCTCCATCCTTATCTTGAGCCCCATCTTTTCAGGCTCTTATTTGGAGTGGACGCCTCTTTAGTCAATTCTCCAGTCATTCTATGTGGTTTACCTGATGGACGTATTTGCTCCTTTCCTTTGTGCGTCCCCACCCTGGCTGGTCCAAGAGGAGAGCAGAGATCTCCAATCAGAGTCCTCCAGAGCTTAGAGCAGCCAATTGTATTTATTGGAACCTGCGTCTCTGGAGAACAAGGACCTCAGTGTCTCGTTGCAGTTGGTCAAAGAGGCAAACTCCTAATGGTCAGAAGCAAACAAGCAAGCAAGGAAGGAAAAGAGGCAGATTATAGTAAGAATGAAATGAAAGTGCTTTATTACACATATTTTGTCCTTTGCAAAAGTCTGTTTATTTGTTTGATTTAATAGTCAGTAAGATAAAAGAGTGTCGACAATAAAGAAAAGGAAAGATTTAAAAAAAAAAAAAAAAAGGTTTAAAATATATGTGCCAATTTCATAAAAATGTATTAATTTTTATTTTTGTAATAGTTTTATATAGTTTTGAAAACTTTTATATCATTTTCAAGAGAGGTTTCAGTTTAACATCTGAAAAAAATGTCATGTGGTGTAACCATCAAATAAAAATGAATAAAATATTTCCTTACATCTTGAATAGAGTTTACACATATTATTGTTTTCAAATAAGTTTAAAATATATTTTTCAAGGCATTTTTTAATCAATATCATGATTTATTCACTCATAAATATAATCACGATTTTAGGGAGTTGCACCACATGACATTTTACAATCAGTTAAAAATCAGTAAGCATTAAAGCAGTTTTATTAAAATATTTTTTTCCTAAGAAATAATAATACATAATGGCAAACAATTTAAGGTTTTCTTTTCAAGAATTTCATTTATAATGAAGCTTTTTTTCTTCTTCATTTTGATATCAGGACAGTTGTAGCAATGCTATATTCAATGTTTTTAAATAAATTATAGATCAGTTTTGTTAATCTGAGTTACATTCACATTTTACAGGCTTCAATGAGCATAGTGTACGAGGACCAGTGCTGTGTGTTTGTGTTGATGATAAACGGCTGTACTACAGCTCTCTCAATGACCTACACGCTCTTCAGCTCACCACAACATCTTCAGCAGAAGCCGCAGAAAGTGAGTCCCAGCTGCAAGCTCTGACCTCAGAAAGTCTTGGTGTATGCAGGGTTATAGCTCTTGCTCGGCCATTTACTAACCCCACAGGTACAGTACATACATTCTGATCAATCTCTATGCGGTTTACCAGAAGTGTTTTAATTCTGTCACTAACACAAAGTGTTTGTATTTGAATTATAAGGATCTGTGCAGCTTTTGGGTGTATCTTTGAAGGGAAGACTGCTTCGAGTAAACCTTCCTCAAGCATCTGAAAAAGGAAATGTGTCCAGGTTACCTTCATCTTTAGCAGGCCAGAGAGTGAAGGACCTTCTGGCTTCCATCGGAAACATCTGGGAGAGGTCTGTTTCATGCCTTATCATTAAAAGAACGTCTGATTTTCCAACGTCGCATGCTAAATGTCACTTTTTTAAAAGTTCTTAAAATGTACTCTTTGTATATATGCTGATTTCTTTCTTTTTTTTAATATACAAGTCACTGTTTGTATGTATGTATATATATATATATATATATAATGTAATATACACTATATTGCCAGAAGATTTGGGACACCTGCCTTTACGTGCACATGAACTTTAATGACATCCCATTCTTAATCCGTCGGGTTTAATATGGAGTTGGCCCACCCTCTCTGGGAAGGCTTTCCACAAGGTTTAGGAGTGTTTATGGGAATTTTTGACCATTCTTCTAGAAGCACATTTGTGAGGTCAGGCAGTGATGTTTGCGAGAAGGCCTGGCTCGCAGTCTCCGCTCTAATTCATCCCAAAGGTGTTCTATCGGGTTGAGGTCAGGACTCTGTGCAGGCCAGTCAAGTTCCTTCACACCAAACTCACTCATCCATGTCTTTATGGACCTTGCTTTGTGCACTGGTGCGCAGTCATGTTAGAACAGGAAGGGGCCATCCCCAAACTGTTCCCACAAAGTTGGGAGCATGAAATTGTCCAAAATGTCTTGGTATGCTGAAGCATTAAGAGTTCCTTTCACTGGAACTAAGGGGCCAAGCCCAACCCCTGAAAAACAACCCCACACCATAATCCCCCCTCCACCAAATTTTACACTTGGCACAATGCAGTCAGGCAAGTACCGTTCTCCTGGCAACCGCCAAACCCAGACTCGTTTATCGGATTGCCAGACAGAGAAGTGTGATTCATCACTCCAGAGAACACGTCTCCACTGCTCTAGAGTCTAGTGGCTGCGTGCTTTACACCACTGTATCCGACACTTTGCATTGCACTTGGTGATGTAAGGCTTGGATGCAGCTTCTCGGCCATGGCAACCCATTCCATGAAGCTCTCTACGCACTGTTCTTCAGCTAATCTGAAGGTCACACGAAGTTTGGAGGTCTGTAGCTACTGACTCTCTAGAAAGTTGGCGACTTCTGCGCACTGTTCACCTCAGCATGCGCTGACCCTGCTCTGTGATTTTTACGTGGCCTACCACTTCGTGGCTGATTTGCTGTCGTTCCCAATTGCTTCCACTTTGTTATGATACCACTAACAGTTGACAGTGGAATATTTAGTAGTGAGGAAATTTAAAAATATATAATTATTTATTTTTATTATTATTATTATTATTATTTATTTTTTTTTGTGAATTAATAGAGTGGCCAAAATGAGTGTCACGTCATTGACCATTTTTTTAATGTCTTCTGCAGGGCGGAATCCTTGAAACACAAGCTTCAGGAGAAAAATGAGTCTCTCAAACATCTGAATCAAGTCGTAAATGTTTGCAGCCTACTGTTGGACACCCATGGGAATGAAAAAAAGTTTAATATGGGCACCAAACATCCAATTAGCTGTCATGGTGTAGCTAGATGGAGCTCATTGCTCCAAAGAGACTCTTTGACTCTTACATGTGTGCTTGAAAATTCAAGTGGATGTACATTGGAACATGGCTGGACTTTGTGCATTCAGGTCCACCCATTATCCCAATATTCAAATATGGAGAGCTCATCTAGGACATACTCATTCCCATTGAGGAAACTGGATTCTGGTCAGAAACTGGATGTAACCATTCCTCTTGAAAGCGTTGATGGGCTGTCTCTGCCAGTGAAGGTGTGCTGTTCTCTCTCCTTCTCCCTCACCAATCTGTTTAGCCCTGAAGCATCTTCTCCTGGTGTTTCCCAGCTTCTAACAGAGACGGGCTCCATCAGTGCACCTTTGAATTCTTTAACAGTGGACTGGCTTGATGCTTTAAGGTTAGAGGGATCGTTTTCTCATGGTAACATCAGACACAACAGTGTCATGGATGGCATTCAAGCCTTCCTGCGTTCCAGAGGAACATCAACCAAAGATTCTGATACTACTTCCAAGTCAGGACCTTTTGCAGTGGTGATCAGAGTATCATCAGAGCTTCTAAAGGCCAGACTGCACCTCTCAGTAACCAGCAGTGCAGAAACATGCGTGTCTGTGCTAAACTGGTTGGTATCACCTGAGGCGATAGGACAAACAAAGTCTGTACAGAGTCCAGTGGTTTGTGCCTACAGCCCAGATGGATCCTCTGTCAAGATTATGGCCAAAGAGGTGCTTACTTTATACTACTGATTACTCGTTTATGATCATAAATTTTATAATTTAGAATGAGTTACTCATGTTTTTCCTCAAGGTGACACTGGGAGATTTATGTTCTGAAGGACCTATTGAAGTCCTGGAGATTCGGGTGGAGAGTACATCTGTGGCAGCAGTGTGTGGACTGCATCATGCCATTCTGAGGCGCCTACAGGTACTTTTATAATAAAGTATTTCTATTTTTCTAACATTGACTTACAATTGAATCTGATTTAGAGATCATGACATTTTCAACAGGTCTTACTGAGAGACTCAACTGTAAAATATTGCCATACAAAGCAGTTAAAAGCACAGAGCTTGTGTGAAGCTGTACAGCGCGTTGAGGTAGATCTGATTCCCTTTATTTTATTTGTTTGTTCTTGCATGCTTAGATTAACCCTCATGCACTGTTCGTTTTCTGGTGACTGCCTGTATGGTCCGGGTCAAATTGACCCTAATTGGATTCAATACAATTCCCCAAAAATCACACTAGGAAAAAAAACATACAATCATGTACAAATAATTAACTTTTAATATCAATACTTTTCACACATTACAAAGAATAAATATCTGAATTTATGAAATTATAAAATGTTTTTAACCACTACTTTTAAGACTGCCCCTCCCTTGGGACATTTACCATTATACATTTATAACAATAATATCTTAGTCTAAACCTAAAGTAATCTTGACAAACTATATATCTTTTGAAAGCTTTTAGACTCTAGTTTTTATATTTAGTGACTGATTTTCAAAAGAAATGACAGAGCAATAGATAAATAGCGATAGATTCTTCATTTGTGATTTGGTGCCAAACTATAATGCGCTCTGATTCTTTCCGTATGTTTTTTTAAATATGTTTTAGGGATTGAATTCAAATCAAATATTAACATTACTGCACAAACTTCTTCTGAATAGGATGTCTACTTCATAAATATTTTGAAAAGTATGGAAAAATATGGTTCAGATCATTTAAACCATATATGGAAATCGAAGAGTCCTTATATGGTCACCGGTGGATTCTGGATGTCATCTAGTGAAAAAGTTTTGCACTGCGCACAAAAAAATCTTACTGTATGTGTTTTTTTGGGGTTTTTTTTTTTGAGATATCAACCTAAAATTTGGCATAGAACTTGTACAAATATTTAGCTTTGATTTTCTTGAAGTTTTAGAGTTAAACATGTTTTGTAAAAAATATATTTTACATAAAATATATATTTTATATATTTTAAATTTTCATAAACTCCTATACATTTTTTTTTTTTTTTTATTTTTACTTCTACAATAATTTGTGAAGTGTTCCCTTTAAAAAGATACCAAACTTAAGTCTGTGCTCTGAAGTATCCAAGATTTTTAACAATTCAAGTTAGAAAAGTCATTTTCATATCTCATATGCTCAAAAAGTGGGACAGACAATAAACAGGTAAAACAACTTTATATGTACACAACTTTGAAAATGAAAAGTTGTTAAACTCAGTAAGACACTGGCACTTCAGTACTAGAGTGGAGGAGGTCTGACATACAGAAGTGTTTTGTATTTTGGGTCTGTACAGTTGCTTTTGAATGGCTGTCTATATGGGTCAAATTGAATGGCTGTCTATATGGGTCAAAACAGTAAGAACATATAAAATTTCTGTATGCACATTTCACAACATATCAGCGTGTTGAAACTTTGCATGCATGTTCATGACCCTAAATGAGAAAAAGTCACAAAATTTCAAGAAAAACAATGTAGGTTAGATAGTATTTCAGATAGATTGAAAAAAGAAATGATAGCTCATTTTTACCACATGTGGCTGACAAAATATTTTTTTATATTGAAATAAGTGAGGAAAAGCTCCTTTTTTAGCTTCATAGGGTAGTAAAATACTAAAATAACAAAATATAACCAAGACATGTTATTATTTTTTATCTGTACAGTTGCTTTAGAACATTAAATTATGAGGGTCAAATTGACCCACGAACATTACCAAATGAACCAATTATATACCATTTAGTGTGTATATGTCAAAACACATCAGCATGTTGAAACTTTGCATGCATGTTCATGACCCTAAATGAGAAAAAGTCACAAAATTTCAAGAAAAAAACATAGGTTAACTGATGTTTCCGACAACTCAAAAATCAAAACGGGTCAAATTGACCTGCAACAGTACACGAGGGTTAAACCATTTGCATTAAAGTCTTAAGGTGCCGTCACATTTACCGTTACTCAGCGAAATCCAGTTATTTCAATCTGGAGTTTTGCGTGAGGGCAAAAAAGTTTCCCATGCAAAATTTGCCCGTTTTCAAAATGTGAATGACCAACAGACCAACAGAAAGCTGCTTGGTTTGAAAGTGACTTCTGTGTGATCTGTGTTTCATACATTGCTATACTATTGACAATGAATTCTTTTTTGCCCGCAACATTTGTGGCTGCACCTTTACTCTGTGATTAGTATTAATTCACATGTATCAGACAGTTTTGCTTAATTCAACAACAGTTTTTAATTGTTAATTCAACTTTTTTTCTTTTTTTCTTTTGTCAGTCTCTTTATAAAGATCTCCAGGACTCTCAAAATCAAGCAGCTCTTGGTGGCACAGTGAAGACGAATAAGAGTTCTGAGATCTTGTTCCGCATTTTTCTGCAGCTGAGGGCAAACCCACTGGTCATTCTCTGATTTAACTACACACACACACAAAATTCTGTATTACATATATTTTGTAATACAGTGTTTTGTTATTTCATACTGTTATATCTTTAGGATACAAAGCCCATGCTTTCCTTTTTGTGTGTCCCATACATCGCCACTTATCCTGTAATTAACAAAACACTGTCTATGTAAACAGAAGTATGGAAAATGTACAAAAAAAAAAAAATCTCCACACAGGTCTATGCTAGAATTCGTTGTTAAATTTACATGAAAGGCAGTCTGTGAGTGTGTACTAAAGACTCTGTAAAATGTCAAATCTATCCACAAATCTTATTCTTTAGTCAGCTGGTTGTGTCTCCAGGTTGAAAAGCTTTTCTCTGAGCCGATAGTATCTTCCTTCTTTGGCCATGAGCTGCCGGTGTGTTCCCTGCTCCACGACTTCACCTCCCTCCATGAAGATAATGTGGTCTGCTTTCTCTACAGTCTCCAAACGATGAGCTATTACCAGCACTGTCTGATCCGTTATGGTATTGAGCACATCTTGAACCTGGGAAATAAGATCACGATTAGACACTATAAATGGGAAAAACCTCAGAATTTAGCATGTTACTGTGCCGATTTAGTATTAATTAAATTAAAAGATTTTAGTATTAATTCCAGAGGAGTTCGTACTGCTTGTTGTGTGCTACAGTCCATGTGGCTGGTGGCTTCATCCAAGATAAGAATCTGTGGGTTCCTTATCAGAGCTCTGGCTATAGCAATGCACTGCTTCTGCCCTGCGGACAGCTGGTCACCACACTCGCCAACATCTACAGACAAAGCATTCAGATTTAACCAACTCGTTTTTTTAGGCATACACAATATATCGGTACCATGTTAATGATTTGTAAATATCAGCCGATATTAGATATTTAATTGTTCATGCTCATTTCATTCATTTAGATTACCTAGATTACATTATCTAACTTTTTCTTAAAGGGTTAGTTCACCCAAAAATGAAAATTCTGTCATTAATTACCCACCCTCATGTCGTTCCAAACCAGTAATACCTTCGTTCATCTTCGGGACACAAATAAAAATCTTTTTTGATGAAATCTGAGAGCTTCTGTCCCTCCATAGACAGCCTATGCAACTGAAAATGTGACGTTCATAAAGAGATTGTAAAACTAATTCATATGTATTGAGTGGTTTAGTCCAAATTTTCTGCTTTATATGATGAACAGATTTAATTTAGGCTTTTATTCACACATAAACATTCATCAACTCGCACATCAATTGTGGTGAATGGAAGCTGAAACATGTTTGCTTGACGTGCGAGAACCAATGAGGTTCGTTCTCGTGTGTTACACGTTTTGTTCTCACGTCAATCAGCTTCAGTTGAACTTCTGTTTATGTTCGCTGATCAACGTTTATATGTGAATAAAAGGCTAAATTAAATCTGTTCATTATATAAAGCGATCGAGTCTCTTCAGAAAATTTGGACTAAAATGCTCAATTCATATGAATTAGTTTTACAATCTCTTTATGAACTTTTTGAAGAGTCAAATTTTCAGTTGTGTAGCTGTTAATGGAGGGACAGAAATCTCTCAGATTTCATCAAATCAATTTAATTTGCATTCAGAAGATGAACTAAAGTCTTGTAGGTTTGGAGCGGCATGAGGGTGAGTAATTAATGAAAGAATTTCATTTTTGGGTGAACTAACTCTTTAAAGTCAATCTTCAAAAACATAATACATAATTCATAACTAATAACACTGTTAAAAGGTTAGTTCACCCAAAAATGAAAATTCTGTCATTTATTATTAATTCTGTTATTTATTACATTTATTACCCTCATGCCGTTCCAGACCCGTAAGACCTTCGTTAATCTTCAGAACGCAAATTGAGATATTTTTGTTTAAATCCGATGGCTCAGTGAGGCCTCCAATAGGGAGCAATGACATTTCCTCTCTCAAGATCCATAAAGGTACTAAAAACATTTAAATCAGTTCATGTGAGTACAGTAATTCAATTTTAATATTATAAAACGACGAGAATATTTTTGGTGCGCCAAAAAAAAACTAAATAACGAATTATTTAGTGATGGCCGATTTCAAAACACTGCTTCAGGAAGCTTCGGAGCGTAATGAATCAGCGTGTCGAATCCGCAGTTTGGAGCGCCAAAGTCACATGATTTCAGCAGTTTGGCGGTTTGACACGCGATCCGAATCATGATTCGACACGCTGATTCATTACGCTCTGAATCTTCCTGAAGCAGTGTTTTGAAATCGGCCATCACTAAGTCAGTCATTATTTTGTTTTTTTTTGGCATACCAAAAATATTCTCGTCGCTTTATAATATTAATATTGAACCACTGTACTCACATGAACTGATTTAAATATGTTTTTAGTACATTAATGGATCTTGAGAGAGGAAATGTCATTGCTTCCTATGTAGGCCCCTACGGGTGTAAAACGGAATGAGGGTGAGTAATTAATGACAGAATTTTCATTTTTGGGTGAACTAACCCTTTAAGTGTATTCTTTGGCAAATCTCAAAATGAAAATGCATTTAAAATGTCTTTGTTTTCCTGTTTTATTTATTTAGACAAAAAAGTATATAAATGGCCATAACATGAAAATAGTTCACAGCTCATTAGTATCAGAGAATTTTAGTATCGATGCCTCTAGTTATATCTACCTGTGTTGTATCCCTGTTCCAATTTGCATATGAAGTTGTGTGCGTTGGCTTTACGAGCAGCTGCTTCTACTTTTTCAAGTGTGCAGTCCTGCAAACCGTATTCAATATTATATCTCACAGAGCCAGAGAAAAGCACAGGATCCTGGGATACCATCGCCACCTGAGCCAAATGAAAGAGAATAATGTGTAGTTTTATAAACTACTAGTTACAAACTACAGTCTCACCAAACCATCCAATAGAACTGATTTTCACACATTTCTCTTCAAGTTATATGGTTGTAAATGCTGGTGTATCAATTCTTGCCTTTTTGTGCAAATACTGGTGTTGGTAACTGTACAGAGGTTCTCCATCTAGGAAAATCTCACCCTCCTGTGGCTCATAGAACCTCTGCAGCAAGCAGACGCAAGAGCTCTTCCCACCACCAGAGGGCCCTACCAGTGCCGTCAGCTTTCCTGGACTTAATTCCAATGTAACAGACTGCAACAATTCAACAATGAATACATGCAAATCAAATAAGTTCTATGATTAGCTTTTGTGGTATAAACAAAAACTTACCTTAAGTGCTTTTTGATCAGGACGGGTGTGGTAGGAAAAAGTGACCTTTTTAAAGGTTAGTCTTCCCTTAATCTTCTCTGGAGCCAGATCACCTGCCTCTCTCAACAGGGGATTCCTATCAAGCAGCTGGAACACCTTCACTGCTGATCCCACAGTATTCAGCATGTCTCCATAGATATATACAAGATGCTGAGAACATAATGAAGGCCAGAATTTAGTCTCATCTGAATGAAGGGTCATATTACCATAAAATGTACCTGGCGAACTTACCCTCATGTTGGTCACCATGTCCTTCTGGTAGAACACAAATGCAAGAAGGCTGCCACTGCTAAGCTGGCCAGACGAGATGAGATTTCGGCCTTGGAACAGCATTGCTACTTTCAAGCCCACTGTAATGAACTAAAATAGCAAGAAGATAAAATTTTCAATGCAAGAAGATAAAGTCATTTATATGAATCAATGAAATAGAACAATTTTTAATTTGGAGAACAATGAATGCAACTTAGGACTGTATATGATTTACCCTGCGTATTAAGAGATGAATTGCACTGTAGATGCCTTTACGCCTCAAAACCTGGAGCTTCCTGTTGAGAGTCTGTTCATATCGCTGCTGTTCCTGTCGCTCTGCCTTAAAACTGCGCACAGTCTTAATCGACCCAATGACTGAAGATGCCAACTCTGTAGTCTCCGCATTACAGTCCTGAAGCTCTTTTGATGTTTTCTGATCAGGAAGGTGAGGCATTATGATATGAATTCATTATGGTCTACGCCTAACTGTTTTTGGTTTGTTGAAAAAAGTTTCCAGGAGAGGCCAAGGCACAGCTTTATAACAGGTCTAAGCTTTGTAAAAGTAACAAGAAAACCAAATTTAGGAGGGTTACTTACCTGGGAGATGTTGTTGTATGAATTCTGAATAAAAGCAAGAAGCGGCATTTCAATGCAGGTGAGGAGGGTTAACTGCCAGGACAGGCGCAGCATGAAGAACAGCATGCCGCATGTCTTCACCAGGCTTCGCAGTAACACGTTCACATTCATGGCCACAGAACGTCCCATTTTATCAGTGTCAGAGATCAAACGTGATGTGAGACTACCTGTAAAAGACAAAAATCTGTTTCTGAGTCATGATATTAATTAATGGCTATATTATCACATATGCGCAATTTTGTAACTTTGTCTACTCTTAAAATAATAGTCAAATATACAGCAGAATGCAGTGCCTCAAGACACATTTTTTACCCTCTGATGGTCATCGGTCAATTTAGAAAAAATATACACTATATTGCCAAAAGTATTGGGACACTCTCTGGAGTGACGAATCACGCTTCTCTGTCTGGCAATCCGATAAACGAGTCTGGGTTTGGCGGTTGCCAGGAGAACGGTACTTGCCTGACTGCATTGTGCCAAGTGTAAAGTTTGGTGGAGGGGGGATTATGGTGTGGGGTTGTTTTTCAGGGGTTGGGCTTGGCCCCTTAGTTCCAGTGAAAGGAACTCTTAATGCTTCAGCATACCAAGACATTTTGACCTCACAAATGCGCTTCTAGAAGAATGGTCAAAAATTCCCATAAACACATTCCTAAACCTTGTTGAAAGCCTTCCCAGAAGAGTTGAAGCTGTTATAGCTGCAAAGGGTGGGCCAACTCCATATTAAACCCTACGGATTAAAAATGGGATGTCATTAAAGTTCATGCGCACGTAAAGGCAGGCGTCCCAAAACTTTTGGCAATATAGTGTACGTTTAGATTTCCCCCCCCCCCAATTTTTTACTTGATAAAAACTTGGTGAAACTTTTATGGCATTTCCTATGTGAACACAAAAACAATGCGGATATGATTAGAAAAGGCAAAATGGTCTTCAAAAATTCTTCACACTTGTTTTCTTCACGTCGAAAAAGACCTCCATGTCACGGTCATGTTCTGTTTCTCTGTCTTGTTTAGTTTTAGGGGCCGTTTACACAACACCGTTTTCAAAACTTGTGCATTTTGGCCGTTCATTTACACGACAATGCCGTTTTGGGGGTGTGAAAACTCAAACTTTTGAAAACGGGATTCAAAGTACAGTTATCGTCTCCGTCAAAACTACAAAAACACGAATTTGTAAAAACAGTGACGTCATGTGTATTACGTGTTCAGTCTATAGGCGCATAGTGTTTCTTTACAAAGTGACATCGCCAACTACTGGCCTGGCTGCATAATACAGCGTTTTTAATTGTTTTTGCAGATCCGTGTGAATGGGGATAGTTTTGACAACTTTATCGTCTGGAAAAACTTTACCGTTTTTAGTACATCGCTGACGTGTAAATGTACCATTAGTCATAGTTTTCATTGTCTCTGTTTTGCCCTAGTTTGAGTTACTCATTACTTGTCATGGTTTCAGATTAGTCCTCTCCTGTTCCCTGTTCCATTGATTATCATCCTTCATGTATTTAAGCTTTCAGTTCTCCTCTGTCCTTTGTTTTGTGTTAAAGTAATGTTATGTGGATTTTAGAGCCTGAGTTATCTCATTGTTTGAGTGAGAAATAAAATAGGGTTAATAGGGCTGGGACCCGATTTCAAAAAGAATTGATTCAATTGACGCAGGGAATGAAGAGTCAAGAAGAGCCTATTCAGTTCGACACTGGTCGAACTCAAGAAGCATTTTTCTTGCCAACATCTACAAGTAGCAGTTCTGTGATTTCGGGCTTTACTTGACACTGTGTTTTTAAGTGAAGGAACAAGTACCATACCTGGTTTATTTTCTTCAAAGAAGCTTATCTCCTGCTTCATGAGGTTCTGGAACAACATGTGTCGTATTCTCTTGTTGAGTCTGCTGAGGCTACACATGAACATCCCACCGCGCAGACCAGTGAACACAGAACTTAAGGACACAACAAATTAACATTTTATTCCAAGAAACAAAACCAATTTGTACAAAAAGACATTTGTTTTTAGTAAGATATTTGCATAGGATTGATGTTACACTGACCTTCCAAGTGAACACAGCGCCATGAGTCCAATGGCCCATAAGAAAGTGTTCTGTTGGTACTTTCCACTCAGTAAGTCAATAACTTTCCCAATGCAGTATGGGATGAATGTCTCAACTACAAAATAACAGGTTTACACTGCATCAGGCCAACTTTATTTTCATAATTGTTTTGTCTATGTAGATAAAGGATGCCCTGAAAGCATGGTTTAGATTTAAAATCACAGACTAATTATAAAAATATAATATTTTAGTTTCCTCAACCAGGAAATACACTCACAAAGCGCCGCCAGGCTGAGGAAGAGGAAGGCAGCCCCTAGATGAAGATAGTCTGGCCTGGAGTAGCGGATGACCCTCATTAGGAGTGCTCTAGCCTCTTCATCTTTTTTCTGGTTTCTGGAACCCTTAGATGATCCACCGTGTGGGAAGGCCAACTCCCACACCATATATATGAGAGTAGATGTAGCAGTGCTCAGGATCACCATGCCAGGATCAGGAACAGGACTAAAGCCTCTCACGGTCCCTGGCAGCAATGTCTGAATGCTGTCAAACACTGGAGGTAAGAAGCACAGTAGGGCTACCCATCGCTTCAGGAGGGGTTGAATGCTGCTGTCAGAGACAAGTGTGATTACTGAATAAAGCACAATACAGCTGATGATCCTGAGAGCCCACAGGCACCATAGATCCAGACTGCCCTCTCCATCCAGCCACAGCAGTGCTATCCACACAGAAGCCCAGATGACAAGATCACAGCACAACACACAGAAATGTTCTGCTGCAGCTCTGGGTATGGGGTACGCCTTTGAGATCATCTTAAAACTGAAAAGACAAAGAAGAATCAAATAAACCAGACTAGAATGGTTTCATAGCCTGGTCACGCTAGTCTTTTGGTTGGTGCTAAAGGGCAAGTTGGCCTCTTCGTCTGACCAACTGAGGAATCCTCCAAGACCCTTTAAACCTGACTAGCAAACCATCTTAGGCTGGTTTAGGATGTTTTTAGAAGCATGAATCTGGTCAAGTGGACTTAAATACAGGACCTAAGCACTAAATAATATAAACATACGTACAGTATTAGTTTTCTTACCATTAGTTGTTCTCGTTGCATTTTGTCGGAGGATAAGTTTTGGTTTCACTTTCACATGAGGGCGGTGCCAAAACTGGATTTCCGTTCAGTGTGCGAATAATAGTAAGACTCGACATAGATAATGCATTCAATAAGCTCATAGTTTGCTTAAAACGAGGAAGTGTCAGTGTGCACAAAGCTCGTTTTTACCTCAAATAGCTAGGTTACTCTATGTAGCGCGTATGAAGGGTCATCATGACGTAGTACGCTACGACGGATGTCGAATCCTGTGGCGATTGTTCTTCAAGTGGCCAACAGAGAGCGCTGTTTAGCAAATATCATGTTTCGTGTCCTTTCACGAAAGGGCAGCTCTCGAGCATATAAACATGACCAAAAAAATGTTGGACTGTTCTCAAAACATTAACCCGTAACTGGGGGGTGGGTTTACGTAGCAAAAAATAAAATAAAAGTCCAAACAATAATTCTGCTTGTTTATTGATAGCAAAAGAAAAAGCAGAGCATTTATCTGCTTACATTATAGTATTAAATTTAAACTAAGTACAGAAATAAACTCTTTTATTGTAGTAAATACTTTATATTACACACTGTGATATAAATTATACTCTCACAGACCTTTACGCTTTTAGAAGCTGGTCACTTGCTTTGGCAAAGTAACAAAACAACAGAGCAACTAAGACGAGACCAACAACAGTTTACATGAGGAGTTCACATATAAATCAGCATTTGAAATGTAACACTTGTTCTGTTCAGCAGTAAATAATAATTCATGACACTCAATAAAAATGGGCCCTTTGTATACTCAGTTCAAACACTATCTCATTCAGTACTAATCCATGAAATTAACAACAACCCAAGGGAACATGTTTAAGTATTCTCGTACTCAAGCACTTACTGAGAACCAGAAGTCTTTGTTTTAATGCGTCTTGGTTAAATGGGGGTCTGTACTTGTACTGAGAAAACCTTAAGAGCCCATGTGCAATAACAGCAAAACAATTTTCTCCTGATTTGTTATACAGTGATGAATGTGTAGAGATATTAGATCAACAATCTTCCAATAAGGATCAGGTTTTTTTCAGTGCATGGGTTTTATGACACAAATGGTGTATAAAACAACACAGTGTGATATAGAAGTTTGGGGTTGGTAAGATTTTTTTTTTTTTTTTTTAAAGAAATCAAATTATTTTTTTATTCAGCAAGGATGCATTAAATTAAAAGTGATGCTGAAGACATTTATAATGTTACAAAAGATTGAAAATGTCTTTCAAATAAATGCTATTCTTTTGAACTCTATTTATCAAAGAATGCAGAAAAAAAATGTATCACTGATTCCACAAAAATGTTTAGAATAAGATTAAATAATAATACATGTTTCTTGAGCACCAAATTAGCATATTAAAATGATTTCTGAAAGATCATGTGTCATTGAAGACTGGAGTAATGGCTTTGCCATCACAGGAATACATTTTATAATATATCAAATAGAAAGCAGTTATTTTAAACAATATTATTTTTATCAAATAATGCTCTTTCAAAAATCTTACCAATCCCAAACTGAACGGAAGTGTAACTGGCAAAAAATTGAGGAAAATTAATATTAAAGGCATGAGATGAAATCAAAATTTCCTGACTTCAAATAGCTTAATTTCCTGGGCAAATAACTTCAACATTCTGTCATTTTAGATCAGGAATGAAGAAGTGATATAATTTTTACTTTTTAATTACGAGGACAGCATTAATGAATGGCAATGTAGTGCCATGGCATATACTGTGTAAGGCAAACCAGTGATGTGAGAATCTTTCCAAAAGCCAGTGTAAATAACTCTGATCCAGGTCATACATTTGTGACATTTTCTGCTTCTGATGATGGGCTATTTGTCTTGTCACCATCTGTAGGCACACTGCTGTACTGGCAGTCTGTGGACATATTGATTACAGGCTTAGCTGGAGACCCAGACGCTGGTGAACTTTTCTTCTGGGCTGCATCACGGGAGTCCAGCCAGTAAAAGGAAACCATAAGGAACAGAGCTGATAAGGCCACTGAGATGCTGCAGGCCAGAAACACATACGTGTATTGTCCAGTACTGTCCACAAGCATTCCTGTAACAGAGGTACAGAAATGTGATAACATTTAAAGGGTTAGTTCACCCAAAAATGAAAATTCTGTCATTTATTACTCACCCTCATGCCGTTTTACACCCGTAAGACCTTCGTTCATCTTCAGAACGCAAATTGAGATATTTTTGTTTAAATCCGATGGCTCTGTGAGGCCTACATAGGGAGCAATGACATTTCCTCTCTCAAGATCCATAAAGGTACTAAAAACATATTTAAATCAGTTCATGTGAGTACAGTGGTTCAATATTAATATTATAAAGCGACGAGAATATTTTTGGTGCGCCAACAAAAACAAAATAACGAATTATTTAGTGATGGCCGATTTCAAAACACTGCTTCAGGAAGATTCGGAGCGTTATAAATCAGCGTGTCGAATCCGCAGTTCGGAGCGCCAAAGTCACGTGATTTCAGCAGTTTGGCGGTTTGACACGCGATCCGAATCATGATTCGACACGCTGATTCATTAAGCTCCGAATCTTCCTGAAGCAGTGTTTTGAAATCGGCCATCACTAAATAAGTCGTTATTTTGTTTTTTTTGTTTTTTTGGCGCACCAAAAATATTCTCGTCGCTTTATAATATTAATATTGAACCACTGTACTCACATGAACTGATTTAAATATTTTTAGTACCTTTATGGATCTTGAGAGAGGAAATTGTCATTGCCCCTATGCAGGCCTCACGGAGCCATCGGATTCAAACAAAAATATCTTAATTTGTGTTCCGAAGATCAACGAAGGTCTTACGGGTGTAAAACGGCACGAGGGTGAGTAATTAATGACAGAATTTTCATTTTTGGGTGAACTAACCCTTTAACAGTTCCTTTCATATCTAGAACAAATAAATAAATAAATTATAAACCTATACACTAAAGGTCACAAATTTGGAATAATTACGATTTTTAAATGATTTTTGAAAGAATTCTGCATTTATTTGATCAAAGATACAGCAGCCATTACTCCAGTCTTCAATGTCAGAAATTATTCAAATATGCTCATTTGGTGTGCAATTATTATCAATTGCAATTATTGGTGCTCAATTGTTAATAATGGCTCTTATTAATATCAATGTTAAATATTTTTGTCAAAACCGTGATACATGTCTGATCACTTTTGATAGAGTGTTTAGTGTGCCCTTGCTAGAGCTGCACGACTCTGGATGAATTAAAGGGTTAGTTCACACAAAAATGGAAACTATCCCATAATTTACTCACCGTCAAGCCATCCTAGGTGTATATGTCTATCTTCTTTCAGACAAACCTAATCGGAGATATATTTAAAAATAACCTGGCTCTTCCAAGTTTTAAATGGTAGCCCAAAAAAGTGCATCCATCCATCATAAAAAATAATCCATACGTCTCAAGGGGGTTAATAAAGGCCTTCTGATGAGAAGTGATGGGTTTTTGTAAGAAAAATATACATATATATGACTTTATAAACTATAATAACTGGCTTCTGTCGTACACGAGTCTAGTTCTGGCGGAAGAGTAAACTCTGACCCGACACATGACATATCGACGAAGGTGGAAGCGCAGAGGATAGAGGAAAACAAAACACCGGTCATGAATTAGAAGTCCAAAATTAGAATTTTTAAAGAGAAATGTCAGAGGATTTCAATATAAGAGAATAGGAACTTGAGTTTGTTGCACAGCCCGATTTGTTTGAACCGAGAGAGGCATCTAAGATTACGATACTCCTACATGGAAGAGCAAGGATATTTTTAAATATCCGATTGTGTTCGTCTGAAAGAAGATAGTCATATACACCTAGGATGGCTTGAGGGTGAGAATATCATGGGATAATTTTCATTTTTGGGTGAACTATCCCTTTAAGAATCACAGTTTCAAACAGAGACCTATGGTTCTCCCATGATTCTGGACAGACAACTAAAAAAATAACATGAAATTTACTAGAAGTTATGACAAAATGTTATTTGTAATCAATACAATCGTTTCTACTCAATGTTTCTTTTTCTAATATAAGGTTGACCAGTAAGCCAAAAATATGTGTATTAGTAGCACTCCAAGGTGCTAGGCTGTGCTTGGCCCAACTAATAATGACATTTCTGTGTGAGAAAGAGCCGGGTAAGTTTGACCTGACTGAGAACACAGCCTTCGTTCCCACCAACACGCAAATCCAGATTAGTGCTTACATTGGAGGAGACATTCCATTCTTTTTACTCAAACAGAGGCACACACCTCCTCACTGATATCATATTGATTTCTTCTTTATGTATGGCAAGAATAGTTGGGAATGTCTTTAACATTTTTTTGGGGACTTTACATTTTTTTGGGGACAGTTGAGACGTGACAGGAAAAAACATTAATTTCCTGATCCGAGGCAGATTTGAATTCAGGATAAGAGCAGTTGGATTTTTAGTTAGTTAACGCATTATGTGCTCATTCAATTTTTTTTTTTACATCAGGATTTTAGGGTAAAATTGTTATGAATTTGTAACAGAAAGAGTTTTTTGTAAGTACTGTTAATGGTCACTACTTTTTAACTAAATGTTCACCACTTTAATGACATAGTTGCTTGCTGTAGTTTATTTTAAATAGTAAATATAAACAACAATAAAAGGCAGATGGTCATACAACTGTAGAGGAGGTTCAACTCAACACAAATCCAACTTTCACTTTTTAAAAAATAGACTTGACTTTACTTTTAAAAGTCAAGCTATGTTTGTAGAGTTGAGTGCTGCACAGTTTGAAATAATGAAATAAATAAACTTGAAATAATACAAATAAAAAATTGTGTATAGCACCTTTTAGCAAAAATAGCATAAAATAGCACCTTTTAGCATAATAAAGTGTCTCACAAATCATATATTAAAAAAATAAAACACATTAAACACTAAATGCAAGTCTATGAAATTAAGTTAAATGAGATTTAAAAAGAGATACAGATTCACCAGATCACCAGTGTTGTGACAACTAAAGTTTTTAAAGTAAAAAAGTTCTAAATAGGCTTTCAATAAATATTAGGTCACCTGAATGCTCCTGAATGCACAATAGCTATAAATGCAGTTTGCTTTCCAACTTTTCCAAAAGTATTTCATGTCAACCACCTTTTACATTACAAAATGTTCTTGTTTATCAGGGAGCTGCTAGACCTGAATCCCCTACCATTGATGAAAAGCTAGAAACGCCCTGCTATATCTATAGAAACTATACTTGTTGTCTCAAATCTAGGGCAGGAACAAATGTTGAAATACCAGCAAGACCACATTTAAAACTGTCCCTGTCTGTTTTCAATATCTGGAGTTTAGAGGCCTATAGATGTTTTTTGGTCTGTCGCTGCATTTAAGTCATGTTGGAAAGAATTTATGAGTCAGAATTATGAGTGGGAAACTCTGGATTTTCTTTGAGCTGCGAGTTTATGAGTTGGGGCATGTCATTGAAAAATCTCCAGCAAACGGTAAATGTTCAAATAATTAAAAACAGAATAAGCAAAACAACTGATGTTCATTCATTGTTCTTCATTTTCCAAGTAACCAAACAGATCTCGTCCCCCATTTACTATCATAGAAGGGAAAATAAATACTATAGTAGTCAATGGGGGATGTGATCTGTTTGGTTACTGACATTCTTCTAAATATCTTCCTTTGTGTTCAGCAGAACAAAGAAATTCATACAGGTTTGGAACAACTTGAGGGTGAGTAAATGATGACAGATTTTTCATTTTTGGGTGAACTTGAACACACCTGACTTGAACGTGACTTGACTTGACTTGAACACACCTGACGTCGTAATTATGACTCCCCAACTCATAAATACTTGTGTTCACCTCATTTGAGTCATACACATGATATGGTGCTGTCGACGTACAGTACTGTGCAAAAGTCATAGGCCATAACCAGCTTTGTTGTTTTAGCAAAGTTTTAATGACCATCCATATTTATTTTTTGGTCTTGTTTCGATAGAAACAGAAAATACAGGAAATATGTACACAAAATGTAAAAATAATTCTAAAACAAAATGGCTTCTTTAAGCAAAAATGAGTATTTAGTGTGACCTCCTGGACTTCTTCCAGTTTCTCAAAGAAGAAAAACTGAGAAGTTTTCTTGGCCTTCCAGTCCTTTTACATTCCATTTAGGTTTAAGATAGCCAGGTTCCTGCTATTGCTCAAGTGTAGGGAGGTCACTAAAGGCCACTTTGGCCTATCCACCTTATTCCTACGCCCCATGACTCTTTGCGAATTATGGGTGTAACTTCCGTTAAGCTGTAAACAGTCAGTGAAAGGCTCGCTCTATGAACGCAATTATACGTTTTATTTTTAAACTGGGTGCAATGAGATGACATTATTCTACTCACCCTTTAACCAACGAACATTAAAAGGACATTTAAAAGTGTAAAAAGCATCAATAAGGTACTTTCAACAGGCCATGAAAAAGCGCGATTCTTTCCACAGAAATAACGGACGGGTTAAATATAACTATAGTGATATATATCTGTATTATGTAATACAGATATAAAAAATGTTCATGAACTTCAGCATTGCGTGATACTATTTCAAAGGGATTTCCATCATTTTTCTAGATAATAAATTGTATTTACCTGTGAAAACAAACCTGGAAAGAGATGTGAGGCTTTCAGGAGAAAAACGAGAGATTCTTCGTGCATTCCAGTGAATGTATTAATGGGATATATATCATAAATTATATCGGGAGAACAGACCACAAATGTGCAGTATATGTTGTCCTTTTTCATACTATTACAGCAGTATGCAATGGGACAAAAGAAAATAATCACGAGAATAGAAAGCAGCGACTGAAAAGAGCTCTAGCCATAGATATTGCTGTTATAACGTTACGTTAAAATACCAACCGTTACGTTATTCTCATGATGTCTGAAAATAAAACATGAAAAAAAAATTGACAGCTCATTCAGTCAAACTGACGGATAAGCTTTATTTGTAGGGCAACCTTATGATTTGAAACGATTCGTTTTAGTCTCTCTTAATTGGAAGTTCCCCAAACCGGAAGTGGAACCCATAATTCGAAACGCAGTAGGCTAGTCAGGAATAAGGTGGATAGAAGTACTTTTTTTTTTTCAGATTTTTTCTTCTTTCTTTTTTTTAATACTGCATAAAAATTTCCTGTATTTTCTGGTTATATTCTAATAAAGAGACTGAGAAATAATTCTATATGGTCATTATACCATTGCTAAAACAACATCTAATGGAGGACTAAGACTTTTGCACAGTACTGTACATCACACATAATTCAAAACACAAAGTTTTCGTGTTACCTGCGAGGGGAGGTCCTATCAACAGTGTGACACTTTCCATGATAGACAGCAGGCCGAGCGCAGATGGGAATCGACTCATCTCCACTGTATCCATCAGGACGGTGAACATCAGTGAGCCTACCACGCTCATGGACAGCCCGTACATCAGCACATAAATTAACAGAACATGGAAACTGGCAGAAATGCAGCATATACTATTACTGAGTCCATTTATTATGAGTGCGGCTGAAAAAACGTAGATGTGTCGACCTTTAAACCAGGATAGGCTGAAGAGCACTCCGACGGGAGGCCGCACAAAGATGTTGACAAGGCCCAGGATGGAAAGCAGCAGGGCGGCTCGGCTTGGATCCATATTGTGAGCTGATGCATAAGGGACCAGGTAAATAAGTGGCACCACAAACCCCAGCATCATCCAAGTGATGCCCAATGAAAACACCCGAAATCGCAGGTTACTGCAGAAGAGGTCAAAGGCCATGTGTTTTCTGAGGAACGATGCAAAACTTTGACAGATGCCCAACGCACATCCCTTTTTGCCTGGGGGTCCGGCACCGTTGCTCATCACCTCTGACTTTCTGGACTTGCGAGGCCTGACCGGTCTCATGACAGCTCCGCAAACACAGCAATTGAGCAGCACAGCGCCAAGCACCAGAAAACTCCCTCTCCATCCAAGCTTACTCTGCAGATAGTCACCTAAAAATGGCAATGTAAACAGACCCAGAGCAGTACCAGTGGAGGACATCGCATTGGCAAAAGGACGACGGCGCACAAAGTAGTGGCCAAGTATGGTGACAGCGGGCTGGAAACTGAAACAGAAACCCAAACCTGTAAAGTAAACAGAGGACTATTATATTGAACTGACTGATGGATTACAAACTTGCTAAATATCTACATAACAAAACTGAAGTTCATTGTACTTTTGGTAGTTTCTATTATTTACTTACATGTCAACTATAATCAGTGTTGTTATTAAATGGTTTACTAATTAATAACCAATCAATAATAAATAATACTGTAACTGCATTTATTATTAGTATATAATTTAATAATAAATTAATAATCTATGAATAATAAATACATAAAATCAGTAACTGACTGTTGATAATAAATGCATTTAAATAACATTTAATTATGATTAAATTATGATTAAACAATATTATCTACAACCCGAATTCCAGAAAAATTGGGACGTTTTTTAAATTTTAATAAAATGAAAACTAAAAGACTTTCAAATCACATGAGCCAATATTTTATTCACAATAGAACATAGATAACATAACAAATGTTTAAATGGAGAAATTTGACACTTTTATCCACTAAATGAGCTCATTTCAAATTTGATGCCTGCTACAGGTCTAAAAAAAGTTGGCACAGGGGCAACAAATGGCTGAAAAAGCAAGACATTTTGAAAAGATTTAGCTGGGAGAACATCTAACAACTAATTAAGTTAACTGACGTCTTCAAACTATTTTGAAAAGAAAAGGAGATGCTACACCATGGTAAACATGCCCCCGTCCCAACTATTTTGAGACCTGTAGCAGGCATCAAATTTGAAATGAGCTCATTTTGTGCATAAAATTTTACATTTTCTCAATTTAAACGTGTTATGTTATCTATGTTCTATTGTGAATAAAATATTGGCTCATGTGATTTTAAAGTCTATTAGTTTTAATTTTATTCAAATTTAAAAAACGTCCCAACTTTTCCGGAATTCGGGTTGTAATAATTAATTATCTATAAAATAACTATTAACTAATATAATAATAAAATAAATAAAACAATGCTCATGTATTATTTACTTACAAGTCAACTATCTGAGCTATAACTGTAAATACATTTATTTATAATTTATTTTATTCATAATCATTTATCATTTATATTATGAATAATAATAGTTATAATAATAATAATAGTATTTATTGATTACCAAGTATTTATTAATAAAATATAAATTAAAATTTAATATAAATAAAAAAATATAAATTTATATATTTATAAAAATATATAAATTTTTATTTATATTAATAACAATCTATAAACTTATATAATAAATAATACATTTATTTATAATTTACATTTTTATTCTGGTCGTATCACTCTGCTTTTTGCTACAGTACATCCATTTTTAACATTTGGAACTATTTTTGTGGGTGGTCATTTTAATAAAATATACATAATAAAAACAGCATCTCGCAGTAGTGGTGTTGTACTGACTGCCTGTAGCCAAACAGCCATGCTGATAATAACCACAACAGGATTCTTGTGTGACATTGCTCAAGAAATAACCACATCATATTTGTATTCATATTCTTATTCATGTCAGGTCAGCCGGTAAAGTGCTTAGTGATAACACTTTATATAATCGCAAAGCCGTTCATGTAATCGCTGCTGTTGCTCTTTTACAGATCAAACAAGATGTCATAATCACTTATTCTGAGGACTTACTGACCTGTGATGACCCCAGTAGTGATATATAAGTCAACTATGGAATGTGAGAAAGAGCTGATCGCCATCCCTAAACCACTCAGCACTCCCCCAAACATCACTGTCGCCCGGCAACCGAAGCGATCCACCAGCACACTACAGAGAGGACCTGGAAGAAAAAATGCTTATGGTAAAAAAAGCTTTAATTTGAGATGGCTTATTCTGACGTCCCAGCATATGTCATAATCCTACAGCTCATTTTCAACAACCAGCTGCTCAAAACACCACCAATGAACTGCCTTGAACAATATAATACTGCCTTGTTCAAATATGTTAAGCTAATGTCAACAACACACAAGTAATTGGCACATGGCAGTTCAAGAGGTACACTTAAGTGTGTGTAATAGATGTTGGATCAAGCTGTTCCTCTTTTTTTATTACTACTACAACTGCTACAATTACTGCTATAAGCCAAATTCACAATGACTTTTAATTACCATATCTGCTGGAGCTAATATACAGTGCCTTGCTAAAGTATTCATAATTTTGTTATGTTGCTGCCTTATGTTAAACCACTTTAATTTAAAGGAACAGTATGTAATTTTTCGCTGCTAGAGGTCGCTTATTCAAAACGAAGGCGTAGCTTGATGACGCCTTGATTTTGCGGAATCATGGGAGGTGCAGTCTTCACGTCTACAGCCTGTGGAAAAGAATCCGATGTGACTAGGGCAGAAATCATATTCATGGATGAGCTAATGTATTAAAGATTTATTAACATTACTGTAGTATGTAGCAGGGTGGGGCTGAAAATCTCTAATGAGAGACAAGCGCGAGCGCGACACAGGGCTCGAAAGCAGTGGAGCTTTTATTATGCCGCAGACGACCGCTTCCGCTTCTTCCGGTCATGCATATGTGGGCGCTTACGCAGCGCTTATCATATTAGATGCATCTGTGTGTTGAAAGTTGTTATACTGCTACTCTGTGAGTTCGCTCGGCGGCTACTATGAGACACTTGTTGCACACTGCAGTAAGCTAGATTGATATTAGGCATGGTAAAACATGGTACTCGCTGTAAATAAAAAAAGAGAGATTTAAACAATAAGACTTACTGTGTTGAGCTATATAATAATGATTTGTTTTCTGTCAATGAATGTATTCAAACAGTGGCTCACCTGTCTAATAAAACATAATATACTGTATTAAAGCGTCTTTGGTGTTTCCATGATTTCTACAAAATGAAACTGGAAATCGAGGGTAACACGGTTATGATATCATTGATAGGCGACGCATGGACACGATCCGTGTCCTGGTTAAAATTGCTTATTTCTCTGGATTTAAACATTCTTGGAAACATTTGGGATAATGTAGGTACACAAGTCGACAAAATATATAACATTGTTCTAGTGGTACATTGCATAAGTATTCAAACTCAGTACTTAGTTGAAGCACATTTACAGCCTCAAGTCTTTTTGGGTATGATGTGATAAGCTTTGCCTATCTGCATTTGGTGATTTTTTTTTTGCCAATCCTTAGATCTTCTCAAGCTCTGTCAGGTTGGATGGGGAACATTGGTGGACAGACATTTTCCGGTTTCTCCAGAGATGTTTGATTGGGTTCAAGGCCAGACTCTGGCTGGGCCACTCAAGGACATTCACAGAGTTGTTCATAAGCCTCTCTTGCATTGTCTTAGCTGTGTGCTTAGGGTCATTGTCCTGTCGGGAGGTGAACCTTCTGCCCTGTCCAAGGTTCTGAATGCTCTGGACTAGCCAGATTTTCATTAAGGCTAACTCTATATTTTGCTGTGTCAAGCTTTTCTTCTACTCTGAGTCCCCCAGTCCCAGTCGCTGAAGAACACCCCCACAGCATGATGATGCTACCACCACACTTTACTGTCGGGATGGTATTGTGCAGCTGATGAGCAGTGCCTGGTTTCCTCCAGACATGACGCTTTGGAACTGAGGTTCATCAGACCAGAGAATATTGTTTCTAATAGTCTGAGAGAGTCCTTTAGGTACTTTTTTCAAATTCCAAGTGGGTTTTCATGCGTCTTAGGAGAGGCTTGAGTCTGTCCACTCTGCCATAAGCCCAGATAAGTAGAGTGTTGCAGTGATGTTTGTCCTTCTGTAAATTTCTCCCATCTTCATATATGATCATGGAGCTGGCCATCAGCTTCTTGGTCACCACTCTAAGCAAGGCCCTTCTCCATCGATTGCTCAGTTTAGCCAGGAGGCCAGCTTCTTCCATTAAGGATTATGGAGGCTACATGCTCCAGTGAACCTTCAATACAGCAGAGGGGTTTTTTTTGGTAGATCTGTGTCTTGATACAATCGTGTCTATGAACTCTACAGGCAGTTCCTTTTTTGACCTCATGGCTTGGTATTTGCTCTGATATGCATTTTCAGCTTTTAGACCTTTTATTGAGAGGTGTGTGCCTTTCCAAATCATACCCATTCAATTGAATTTGCAACAAGTTAACTCCACTCGAAGTGTTCTAACATCTACAAGCGAAATTAAAAATGCTCCTGAGCTACATTTCAAGTGTCCTAGAAAAGAGTATGAATACTTATGCAATGTAATTATTTCAGTTTTTTTTTTTTTTTTTTTTTTTTTTTAATACATTTGAAAAGTTGGCATCTGTTTTTTGCTGTCATTATGGTGATTAATGTGAAAAAAGGCCATTTAAAGTAGTATAACATAAGGCAGCAACATAACATGTGAAAAAAATGAAGGTGTATGAATACTTTCACATGGAACTGTAGCTGATATCAACAAATAATGACCACAACTTCCTTCTCACAGTGGAGAGAAAACACGTTTATTTATAGCATATCTACTCCATATCTACTTAATATCTCTGATTTTTTTAACACTATATGAATTGCCTACTTATGCATTCAGTGCAGTTGCCCGATTAAGAGGGTGACATCTGATTAAACAAAATTATGCATAGTGCTACTTTGATTTGCTGCATGTAAAAATATATGCATTATATTACTCACTCTCATGTCGTTCCAAACCTGTAAGACCTTCATTCATCTTCGGAACACAAATTAAGATATTTTTGATAAAATCCAATGGCTCGTGAGGCCTGCACTGACAGCAAGTTAATTTAGACTTTCAAACGCCCAGAAAGGTACTAAAAATATATTTAAACAATGCATGTGACTACAGTGGTTCAACCTTAATGTTTGGTTACACCAAAAAAACAAAATAACGACTTTATTCAACAATATCTAGTAAAGGGCGATTTCAGAACACTGCTTCATGAAGCTTCGAAGCTTTACAAATCTTTTGTTTCGAATCAGTGGTTTCGAGCGCGTATCAAACGAAATAATGGCCAAAGTCAAGTTATTTCAGTAAATGAGGCTTCGTTACATCATAAGTGTTTAGAAATTTCAATGGGTCACGTGACTTTGGCAGGGCTCCAAACCACTGATTCGAAACAAAAGATCTGTATATCTTAATTTGTGTTCCGAAGATGAACGAATGTCTTACGGGTGTGGAACGACATGAGGGTGAGTAATTAATGACAGAATTTTCATTTTTGGGTGAAATAACCCTTTAACCCTCTGGTAGTCTTTGGTCATCTGAGATTATTTAAAATGCTTTACTTAATCTGAATAGTACGAAACTTGGTGAATTTTGAGATTAATATTGTTTAGTCTCATAAAATCCCCCCGAAATACAAAATATTAAATACAAAATATACTAAAATATAGTACATATATTTCACACACACGGACGCACATACCGCACACACACAAAAAAATGTTTATACTTCTTGTCTTTGGTTCATTTTGACCACCAGAATCACCCCAAAGTTAAGAATACTAGAGGGTTAATAAAGGAGTATAAATTTATTGCATACAAATTACAGAGTGGCCGAGTTAAATAATTCGGTATTTAATTTAATTGTTAATTAATGTTTTTTTAATAAAATTGCTGCAAAAGTAACAAGTCTCTGGAGTGGAGGTATTTCAATTAAGAGGGACCCAGTGTACTATCCAGACACAAATATAAGAAAGCCATTCATAGGTTTATTCTCCCAAAAAGTGAAAACACTGTGACTTTCAAAACATTTTTTAAACAGCCTGATTTCACCACATTGGCTCGTAAGTTTTGGGGTGAGACTTTTTGTTTGTCTGACCAATGGAAGATGGGCAAAGTGTTTGGGAAACCTGTCTGAAAATCATTATTTTTGCAATTTTGTTTGGTTGTGCTAGTGGAGAAGAAATTACAAACTGTTAAGCATCTTCTAAACACCAACTGACTATATAACATCCTTACCTCCGGCGTGCAGAACTGACGTCATTATTGACGGCACCCAAGATGTCTCACTGTTACTGGCTTTAAATTCTTCCTGAAGATCTAAGTAGAAGATGCCAATGCAGGCTGGGAAGGCCAGTGTCAGAGCTAAGACAAGAATGGTAGCCACCAGGACCACCCATCCCCAGCCTCCATCTGGAGCATCGTAGGTAACTGGATGATTTTGATCAGAAGGGGGTCCTGGTCCTTGTTTCTCTCCCTCAGATTCAGGCTCACATAGCTCCCCTGTCTGCTCCTCCGTGCTGGAAGGTTGTTGAGGTGCCATATTTTCTTATATGATGGTAACCAAGTCACTGCCGTCCGGGTTTTTCCACCTGATCCGGGGGGCTTTGGGCTCTCAGCACCAGAAGAGCAGGGAAACACATTCTTGTATATTCTGCATCCTCAAAATAAACGTCCTTGCTACAGTCCTATATAAAAAAAGGAGGGGGCAATAATCTTATTAAACAAAGATACAAAACTGATTTTAAAAATAGAAAACTATGCAAAATATTAGGTGGAGATACAAAAGTAAGTTCTAGTATGAAGTTGTCAAACTCCTCTTTGTTTACTTTTCAAGTTCAGGTAGACCAGAGGGGGAAGGGTGCAATTGGTCACATTCACCATACAAATTTTTCAGTTTGTTTCATCTGTAACTGAATATTAACGAATTGAACATTTGTCTAAAACCTACAACACATCTGGATTTGGAGATAGTTGTTTTTCGTTCATGTATGAAAGAGTTTTTGAATGAATCTTTTAGTTGAATGAATCATTCTGAGTTACTGAAGTAATCTGAATATAGCACGAGCAAATAGCATTCAAGTGAGGGCTGTGAAGGAGCTTTTCATTGGATGAAAATTATTTATCCATGCACATTATTATTATTATTTTTTTATTCATGTGCCTTTAATCAAAATTTCTTCCCATCTTGCATTGACATGTCTCCTCTTTTTTGATGATGTTTACCAGTGCGAAGGCAGGACAACTAACATGAGATCACATCAACAGCAAACCACACCAATCCAACAATCCAAACATTCCCGATGGACAAAATCAAGCCTCGCCCTACATTTTTTCTTGTTTGAGAAGCAGTTTCACATAGTTATAAATTACAGTAGTGAAGAAAAGTCTAATGCAGCTTCCATTTCATGCCGACTTTAAACACCCTTAGGGACCGTTCAGAGGGAATGTGTTTTTGCATTCCACTGTGCTGCTTGGTCATTGTTTTTTTTATTTACACGTGCTAGATGGATGTGTTCGACCACTGTGCTCTCATCTTTTGTAGCATCTCACACAACAGTATTATAAAAATGCGGCGCTCAAATTAATAAGTTCAAGTTTCAAAAACACTTCTCTGACAATGAATTGCTTTTTATTTATTAGTCCTACACTACCCTGTTTTTCAAGTTTTTAAAGGCAAAAAATGTGTTCCCCGTGAATGGCAACTTTGGATTTGTAAACCCAAATTTTAGGGGAAGATAGAAACGAATCAGTTGAGTGAATGATTCACGAATTCAATGACTCAATCCTAACACATAAAAAAGACATTCATGTGTCGCCACCTGCATTAACGATGTAACACAGGGTCACTGAACGAACAGATGAAAAGATTCGACTCACTAGGATGATTTGATTCATTTTTGTTCACATGTTTCTCCTGCTCCTTTTTGTTCGGTGTTTTTGTTCCGTTTCTACAGCTGTTTTAGGGTCTTCTGTACAGGGTCTTCTGATGACATGATAATGACATTTCTGCTTTTCCGGAAGAAGCGACTTCAAGACAACAACAAAGAAACTAAAAGGAAAGCCGATGCGTACGTGTGATTTTTTTTTTCAACAAGAGCTTCGAAAACCTTAACCTTAAAGAAAAACATTAAGACGTGTTTGACCGGCCTCAAAGTCCTAAGTAAGCTTCTCATAACAAACAGTCTTTTATTGAAAGTACCTGAAATTGGCCACATCACCGGAATCTAAGGAGTCAATGTCAACATTTAATCCTGTTCTTCAAGCCCAATGTAACTTAAAAAAGGCGTAGCCTATTGCCATGCTCAAACACGGTAAAATTCAAAGCTTGAAAAACTAAACAAACGCACCTTTTAGCGCATTTTCAGGCATCCACGCCAGTGCCGCGTCTCTGTGCTGCGGAGGCTGCGGAGACTGTCATATCAGCGGTAGGAGGAGACACTCCGGGTGGGATCAGTTTTAGGCACCATCCGATTAAGAAAAACCTAATGTAACAGCCTGTTCTTTCACATATCGAACTATGACCACATAACACAAATGGAGAGAGCCAGATGAAAGTGGTAACGGCTCCTTTAACAGCAGCGTACACGTAGGGAAATTTGAGCACCGAGGCGTCGGCATGGCATGGCATTTCCTCTTGACTTTCCCCCAGAACGACTCGGTTTCATCCGCCTAGTAGAGCCGAGCTGAAGGGCGGGTTTCTGTATGCTGGCGTAGTTTAGCAAGTGTAACCCATAGACTGCATTCTAGTGCGTTTAGTCCATTCATACAACAAATATTAGGATTATTAAAAGAAAAATACCCCCAACAGTACTAGATTAAGAGGTAAGTACATAGTACTGATCCCATGACGCAATAGTCCTTTGCGCACTCAGCTTCTAAATCCAAAACAAACATTTTTCTCACCCAAAAACACGCTCAATTATATTTCCAAAATCACCATTTACAAGTGAAAAAAACAAACATATTATGTCAATTTTAATTTTCCAATTTTAGGCTATCACCTGAATTTAAGAGCAGCTTTCCAGTCGAGATATTTTAAGAAAATAATACACCCAAAAAAGAAAAGAAAAATATACAAGATGCAATAGAAACGAGTGGTGTCTGTCATTCTGCCCAACTTCTCCTTTTGTGCTCCATGTAAGAAACAAGTCGGGTTTGGTCGAAATTACATTTTTGTGTGAACTATCCCTTCAAATCAAATAGTATTATTTACAGGATTCCCATGGTAAAGAAACATCAGTGGATTTTAAAACCATGTTTTCCTTTTCAATACTGAATAATACAGGTTTTTTTTTCAAAGCTCTAAATATTAAAGTTCACAATATTGTCAAAAAGTTTTTAAATGGTTTTTACAAACTTTTAAACAATACATATTCAAAGTTCTCATATTTTTTTTAAACAAAATAAGCACGCCACAAGTCTGAAACACAAACACATTTTATGATAAAAATCATACATTATCATTTTGCAATCTGTACATTGCAAGAAACTGCATCAGAAGACAAACTTCAAAAATGAAATAAAAAAAAAATTTGAAAAGGACAGTCTGATCAAGACTATTCATTTCCAGAACACTTAGCTCCACAATCTCCATAGCCTAGTGACATATTTGACACTTTACATCAATACTATTGACAATGCAATACACCCAAAACATCTGATGAAAGAGCAGGTTTTCAGCACAAATAAATGCGTGTACTGTATGTTAAAGCATGCAGGTGTTATAGACTTAACATTATGGCAGGAAAAGAAAAATAAACTCTTCTGTTAAACATGGACTTTATTTTTTTTAACTTTTATCTGAAAACATTATGACAGATGTCTGCACTTTTGGCCGGCTTGAAAAAAGGCTTTCAACCAATGTTTTTATCAAATACACGGGGTGTTGCAAAAGCATATTTTGCCTCAGCAAGCAAGTTTTTCCACTAGTAATGTGTTTGATTTTAGCGATTTCTACATAACAGATAAAATAGGGCCAGATTTTCCACTTCTTAAATGTTATTAATACCATCTGTCAACTGTCCATGCACCAATTCACTTTTACAGTATGACAACATCCCAGCATATAACATTATATACTCAACACATTGCATGCTTCCAAGTTGGCGTTCAAAAACGTCAACCTCCTGTTTTTTCAGAATAGCATATATCTTTTCAAAAAGAAGATATCTTTTTGTCTATATATCTTTTTGTTTGATCTTAAACAACATGTGGTACAAGACCTAAAAGAGAATGACAGATTTCTTTAAGGAAAAGAGACACAAAGAAGTCTCACAGTCAAGTGCTGTAAAGCATCAGCAGTCAATGTGACATCCATATCAGTTTCCTGAACCATCTTGAATAAAACTTGAGACTGCGCATGACATTTTCTTTTGCCTCACATGGGGTTCAATTCTAAAAATAGAACAAAATCTCAAAACAAAATACACACAGTGAGAACATTATAATGCAGGGAGGTGCAAAAATTAAAAGTGCATAGGGGCAAGAGTGGAAAAGCTAAATACAGACGAACCACTGAAATAAGAACAATAACAAACTCAGGGGAAACGGGATTCACATTCAGTATCTGAGTCAAGGAACAGAACTGAGTTAGTCAAAACAACAAACATGAAATTTCTGAACCATCTGTATTTTAAGAAGAGTAATATAGGAGCGAAAACACGTAGGGCACGACAGGTCAAAGGCACAACACTAGACAAACAACTGGGCCGGAGAGAGACTTAAACAGTGCCCCCTAGACTTGAATCCAGGACTCTGCTTTGAAACCAGACTTGAAACCTATTTGAACAATGGGAATGTACAAAAGGATCCTGTGAGAGAGCCGAGGTCCGGTTACAGGAGCTTCATTGACTAATAATTGAGGCTGAACAAATAAACTCTCTCCAGGAGGGGGAAAACATTAACACAACCAAAGAAAGGGAAAACCAACGACCACATAAACAAAGTATACTGTAGCTCACAAACTCAAGTACTGTCTTCTTGATATGATAAACAAAAGGACATGAGTTTAGTGCGATAAAGAGGTAAAGTCCTTAACGGTATTTAGAGAGGAAGAGACAACACTTTAAAACACTGCAGACCGTAAAAACGTCACCTAAAGTCCACACACATGATGCCATCTTACACTGATCCCTAGATTCAATAGTTTATCAAAAGATATGAATAACCAAATAACCAAAATACAGCCTGGATACTGTTCAAATACTGACAATTTGTGATGTAGTCACAGTAGATTCAGAAAAACCACAATGTATTTATTAAAAAAATAAATAAAACAGGAGATCAATTTTATCTGCTTTTGTAGAGAAGGTTTTGGGTTAACAAATGAGGGCAACTTGTTTCAAAGACTGGGCTTCAATGTTAAAATGAAAACTAGATTTTGGAGGGGGGGAAAAGACAAGAATGTTCCACAATAAATGGAGCCCTTAACATTCAAAAACATTCCACTGACGTGATCAGACTTTGTTTAAACAATGAGTTAAACAGTTAAGTAGCCAAAATGTTACGGGGAGAGCTATATCTGAATCTAAAATGTCAGAAAAGTGTCAAAAGATGCAACAAAGAGCCACTAATGCAGTTTTGCCCTGACTCAAAACTTGTGGGCACTTTGTCTAACAACAGTCTCCTGAACCACCTGGGCTATGTTCGCCTGATACCTCTATACAAGAAGTCTCCTGTTTTTTTCCAGTCATTGACAAAAAGTTTGAAGGAACCACAACAAATTCACATCTCGGCGACCAGGCTTTAAAAAAAAAAAAACAAATACATTAGGGGTCAATACAGAACCTTCCCCAATCAAATAGAGAAACTATCTTGATAAACACACAGGAAAAAAAAAAAAAAACACTATGGTACAGATATTAACAATTACATGACTTGCATTCAGCCTCTTCGTAATACATATGTTTGTAATATACATAATCCTCACATGCCCTACAACCACATATTTCTTTGTTTGTTTTTTAATTTCCTGTTTGGATGCTTTGAAATATCCAGCAACAAGGCAAAAAATAAAAAAAAATCCAGGATGACAAAAATCAACCGGAGCGGATCAGAAATGTGAGACATCTTCACAGCGATGGACACGCGATTTTGGGCATCTGACTGGACAATTGGCAGTATGAGTTCTCCCTTCGCCTCTGGTCCTTTCCAGATGGGTAAATGGGTAGTTAACGAAAGAAACATGCCACTCTGAAGATGTTCAAATGCCGCTGTCTTCTTTTTATCCATTACGCCATCTGCTGTGCTTTTGGTCTGATCAGGCAATGGGAAGTGAATGCTGTAATGATGCGAATTTGGCTGCTAATGGTTTACAGTGTAAGTTAATGTGCTTGTTAAGAGAAGCTGTATTTACGGTCGGAGAAGTGAGTCTTTCTTGCACGCCGTTTGGAAGTCCTGAGGAGATTATGGTCATGTGGACGCAGCCGAGCCAACAGGGGAAACTGAACCCCCCTTTAAACATTTAAAGCCAGCAGCTGTAAAGATTATGATGATAATGACCAGGATATGAGGAGGATGATGATGATGAAGTCTGCATAAATAAGCATTAGGATGAATGATGAATCCTTCCCTGTAATCCTCTCTCTGAGCAGTCTTGCATCAAATGTAATGGTCTGAGGTTTAACCTCGGACGCATTTTTGATTAGTCGATAATAGCAGTGATAGTTAGTGGTGGTGCTGATTGGTTAATGTTGCAGCACTGCAGGGAGGAGGGGGACTGAATCCCCCACAGTGGAAAGGCACAAGGGAGGAGGGGAGGGTGAGGTGAGGGGTGGAGGGCTAATGAACTTGAAGTCAGCTGTATGGTGGAGGAGGTACTGGAGAAAGGAAGTGAGGAATGGGAGATCTGTGTAGGCTCCTCACATCCTAGACCCCCTCTCCTGAAGGATCTGTTGGGGAAACATGAGGACACCAATGAGCGACAAAATTTGTATTTTTTTTATTTTTTTATTAAAAGGATAGTTTAACCAAAAATGAAAATTATCCCATGACTTACTCACCCTCAAGCCATTCAAGATGTATATGACTATCTTCGTTCAAACAAACACAATCAGAGTTATATTATAAAATATCCTGGCTCTTCCAAGCTTTAGTGAATGGCGCTCCTGATTTTGAAGCCCAAAAAAGTGGATTCATCCATCATAAAAATAATCCACATCCTACGTCATACATTGCGTCAGAGGTCACTCTTCCACTGTAACGCGATTTACGTGATAGTTTTTAAATATGGATATTTTCTATTTTGCTTTAGATGGCTTTTACTAACCCCCTGGAGCCATATGGATTACTTTTATGATGGATGCATGCACTTTTTTAGACTTTAAAATCAGGAGACACATTCACTATCATTATAAAGCTTGGTAGAGCCAGGATATTTTTTTTAATATAACTGACTGTGTTCATCTGAAAGAAGATAGTCATATACACCTAGGAAAGGCTTGAGGGTGATTACATTGTGGGACAATTTTTATTTTTGGGTGAACTATCCCTTTAACTACTACTAATAACAATAATAATCATTACTACTACTATTAATACTACTATACTATTATTATTATTATTATTATTATTATTATTATATCTTACCTTATTTAATAACTTAATTTAAACTTTTTTGTAACAAAATATAATAATAATAATAATAATAGGGCTGCACAATTTGGGGGGAGGGTCAAATTGCGATTTTTCTGATAAAAAAAAAACAAAAAAACATCAAGGTTTGTTGTGCTTTTTTGTAGGGCTGCACATTATTTTTCTTATTTAATTTCTAATTTCATTAAAACTTCTTTAAAAATAGTTTTCAAAAAATATATAAAACTAAATAAGGTAATGAAAAAGAGTTCATCATACCTTAGCCTTCTCAGTGGGCTCGATAACAATTCCGTTGGTGGAGTTGTTGAGCTCCCGGGAAACGACGCACAGGAATTCGGCTTGGTCCTCGTTGCCATAGTTATAGGAGGAGCCGATACTTATGAGCTTGAGATAGACAAGTTGAGTCAAGTTTGTACCATAGCAAACAGATAAGCAACAAAAACAACGGCTTACGTAAGTCCCAAAGAAAGGTGTAGACATAGCCTGTCTCTCCAAAACAATGTACAGTATCTACAATGTGTTGTTCTTCTTAGGGATGAGGGACATGACTTATAAGAAACAACCTGATAAGACATAAAGGGGCTATCCAGAGATCTGCTGTATATCTGAGTTCAAATATGCTACAGTAGAATACTGCATGTCCAGACATTAGATCTGTACATATACCGGCCAATAGCACCACATATGACAGGACGTTGCGAAAAGAAAACAAAACCTACCTGTTCAAACTTCCATCCGTCTGACATGGTGGAAACCATTTGAGTGAGCTCCTCTTCTTGACATTGTAATACACGATACACATGTTTCACAGGGCCCTATAAAAACAATAATATTCCATAATGTAATAATAATATTAGGGATTAAAGCAGAATTCATTCTATGAAGGTGCACAGATTTTTAGAAATCCATTTAAGCCTAACCCTAACCCCAAAATGAAAATTCTATCTAGAAAGAACATACTCTTTTCCATACGATGGAAGCACACAGTATTTCATTGTAAGGAAAAGAGCAGCTTGAACATTATTCAAAACATCTTTTGCATTTCACAGAAGAAAGAAAGTAATAAGTTTGAAATGACATGAGGGTGAGTAAATGATGACAAACTTTTCATTCTGGGGTAAACAATTCCCTGAAGCAAATTCTCAAATTATGTCAATAAGTCAGTGCTTGCCTACAATGAAGTTTGTTTTATTATGTAGGGCAGCTGCCCATTTGAACATTGATTCAAATAAACTTCTCTTCGGTTCCTAAATAGTTTTGAATGAGGAATTCACATTCTAATAAAGAGTATTCCTTTTGGCACAGACTGCTTGAAGTTGAGGAATGAAACACTCCTTTTGAGTAATCCCAGTAATACTAGCAAATTGGCTGATTGATTGCATACAAAGAATCACAAAGTGTCCTGTTCCTCCGGCTGTTATTTTCCCACATACCTGAGACGTTCTGTTCTCATTGTCTCGTATTCTCTCCTTCACCAGCCTCACAAGTGACGCAATGTTGTAAAACTCAGCTTCCTCCAGAACACCTGCAATAGCCAGAGAATCAGTAAAAATCTATCATGTGGTTACTGCTTTGAAATAAAAAAAAAATATCTGGAAAAATACAGTCTTAAAGGAATGGTTCACACCAAAATGAAAATTCTGTCATCATTTACTCACCTTTATGTCGTACCAAACCTGTATGACTTTCTTTCTGCTGCAGTACACAAAAGAAGATGTTTCAACTGTATTTGTCCATACAATCAAAGTCAATGGGGTCCAAAATATCATTGGACTCCATTGACTTCCATTCTATGGACTTACTTTGTGTTTAACAGAACAAAGAAAATTATACAGGTTTGGAACAACATAAGTGTGAGTAAAAGATGTCAGAATTTACATTTTTTGAGTGAACTATCCCTTTAATGCTACATCCAAGCCAATAAAAGAAGATGATTAGAAATTATGCACTACAAGTAGACCAAATTGGTAACAAAACAAAACAAAACCATCATGCAATAATTGCCATCGTCACAATTTGGAGCAATGACTCACAAAAAAAAAAAAAAAAAAAAAAAACACAATTATTGGACACATAGACTGTAAGCCTTTCAATATCTCACCAGTCCTGCAGGAAATTATCTCTTACGTGAGTACACTGTGGTCCCTTTCCACAAAAAAAATTGATGTTTCTAAATGAAACTAGGTCATTACTGTTCCATTAAGAAGTTTTTGAGGGCAGCATGCCCAGATCATCTCACCCTCCTCAGCGAGGTTCTTGTTGATGATCAACTTTCCATGCCTCAAGTAGTTCAAGATGGGTCCGAAATATGTGGGATCCCTGTCAATCAAATATGCTCCTGTCTCATCCTGTGAGAAAAGACAACTAACAGTGTGAATAGTGTTTTTTGCAATTGCAATTCATAGTTTTGGATTTCCTTTACATTCACTGTTTTGGTCGCTGCAGTTAAAAGTGTTGAATCATTTGTAAAAACCCTCTTTGACAAACCACTGATTCCATTAACATCATGTCAATGTCACTCAAGCATCAGGTAAAGTAACGAGCAAATTAGAGTTGCAACAACAGCTTTTTTCAAATGAGAATCTTTAGTAATTTTGAAGCTGCAAACTGTGAATTTTTTTTTATATGAATTGACACCTTGGACAGGAAATCCTCTGCTGTACTGTGAAACTACTGTACACTACACCCTGCTGTAAAATACAGTTTAGGTTCATAGACAACTTAAACATGGTACATGTAGCTAGTTTAGAGATGGTCTAAGATGGTTATTAGTTGGTGCAAACTAGTAGACTTTCTTGGACCAGCAAGAAATCTATCAAAATCTACCAGCCTTAAAGGGTTAGTTCACCCAAAAATGAAAATTCTATCATTAATTACTCACCCTCATGTCGTTCTACACCTGTAAGACCTTCATTCATCTTCGGAACACAAATTAAGATATTTTTGATGAAATCTGAGAGGTATCTGGCTCCTCCATAGACAGCAATTTAACCACCACTTTCAAGGTCCAGAAAGGTACTAAAGACATCGTTAAAATAGTCCATGTGACTGCAGCGGTTCAACCTTAATTTTTTAAGTTCCAGAATGCCAACTCATTATTGGCCGACTCCTGCGTCAACATCACATGCATACGTCGTATTGCTAATGTGAACAACGTCGGCCAATACTGGGCCGGCGTTCTGACGTATAACCTGGAAACGCTGAATGTAAACAGCACAGGAGAGTGACACAGAAGAGAAGATATTGTTGAACAAAGTCGTTATTTTTGTTTTGTTTTTACACAAAAAGTATTCTCGTCGCTTCATAAAAATAAGGTCGAACCACTGCAGTCACGTGGACTATTTTAATGATGTCTTCAGTACCTTTCTGGACCTTGAAAGTGGTGGTTATATTGCTGTCTATTAAGGAATCATAGCATGGCAGAATTTGCATTTTTGGTTGAACTAACCCTTTAAGTCACTATGATATTAAAATATTGCAGTATGTATTATAAATGATTTAGCCATGCACATCAAATTTTTTTAATTCTTTTTTTTTTTTTTTATTCCCTCATAATCTTTAATCAAAATAAGTTCCCCTCCTTCTTGCAATGACATTGACCTCTTCTCTGATGACATGATGGCAGGACAACCTCACATGAGATCACAGCAATAGCAAACCACAAAGATCCAATGGACAAAACCAAGTCCCACCCTACATTTTTTCTTGTTTGAGAAGCCGATTCACTCGGATATACTCCACAATAGGGAAGAAAAGGTGGCCATGCTGGTTCTTGAACATTTTAACCTGTTTCTAGCTTGTCTAGATGGTCATTCACTTGTCATTGCCTGGTCCAAACTTGTAGACCATCTTGGAACAACACACTAGATAGCAGGTGGTCATCTTAAGGTGGTCAAGGTGGCTTATGGAACATAATAACCGGTGAACCAGATAATGACCAATTTAGACCATCTAGAAACCAGTTATATGTTTAAAAAAAAAAAAAAAAAACCACACACACACATATCTATCTTACAGGATTATTTCACCTAAAAATGAAAATTCTGTCATCATTTAATAACCCTCATCACACCACTTTATTTCTTCTGTGGAACATAAAACAAGATGTTTTGAGAAATATCTTTTGCTGTCCATACAATGGGAACCAATACCGTTTGGTTACCAACAATCTTCAAAATTTCTTCTTTTGTGTTCCACAGAAGAAAGTAAGACATACGGGTTTAAAACGACATGAGTAAATGATGACAGAATTTTATTAATTTGAGCAGCTGAGCTTTATGTATAAGTATGTATCCCAAGTGTGCAATACAAATGCATACATACAATCCGTTTATGTCCAAAATGTATTCATTTCCATTGTTAATGTTGCATACAGAAGAAAAATGACAGACTGATTCAATTTAAGTATTGAGACAGGTTTTAATGATGTAAACAGAGCATTACCTTATCTGAATCCAGATCTGGATCTTCCTGACATAATCGATACAGAAACGATTTAGGATCCCTGCAAAGGGTCTGTTTCGTTGTAACAAAGTAGGTTCCCCCGACATTCAGCCGAACCCACCGAGATCCTGGCTTCTCTGTGGCTTCTGATGATGGGGAATTGGGGTTGCTCTTCATAGGAAACCCAAACACAGCTCTGGAGCCGGAGACCCCTGGACTGGACAAGCCAGTCCGGGGCGGAATCACCAGAGTAGGGGAGGGGAGTCTCACGTTCACTGAGCCTCTGATTTCACAATGCTCGGTCTGCTCGATGATGCCAGTCGCGTTGGGCTCAACGTGCAACTCTGCCATGTTTTCGCAGCACAAACAGTCAGTTCCGTCTTGATCAGACACTAAATGCCTTTATTTAGCGCTCCGCACCGCGCTGTTACGCTAAACGGGCCGGGTTTACACGCGCTGATAACGACGACGACAAAATTGTTGCGGTGTGTTAATAACGCTCACGCGAGGCGACATCGCTTACAATGCCCTAAAACGCTATACTGATCCGTTTTGTTTATACAAACGACCCATGTAAGCTACAAATATTATGGGTGAGACTAAACATATCACTTCCCGGTCAAGTAAATCCATATGTGACAAAATAAAAGTCTTGAGAATGGTATTTTTGTTATTTCTTTATTTCAGACTAATGTTGGGGACATCGTTGTTATAAAATATTGCCTTTGGAACTAACTGAAGAAATTAAGTTTAAGTTAAAATTATTAAAAATGAAATAAAAATTACTTAACGCTATATATATATATATAATAGAAGCTAATAGAAATGACAAATGCATTTAAATAATTTACTAAAAATGAAATTAAAATAAAAACTGAAAATATAAAAACTAAAAGCAAATTCAAAATATCAATAAATAGTATAATAGTATATAAATACTAAAAAACCCTTCTGAAGTTGTGGATGGATTAATTCAACAATCCTGCTGAAAATAAAAACAAGTTTAAAAAAAGATTAAAATGATTTATTAAGCATGGAATGTCAGAATGACAGATTTTCATTTCATTTAGGTACATATTGGTTGGTAATCATTTTAAATTAAACAAATATTATAATAGTACTGTTATATTTTATTACATTTATATTGTTTTTGCACTTTGTTTTTAAAGAATACAATAGCTATTCACAAAAACAAGCCATCTCAGTTTTTTCTATATGTTTTACATTGCAGTGCAAGTAGTGTTTAACTTGAATGGAACCAAAGAAAGTTTTCAAATGAAATTCATGCACAAAATTTGACATTGACTGAGATTGAGAGGTAGATTAAGTGCAGAATCCCATTTCATTTAGAACTCTTTCAGTGTCTTTTAGTAGGCTGTGCAGAGGCTCCAGCACTGGGGTGACGTGTTGGTCCACCCATTCCTGAACTGTAGAGACTGAGTACAGAAGACACATCTCTCCTCTCACCTCTTGCACCTGAATCTCCACATCATCAAGAATCCTGGTGGTGCAGACAAGATGAAAAATAGGGATATATCTTATCTTAATCCTTGTTTAAAATGCACATGAATAAGAAACATGAAAGAAAGAGTTGTGAAAAAAGGCAAACTATACATACACTACTGCTGTGCAAAAGTTTGGGGTAAAACTTGATTTTGAAAGGTTTATTTGAAAGAAATTTGATAGAAATTTATTGAACTTTCTATTCAATAAAACATCCAGAAATAAACCATTAAGAAGCAACATCAACATGTTTTCTGATCAGCAAATCATCATATTAGAAGGATTTCTGAAGGATCATGTGATACTGAAGACTGTAGTAATAACTGCTGAAAATTAAGATTTCCATCACAGGAATAAATTACATTTTAAAATATCTTAAACTAGAAAACAGTTATCTTAAATTGTTATATTATTTTAACAATTTTATTGTTTTTACAGTGTTTTTGATTAAATAAATGCAGCCTTAGTAGGCCCAAGAGACATTTTTACATTAAAAAAATCTTACCAACCCCAAACTTTTGAATAGTAGTGTAAATATAACTTAAAATATTCATAATAAAAGACTTACATTTTTGCTTGTGTTTTAATCTGTTGAGCAATAAGTGGGTTAACGGTCTTCTTTTGCACGTGATAAGGCGTAAACCAGCCCCTCACAAACCTATTATGCAAAAATTAACTGTTTAGTGAGAAGTTTGCAATAACTTCAAAGCATCTTTTAAAGGTGAAACCCTAATGGCCCTGAACTCACATATTGCTCTGAAAATGTCTCAGTTCTGCAGACTCCAGAATAGACGTCAGCTTTACTATGAGTTCAGCTAGTTTCGCCCCAGGAAAGGAGGAAGGCGTCCTGGAAGGTAATCTGGGACACAGAGGCCAAAGAATATGCTGTAAATGAGTCTATTTTAAAGTAACCCTTGAGGTTTCTTAGTGTTACACACTCGCATGCTTTTTTTTTTTTCAGGACACGAGTATGAAAGATACCTCTCTGTGTCTCCTACTTCCACAGTGCCAAGTGTCTTAACCACCTTCTCTTGAACCTCTTCAGTAAAGCTACCTGAATCACAGTGCACAGCTATAGTGAGTTTAGCACTCTTAATATGCATTTACTGTCACCAATTTGCCACGCAGTGGTACTAAAGTATGGAAGCTTGTTTCCGCCATGAAATAAATAAAAAAGGTAATTGTGACTTTTTATCTCACAATTCTGACTTTTTTCCCTCACAATTGTGAGTTATAAAGTCAGAATTGCATGATATAAAGTCAGAATTGCATGATATAGTCAGAATTGTGAGTTATAAAGTAAGAATTGCATGATATAAAGTCAGAATTGCGAGTTATAGTCAGAATTGTGTAATATAAAGTCAGAATTGCATAATATAAAGTCAGAATTGCGTGATATAAAGTCAGAATTGCAAGTTATAAAGTAAGAATTGCGTGATATAGTCAGAATTGCGTGATATAAAGTCAGAATTGCAAGTTATGAAGTCAAAATTGTGAGATATAAACTCGCAATTGTGTGTTATAATGTGCAATTGTGAGGGAAAAAAGACTGACACTCACAATTCTGACATTATAGCTCACAATTGCATGTTATAAAGTCAGAATTGAGAGATAAAAACTCCCAATTGCGAGAAAAAAAGTCAGAATTGTTAGATAAAAAGCCGCAATTACCTTTTTTTTTTTTTTTAGTGGCGGTAACAAGCTTCCATACTAAAGAAAAAGAAACATAAAGGAGTAAAAATGAAAGCGACTGACCATGTATAAGAGTTTGCAAACAAGACCCCAGAGAGGGCAAACCCACCGGCATCAGCTCACACAAAACAGACAGGTGGTCATATCTTAAGGGAAAAAAAAGAAACATACGTGTTGTTGTCTTGGCCAATAAGAAGACTGTGATTCTAGTGATAGTGAGAATGTCATCTAACCTTTGCCATCCAGTTAGTGCAATTCCCTGTAGCTCAATGCCAGATGACAGGCTGGAAACCACTTTGAGCCATTGCAAATGGTTGTCCACATGCCTTTGAGTGCTGGTCACGCAGGTGTGCACGGTGGTCGAGCCTTTAAAAGAGCTGGCGGCCCACTGCTGTGACATACCCACAGACTTATATAGTTCCATTAGCACAACTGTAAAGAGTACACGTAAAAAAAAAAAATCAAGCATTTTCATGAACTAATAATTCAAAGCATTTAACAGCAACTGAAACGTAATGTGTGTTTTTAAAATACTGAGCAACGTACCAGTGTTTTTGACATCGAGAGCAGGGTTGTAATCCCACAACATTGGTTGCACTAATCCAACAAGACCACTTTCTAGAATAATATAATAAATTGGGTAAGAATTAGTTTAGTTTGATTTGGTCATTACTTACAGTAAATTATATTATATTATATTTCTTTCATTTCACTTTGTGTCAGTGTGGAAGATGTGGAGCATTTAAGACATTTGGCCCAGTGAATATAGAGGTGGTGACCTTTAACTCAACAAGGGGAAGGAGGTGAAAGGATCATATTAGCATGTAAAAAGCAACTGAAAGGAACTGTTTGTTGTCTTCGATGCCACCGTATGCACTCTTGCATCAATAACAGCAGGATGCAGCTCAACTGAATGGAACACAAAAGTCATAAAAATGCAGAGCTTGTGATGATATCAGATACCAAAATCAGCAAGACGTGTCGCATCAGTCAAAGACCAACAATTAAAAAAGTGCATCCTCAGTGAACAGCCCTTTAGACCTTGTTTGAAGGTGCAAACTCCCTCCAAAATCCAATTTCTATTGTCTTTTTATTATTAATTGCATGATTTTGGGCATTTGAAGAGATGGCTCACACAAAAATACAAATTCTGACATAATTTTAAAGAGCTTAAATAAAAATTCAGGTTTGGAACAACATGAGGGTGAGTAAATTAAGACAATTTTCATTTTTGGGTGAACAATTCTTTTAATCATGAATGACACTATTTATTAAATATATATTTTCCTCTTGTACACAGCAAAATCATAATAATTAAATTGTTAGATAATTAAATGCTCACCTTTAATGGTCTGAGGGGTCATGGACCTGAGCATATCATCCCACATGATCAACTTAAGGTTGGGCACACTTGCCCGAATTCCCTTCGCCACTTTAATGACATGGCTGAGGAACAGCTGGTGAACACTCCGACCTGGAACACTTAACCACTGTTTGGACTCATCTCCGAGACCAAGCATGTACACCTATGAAAATAAAACAAATGTTACTTGATCAACAGACCAATATAAAACTAGCACCCTTTAACTTAAATGTCAAACATTTTTTTGTTCAAGATCTGAACAGATCCCAAGTTTACTTGCAGGAATCAGACATGTGACTCTTTTTATTGACAGAGGGTTGGACTTCACCTCATCTGCTCCGATGTGCAGGCTGGTACTTTTAGGGTGAAGCTTCATGACCTGTTGAAGCATCTCTCGCACCAGCCTAACTCCTCGATCATGGTGTGGGTTCAGGGTGCCCAGACAGTAGTCCACCTCCCGCAGATCTCTAAACACTTTGTGCTTCAGGACGAACTGATTGAGAACATTTTTAAATATTAAAGTTTGATATGCATGATTGGATTTTGCTTATTTTGTTGATAAATTGCTTTTAATGCATAGTGTTTTGATATTAAACTTGCAAATCTCTGGCCCTTTCTTCCTTCATGTAAATGACAAAAATCAGTTTCATAGTTACTTCCAAATGTCCAAACGTCTGCACCAGGGGAATGATCTCCAGCCCTCTACTACTGGCAGCATCCTGGATAGACGCAATCTCCTCACGGCTGTTTGGATATTAGATATTTTTATCAATTCAATAATCAAAATATTAGATATTTTTATCAATTCAATAATCAAAATAATGATAAAAATATATATTCTGTTTTTAAAATATACCCTCACCTGTATGGAGGCTGAGTCGTACACTGAAGAATTTTCAGCTCTCCTTCATAGGGAAACATATCCTCATATTCAATGAGCAAGCCATTGGCACCAAGATCAGCAAATAACTGGATCAACTGAGGAAACACAATCGTGGTTAATTCCTTAAAGTTTTATTTATACAGTTATGTTACAGTAAAAGAAGTTGTACCTCAATTAGGTAGCCAATTCTAGGAGGTGCCCCTTTCAGGTCCAAATGAACTAACTTTTTGCAACTGCGCAATGACCGGTCCATAGCAGGTGCAGCTCAATAAAAAGCTAACAGCGCCTTAAAAATATTTTTACTCTTACACCATATTTGAATTACGAGATTAACAACTGAGACGGTTTAATGTGCACAGGTTCTCTTTTCATGTATTTCTTATTCAGCCTTGTTCCTTTATCTAAATACGCACTTTCATTCAATCCAACGATGCTTAGTATGAGAAAGAATCGATGTTTACCATATTTTACTGTACACTCCCACCACCCTGTTAAAGTTCTTCTGAGAAGCATGACGGGCATTGTAGTTTTTTGTGTATTCTTAAACCCACAGCAATGCAGACATAGGACTACAAGTGCTTTTACGTCCGCTCAGAACCGGAAGCTTTGAACTGTGGTTCTCTGCAGGGATGTTATTTCAGAATAAGAGCGCAAAAAGCGAACGTATATTAATTAATTAATAAAAATAATATTAGTTTGCTTGACTCTTTGATTACTCTGTAGTTTTTTTTTACTGAAATTATTCTGAAATATGAAAAGTCAGCCTGCTGAACTGAATAATTAATTATAAAATGTTTTTCTAAATAAAAATAATCAAGTTACATGTTAAGAAAACTGAAGAAATGTACAATTATATTTTTTATATTGTATATATTTACACTTTGAAAGCATATTTATTTAAGAAACTGGAATCTGTAGCAACAGAATTTGAGCACGTAACAAATATCACACTCTAGTGGACAGTGGTTCAATGTACAATATTGGTGATATTGACATTAATAGTTTAATAAAATTAAATACAGTTTTATTGGCGACAGCTTAGTGGTTAAAATGTGTAGGTTCTACTCCTGGAAGGGGTGATTCATGAACTGTGGACAACTTTAAGGCTAATTAAATTTCACAGACATGCAAGAATAAATTGTTCTTACATGTCACAACGTCATAACTGCATATCAAAAATAGAGTAGAAATAATAATTATTAATTAATTAATTATTAATTAAACTAATAATTACCACTGTACAAATGATCGAATTTTCTCTTGAAAATAAAAATAATTATGCAAAAAAGAAATACTTAATAATAATATTTTTTTCAAATTTGTATTTTCCTTACTGTCTTTATAAAAAATTAGATGACAATAAACACCTAAATAGATATTAAAAAAAGAAAAGAAATAACCTTGTTTATGTAATGGTTTATATAAACACAAATCGTATTAAATTCCCTGAAATCTGGGCAAATTAAAAAAAAAAAAAAAAAAAAAAAAAACATAATATAGAATATAATAATACAAAATAAATAAACATAAATCCAAATTTTTTATATAAATAGTATGCATAATAATTTATATAATGAATGGTTGTAATGATGTAAATGATATAGTAAATCAAATTCTTAAAGCAATAAATGCAAAATAAGATGCAATAGAATAAATATAATAAAATAAACGGTTTCAAACCTCAAGTGTACAAAAAAATGTGACAGAACTACGCAAACGCTTCTCCGTTCACTGAACAGAAGGGGGATCAAGAGCCTTGCAGCACCACGAGGGGGCCTGATGCAGTAACACAGGAGCATCAGCAGTCCAAAAGAGCTCCACAGGACAGGCGGGAGTGCGCAGTGTCACGAACGCGCGCGCATTCACCCACAGAAACCTACTGCGATTGTAAGCGCGAGACGGTCAGATCGTGTGTTTTGTGTTGCTGCCGCGCAGTATATTTTCACGCAAGTGCCAAGGACTGCAAGGGAAAAGTTTATTTCAAAGATTCTCCAACTAACGGGTATGACCGCTCCCAGATCCCCCTGAACGCCAGGTCAGTATGAGCAGATTCTGCGTTCATTCCTATGCTTCAAAGGCGCATTGTTGCAAATATAAAGAGTTGCATTGTTGGGACCGCTGGAACTGATTGTTGCATAGCGGTTTGCTACCTTGCTTCCAACCACGAAAGCCGCTTTGGAAATCCGTGGTTTGGGGAACCTGCTATCGTGCTGCGGCAAAATGCTCTTATCGGGTTTTTAAATTACAGCCATGTGTTTCAACACAATATTCCCTCGCATTTGGCACCCAAGCTCATTTTTATCCAGTTGTGAAGTGATTTAGATGGTTTACTTAGACCCGTGTTTATAATATGTGGTTTGTTTTGATTACCACTTTCTTTGTAAGTAATAAGCTGTCATCAGTCAAAAGGGCGCAAACGGTTCATCAACGTTATTATGAGTAGAGAATTAGTGTTTGCAGTTGGCATGTTGTTCATTTTTCATATTGGAAACAATTTGTTCGCATTTTTGTGATGGCACATAATTGCGAGCTGTAATTTATCACAGTAAACATTTCTTGGGCAGAACTGTTAGTTTGTACTTGTGTATTTTGTTTGAAAGTTTATGGGCCGAACCGACCCTTCCCCCTTTCTCCTGCGGCCTCACTGTCGACTTCGTCCGGGGAGGGACTGCACTGGCGACCGTGACGAGTGACCAGTGCAGCCGCTACCCAAACAAAGGCGGGTTACCAGGGGAAACGGGGCTCTCTACTTATGGACTGGGTCGCTGGAGGAATAGTGACGGCTCACGTTTGGGCTCATCTGCATGTGTCTTGAATGAACCACTGCAACAAAGACAAATACTGTTTGACGTGTGAGAACCTGACGGCTGAAAATCACTTCACAAAGTACTGTCGATAATGCGTATCCCGCCTGCAAGGTCACTTTGTGTTCACGGCAGCTAAGTGGCTCAGTAGATTAGACAAACAAACCCGTTTTATGCTGGCTGGGTTTGTCCAGCCTTGGTGTTTGTTTGTCGAATGGAGAAATCAGTTTAAATCAGAAAGGGAGTCACTCAGTTTGAAGTCAACAAGATGAATGACTGAACCATTTCTGATTTAATTGTAGTAAAATTAGTTTTAATAACTAAAACAACTTCATTTGCCCCTTTTACGTTACAATATTTCTTGAAATTGTGTTATTGAAGAAATAAACTTCCTTGGAGGCTTTCTACAGCATGTCAGGAAGACAAGTAAATACACTGAAAAAATGTAATGCGTTTTAGCAAAATTGTAGTGTTGGCTGCATTTGTCAAGTTCAGCCATTCAACTCTGTTACCCATGTTATTGTAAAGAAAAATGAACTGTGAATCATTTTTCCTCCTGAGGGTTTCCGTTCAACATTTTATTGGGCACTTCCTTTCACTATTTGTTAAAAATGCAAACTCAAGTTTTAGAGATTCAGGCCCTTTTTTTTTTTTTTTTTTTTTTTTACTGAAAGTCGCAAATTAATTTCAAATAGGCATTAAACTGTCAAAGGGCTTGTCACAATAGGCTACAGGGTGATTTAATCAATTCTGTGTTGATCACATGACTTATCTATTCTCAAAAATGTATAGTCTTTTAGTTCAAATGTGGGTGAAAGTCTCTCATTCTATGACATGACTAAGACTTATGTCTGATCTATTAGTATGGACATTGTGGCATTTAGTAGTGTCAGGTTCTGGTAGTGATCAGGTATCTGGACTAATGCCCAATTTCACAGACAAGCCTTAAGCCTAGTCCCAGACTAAAATGCATTTTTGAGCTGTCCCATCTGAAAGCAACTTGCACTGTCATATCTTAAAATATGTCAGTGCCATTGTTTTGTCTCAAGATGCACATTAGTAATGTTTTTGTTTTTGTTTTTTCTAAGACATGTTTATAAAAGCTACTTAATTGTCCTACGGCCTATTCCTGTCTTAATCGAAGCCCTTTCTGTGAAACCAGGCCTAAATGTTTCTAGTGAGATCAAATACTACTTGTGATATCTGACGTTATTAAGCAGAGAAACACACGAGACAGGAGTAGCACGCTTCGTCCATCTTGTTTACTCATCACTTCCGTTCTCCACACATTCCATCATTACACAGCAGTTTATAAAAAAGTAGTCAACACAATACAATTCACTTATGAACAGTTCCCTTATTCCCTCACATAGCATGTAATAGTTTGCAAATCTTTTGAAGACTTTTTTTGTTGTTGTTGTTACTTATAAATCACTTGAAAACTAGGCTAGTCAATCCAAAACACTTCATTTTGTGCAAATAAAATATTTTTTTGAAAGAAGATGACAGTGTTTGTGAGTGTAATCCTGGCCAATCTGATCCTCCTTGAGCAGACTGTGGGATTCAAAATGTTTTCTGTCTAGACCAAATGGCCATATATAAACACTGCTTTAAAACTCAGGATTTTCCCAGGTTCCAAATTTAGACAGACAGGTAGTTGTGTTTTGTGGGGGGGAAAAATATCCTATCATGAACCTCTCTTCATGTTGTTTGCCTTTCTCTAGTAAATTTACAACTGGCTGATTTGGAAGTAGGTTATGCTGGCTTTTAGTGCTGCTAAATGTTATGTAATGTTGAAGACCACTGTGTAACAATGCTTAATTCTATCACGCCCAGAGTGTAAATGTCACACTACAAGCCTTGTTTCTGTTTGGGGAAAGTGAGATTTAACAGAGACATGTATTTTCTCAAGTTCAAGCCATTTGTGTTTGTGACTCAACATTTGCTATGATTTTCAAATTTGCTTTGATTTATGTGGCTCATCCCTATTTTTCTTTACAGTTTTGTGAATTGAATCACTCTCTGGTCATTCTGGTTATTATTCGGGCTTGTTGTTTTTTCTTCGAGCGATAGTATTGAAACCTGAAGTTGAAGACAAATGAGTAATAAATTCATAGAGAACTGCTGTCAAATTTATTTCTGCTTTCTGTAGTACGTTGGCATTTGAAATGGACACAATGCTGTATTTATTGTGTCTTTTACCCATTTCTAAATGATTATTCAGATTTGTAATGGATGCCAATGTCAAGTATTTGAGTAAATGTAATTAGTTACTGTACTTAAGTATCTTTTTGGCTACTTTGTAGTTGTACTGAGTATCAAAGATATTAGCAACTTTTACTCTCTACTTGGCTACATTTTTGAACAAGTAAATGTACTTTTTACTCCACTACATCTGTGATGAGTAATGCAATTACAAATTACATTTTGCATGGCACCTAACTTTTTCTGCAGCAGTTTTTTTCTGATATAAAGAAGCGATATCACCATCTAAGGGCATTGAAGGTACTATATCTTGTGCGTTTTGCCTTTACTCACCCAAACTTGTCAACAAGGCTACTTTACGTGAATGTGAGTGCATTAGCAGGTAGTTGCTGATCGCAGGTGTTTGATTTTTGAGATGAGGAAATGACTGCAGCTGGTGATGAGGCTCACACCAGCACGTACAGTAGACTTTGACTATTTAATTTTACTTAACATTGTATTATTTATCTGCTATATTGACAAGACCTTTTTGAAGGATATTGATTTACTTATGACTTTTTTGTGCACTTGAGCTCAACTGAGGCTTGAGAGTTTGTAGACGTTTAAAAGGTTGTGTCGACCTTGATTTATTGCAATATTGAGGTGTTAAGTTTTATTTTGATTTTAGAAAATAAACTTGATTTCCAGTCTTACAAATCAATTGTTTATTTTCACTGGCATGTCTCTCAGGTGTTGAGGAGTAGTGCATCTCTGAGCCTACATTCAGTACGAGTAAAATATTCAAGTACTGTTAAAATCAGATACTTTAAAGGGTTAGTTCACCCAAAAATGAAAATTCTGTCATGAATTAGTCATCCTCATGCCGTTTTACACCCGTAAGACCTTCATTGATCTTTGTAACACAAATTAAGATATTTTTGTTTAAATCCGATGGCTCCGTGAGGCCTACATAGGGAGCAATGACATTTCCTCTCTTAAGATCCATAAAGGTACTAAAAACATATTTAAATCAGTTCATGTGAGTACAGTGGTTCAATATAATATTATAAAGTGACGAGAATATTTTTGGTGCGCCAAAAAAAACAAAATAACGACTTATTTAGTGATGACCGATTTCAAAACACTGCTTCAGGAAGATTCGGAGCTTAATGAATCAGCGTGTCGAATCATGATACCTTTATGGATCTTGAGAGAGAAAATGTCATTGCTCCCTATGGAGGCCTCACGGAGCCATCGGATTTAAAAAAAAAAAATATCTCAATTTGTGTTCCGAAGATTAACGAAGGTCTTACGGGTCTGGAACGGCATGAGCGTGAGTAATAAATGACAGAATTTTCATTTTTGGGTGAACTAACCCTTTAAGACTTTTACTTGAGTCGTATTGGAATTGGTTACTTGTAACTTGTAGTGGAGTCATTTTCGATGTAAGGTATCTGTACTTTTACTCAAGTATAGTTTTCAGGTACTCTTTACACCTCTGGCTCTTTGGGACTGCTCTGGGTTTTAAGTTGTAAGTTGAACTGGAAGTGAAACTCAAGAAATGCTTTCTCCCAGTATATATAGAAGCACTATGTGAGATTCAGTCAAATTGAATAGAAATAACAAGTTCCACCTGCGAAGATAAGGGATTTCTGCTGGAGTGACAGTCTCACTCATCTTGCAGCAAAGTTGTTAGTAACTTGCGTTGGCTGCATTGACACTGCACTCACACCCAGAGGAGACCTTCCATCTGCTGCTTGTTTATAGAAGCTCCACTTTGGTTAGCAGTCAAGTCCCCAAATGGGAGACACGTGGTAGATTTGATATCCTTGTGTGCTACTTTTTCGATTGAATTAGTCTGTTTGCTCACTTTAATGAATAGCTGTTTTACTCTTTAAAAAGTGTTGATAAGAGTTGCCTGAAACTGTTTTATGTCGGTGGAAAACTGCCATGAGAGTTTTCACCTGTGATTCTCCCCTCTGTGGTGTGTATATAATGTTTCTTTTTAAATGTTGTCCTGTCCCTTACTCATCAGAAGTCATTGAAGGCCTTTATTCCTCAGACTTCCTTCATGTCATAACCGTGCAACACGAAGCTTTCAATCATGCATGACTCTTGTGGATCCTGTGTGTAAATGTGGATGTTACTGGCAGAGGGAGAAGTTGGACTATGTTTAGCTCAGGTTACGGTTCATGGTGTCAAGGGAGGATGGGGCATTTTATCGGGCAGACAGACAGGCTAAACTTTGGCATTAGGTTGGTGGGTTAGTGTCTGAACTTTAGTGTATGCCTCAGTAGAGACTGATTTGTTAAGAAGGCCAATGACTTTTTGTTTCTATTGTAGTTTATTAATAGTTTTACAGAACCCATCTCTCTAAGTTCATGTCAGTGTGTTCTGAGTTCACTTTGGCATATGTCCCTTACAGTATCAGTTCACACTAATGCTGCTTTTCCACTGCATGGTGCGGCTCGGTACGGCTCACTTTTAGTGCTTTTCCACTGCATGGTATGGCTCAGTATGGCTCACTTTAAATAGTACCACCTCGGTTGAGGTTCCAAGCGAGCCCTACTAAAATGTGACGTGTAAACACTGCAGATCACTGATTGGTCAGAGAGAATCATCACTACCAGCGTCATTGGATTTGCGGCACGAGAAAACCAAACCAAACGGCAGTAGAGGCGGCTCAACTATAACAATAAGTCTATAATCCCACCCACTTTGAAGCGGTACTAAACTGCAATGGAAAAGCAAACCGAGCCAAAGTAAAGCAAGCCGAGTCATACCACGCAGAAAAGCACCATAAAGGGCCATTTACACAGGAGGTTTTTGCATTTAAAATGCATAATGCAGGTTAGTGTAATCAAACGCAAGGTCTAAAGATGTGTTCTTGTAATAGTTATTTAAACTTGAGCGCCACGTTTTTAGAATGCCATGTCATTCATTAAACACTGCAAAAGATGTGAGGCTCAAACGCAATGGTCAAACATGTCTGTCTAGTGCATATTACATTGAAAAATAATGGAAAAGCAGTGCAGTGGAATGCAAAAACGCATTCTGTGTGAACAGCCCCTATGCAGTCGGCAGTGTTTAGCAGCTCTTCATTAGTTTTTTGTTCTTTTTGTATGTAATTTGGTATTTTCTTTTAATCAGATTCTCTTGTCTTGTTGTTTGTAACTCCATATATTGGATTGCCTGCGGTAGGGCTTGATGAAGTATAGAGAAAATGAAAGGATGTGAGAGATTGAAGTTGCTGCCAAGGCTGGCACGAGTCTTTAGTGAAGACAGAGGGAGAGTAGATTGCCTTCAGCCTTATGCTGGTTAAATCAATGCTGGGTCAACTGTCTAGTGAAAAGATGTGTGGTTGCTGAGAAGCTCAAATGAGAGAAACCATTTTTGTTTCAGCAACAGGCTTCAGTTTTATGTCTTTTGCACAAGGTTCAGGACCATAATGATGTTTTAGCACGTATCTGTGTCGAATGGTTTATCCTTATCGTGACAAAGTCCCTTCGGCTGGCTCAGTGTTGATGTTTAAAGGGATAGTTCACCCAAAAATGAAAATTCTGTCATTCATTAAGCACCCTTGTGTCGTTTCAAACCCGTAAGACATTCGTTCGTCTTCAGAACATAAATGAAGATATTTTGATGAAATCTGAGAGCTTTCTGTCCCTCCATTGACAGCCTACGCAACTACCATTTTCAAGCCCCAAAAAGGTAGTAAAGACATCATTAAAGTAATCCATGTGACTCCAGTGGTTTGACTCGAGTGCTTTGTTTGCGCAAAAAAAACCCCCCATAATTTACCACTTTATTTACAAAATATTCCTCTCCAACGCGTTCATGCAACAATGTCTGCTCTTGCGTCAACATAGCACGTGGTGCTCTCATGAATGTGAATTGTCTTAATGTCAGCTTGAAAGTAGTAATTGCGTAGACTGTCAATGGAGGGACATAAAGCTCTCAGATTTCATTAAAAAGATCTTCATTTGTGTTCCGAAGATGAACTGAAGTCTTATGGGTTTGGAGCAACATGAGTGTGAGCAATTAATGACAGAATTTTAATTTTTGGGTGAACTATCCCTTTAAAAAGATTGTTAAAGAGTAACAGACAAAAAGAGAGAGAGAGGAAGGGAAGGATTGTGAAGCTCAAGCTTTTTGATGAAAGCCAGCTGTTTCCTGCTGTATATGATCAGGAAGGTAGTAGCTAATATTTTAGGAAAGACAGGCGAAACAATATAAAATATAATGTAAAAAAGCTAAGTTCGACTTTCAGGAAAAATACATTGGTTTAATATAATATAGCTAATTTGATTTTTAAAAGAATTACATTAGGTCAGTGTAATGGTCAGATCAGGTTAATGTAGCCAAATTTGGGTCTGAGGTAAATCATATTGGTTCAGTGTGATTGTGATAATTCCAAAATAATCAGTTTGGCATACATCCAACAAACGTGATTAGATACAGCTATATTAATGTAATAATTTGATGTGGAAATGTGCCACATGATTAAAATACATTCAACTGATGAGGTATTATTTTGAGTGTAGTGGCTCTGTGCTTGATTTGACAGTGCAAGGTTTTCTCAGTGGAGGGATCAGTGTAGTCTGTGTCTGGTTACAGTATTCAGTTTCATTCAGTCTTGGTAACCTCTATCAGTCCCTCTTCCTCCATGGCTATTTTGAGAGGTGCCTTATGTCACATCAAATCCACATCTAAAATTTGACAGCGCTGCATGGCTTCACACACACTGAGCAGGTTGTATAATATTTGTTGCTATTTAGAAATGTTTAGTAAACTCTTCAGCTTCCATGACAGACCATGTGGATTAACTAGCTATAAGTAGGGAGGGTTTCATGGCTTAGTTAAGAGTGTGTGTGGCTTATTTGGGGTGTCTCCTTTAACTAAACTTTGGAGTATTGGCATAAAGTAACTGGCTCATAACTGTTTTCATGTTATGGTCAATATTAAAATTCTATACTATTTTGACTAAATAAATATATAAAAGGACAATATGTATCATGGATCATGACCATATGTATTGTGTATAGTTCACCCAAAATGAAAATTACTGTGTGAGGAGGAAAAAAATCAAGTTTACTGAGTTTTAGTGTCAGTACTACATTGAACTACTATATAATGTTGAATATAATGTATAATAATGCAATGGGGGAGTATTTGTGGCTCCTCCTGATAATGCCGAATGTCTTATGTTACCAGTAAAAAGTGGCCTACATTATTTTAAATATATCTAGTCAGTGACAGGGTGCAAACATATTCATCTAAAATAAATCTGTTTCAGTTTCAGAATCATGAATATTTTTATTCTGGTGTCACCATTGTCCTGTGCATTGGGTTACCAGCCTAGTTCAAGCCTATTCATTTTCATCCCCAATGTAATACCAAATTTAGCATTTTAATCAACAGTACATGTTTTGTTAAAGGGTTAGTTCACTCAAAAATGAAAATAATGTCATTTATTACTCACCCTCATGCCGTTCCACACCCGTAAGACCTTCATTAATTTTCAGAACGCAAATTAAGATATTTTTGTTGAAATCCAATGGCTCAGTGAGACCTGCATAGCCAGCAATGACATTTCCTCTCTCAAGATACATTAATGTACTAAAAACATATTTAAATCAGTTCATGTGAGTACAGTGGTTCAATATTAATATTATAAAGCGACAAGAATATTTTGAAGCTTCGGAGCGTTATGAATCCTTTGTGTCGAATCAGCGGTTCGGAGCGCCAAAGTCACGTGATTTCAGCAGTTTGGCGGTTTGACACGCGATCCGAATCATGATTTGACACAAAAGATTCATAACGCTCCGAAGCTTAATGAAGCAGTGTTTTGAAATCAGCCATCACTATGTAAGTCGTTATTTTGTTTTTTTGGCGCACCAAAAATATTCTCGTTGCTTTATTATAATAATAATATTGAACCACTGTACTCACATGAACTGATTTAAATATGTTTTTAGTACATTAATGGATCTTAAGAGAGGAAATGTCATTGCTGGCTATGGAGGCCTCACAGAGCCATCGGATTTCAACAAAAATATCTTAATTTGTGTTCTGAAGATGAACGAAGGTCTTACGGGTGTGGAACGGCATGAGGGAGAGTAATAAATGACATTATTTTTATTTTTGGGTGAACTAACCCTTTAACCTTTTACCATATGTCTGGGAGTATTGTAATAATATCGCATTGTGAGTTCAGTTTCGTGATATGTATCGAATCGTGACGTGAGGGTATCGTTACACCCCTATTGAAAACAGTTGTGCTGCTTAATATTTGTTTTTAAACTGTGATACTTTTTTTTCAAGATTCATAGATGAATAGAAATTTCAAAAGAACCGCATTTATTTGAAATTGGACTTTTAAAGTCCTGTCACATTTAATTTAATGCATTCTTGTTTAATAAAATATTTCTTTAAAAAAAAATCTTGCTAACCTCAAACTTGTCGAACAGTAGTGTATTTAGTAGACTAAACTTTCAAACGTTGTTTCAAAGACTTGTGCACCATCTATCAGAAGTTCCATAAAAAGCCAGCCAGTCAGATTAGAGCTGACCAGATCATAAAGTGCTTGCAGTTTTTGTGCATAATATGCATCAGAAAATTACACCTTTTTTCCATAAACACAAGGGCTGAAAGAACAAAGGAGTCAGAGAAATGAAAGGAAGAGTGAATCCAGCCGCTCTTTATATCCGGCCCAAGGCTGTCACAATCCATCATCTTTAAGCACCATATGTGAACATGACAGTGTATATTTAACCTAAGAATGCTTAAGGGGGATTGTGTACATGTGATAGTGGGATATGGGGGCAAACAGATGCATGTTGATAGTAGAAAGCAAGGCCGTAACCATGTCTTGAACATGGGGGGAACCATGATTTTTTAAATCTTTTTTTCTCTGGGGGTGGGAGTTATTGGGTCTTTTTTTTTTTTTTTTTTTTTTTTAATAAAAGGAATTACATAGTTCAAAGATTAAAGGGGATTTAAGGGAATAATGAAAAATAGGCTTAATATGTCAAAAATGCAAAACGTTTCTTGTCTTCTCACATTCAGTTATGAATTACATTAATTATATCATATTAATCAAATAATAGCATGTTTTTCAATTCAAAATGGTGAAATTTCATAAAAACATTCCTGCCGGTCACTGAATATTTCAATCATAAAACAGTCGTCTAATATTAAATGTTTAGCTACTTATTCGCCACAAACTCTTTTACTGCTTTGTCCCCCTCAATGTCTGTAGTGGTTACAGCCCTGGTAGAAAGGGATCTGCAGGCAATACTCTGAAAAATTTCACTCGGTTCACTCAATGATCTGTGTGTGAGTGAGCACGGTTATGTTCCTTGAGACCTGTCGTTGTAATTTGATCATTGGATTACTGATATGTTGGTTGCCATGGCGTCCTCATGCATGATTAGGTTACCATGCGGCTTCCCTTAATGCTGAAAAGTACAGTACGTTTTTTTTTTAAAGTGTACATGTGTGATTGTTTTCATTTCCATCAGATCAAACCTGTCACAATTGCTATTGATTAATAGTACCACAGTTTAACGTGTGTGTGTGTGTGTGTGTGTGTGTGTGTGTGTGTGTGTGTCTTTTCAATCTTGTGTGCTAACAATCTCATTCTCTCTTTTTGCAGTCGTGCGGACACAGCAAGAGATGTGGATCCACTCACAGTCTTTCTTCTGAATAACGCACGGACAGATTGAGCCATGACGGAACGGGATAGCCGTTGTGATTTGTCCATCGCCCCGGGGCAGGTATATATCGAGGTGGAGTACGACTATGAGTACGAGGCGAAAGACAGACTCATCTCCATACGGCAGGGGGAATGCTACATGTTGGTTCGTAAAACCAACGAGGACTGGTGGCAAGTTCGTCGGGATGAGGGCACCAAGGCTTTTTATGTCCCCGCTCAGTACGTCCGAGAGGTCCGACGTGCCCTTTTGCCACCGCCCAAACCTCGCGCAAAGCCCCCCAGCGTCCTTGAAATCAGCCAGTGCCGATCGTCGAACGAAAATCTCAACCAACGCGCTCCTACAGAAAGGTCCAGCTTTGGCAGGCCACCTCCTTCAACGACGCCTTCCCCGTTGCCAGGGCAACAGACCCCGCCTTTGTTGTTGCGGGACACCAATCAGAACCCGGGGATGAAGAGTGTTGTTGCCGAGCTGACTCTGCTTAACAACAACAACCATCATAACTATCACCATGGCAACCCCGCACTTCCACGAGGGCGGGCGGAATCCCCTCCACGAGAGCGAGGTTGCCAGGGGAAACTCCCAGGTGTTTTGTCGGTGGACATGGATGGGAGTGTGTCACCAGGAGATGGGTTGGAGAAAATGAGAAATGACTCAGAATCTGGAGATGAGCTCAGCAGCAGCTCTACCGAACACATTCAGGTAAGAACGAGTCCTTCCTCTCCCACGCATTTATTCTCTCTCCCTCTCCCTCTCCCTCCCAAACTTATTCGTGTTCTGCCTTTATATCTTTCAGTGTTGTCTTTGGCTTTCATTCTCTGCATTTCCAGCACTTATCTTTGCCAGAAATGCTCTCCTCTCCTTTTCATCCTTTGACTGTCATTATCTTTTTATGTAACACACTGTTCCAACAATTACTACGAGACTAATCTAACATTTGCTCCTCACACCTTCCCCTTTATCCCCTTTATCTCTTGGTTTTACCTCTGACATTTACGGTTGCACGTCGTCTTTTCTGTCAGATTAAATTGGATTCAGCAGTGTTTTCCTCTTCTCTTCCTGCGTCCCTTTCTTTCCGTTGTATCACACTTGTTTAGCAGAAGATGCAGTCTGTCCTCTGCTGTGGTGATGGAAATTGTGGCCACCTTCTCAGGGTTTGAATTAGACCGTAATAGAGATCGAGATCACAAAATGCAACAATTGTTGGGCCTTTTACACAGTCATTTCTGAATTAAAAAGCTACTTGCATTAGTCTACAATCTCTGAATGCATTGTGCAATTTTTTATATATATATGTATATGTGTGTGTGTGTGTGTGTGTGTGTGTATGTATATGTGTATATATATGTATATGTGTGTGTGTGTGTATGTATGTATGTATATGTATATGTATATATATATATATATATATATATATATATATATATTATATATATATTATAATATATACACACACACACACATATATATATGTATACATGTATGTATGTATGTATGTATGTATGTATTATAATTTATTTTATAATAAAATGGTATTATGTAATAAATATTAAAATGTGTATGTAATATAGATTAAAATATGAAATTAGTTTAACAATTAATCATTTTAATAATATTTGTAATAAACTAATGAGAACATAAAACAATAAAAATATAAAATATATTACTATTGTTTTAGTATTTTAATTTTATATATATATATATATATATATATATATATATATATATATATATATAATTACATATATAATATTATAAATTATTTTTATAATAAATTAGTATTATGTTAAAAATATTAAAATGTGTAATATATAATAAAATATGAGATTAGTTTAACAATAATCAATTTAATATTTATAATAATAAACAATAATGATAATATAAAACAATTTAAAATATATTAAATATATTACTATTGTGTTTTAGTATTTTAATTATATATATATATATATATATATATATATATATATATATATATATATATATATATATATATATATATATAATTATTTTAAAAATAATAATTTAATAATTAATTTTTATAATAATAATAATGTTTTTATAAAATATATATTAAATATAATATTTATATAGATTTTTAAAATGTTATTCATTATAACAATTACATTTTAATACCCCTCTTTGATTCACTTGTGCAGTAAATTAAAATTTAAAGCTATTTTTTTATGTACTACACAAATAGGTGATTTTGAAGAGTTATTTTGAGCAAATTGAAGCATAAAATATATGCATTATGTTTAATCCACTACTTATTAGGTGTCAAGGGGCTCTGCAGTATAGGGAGTCCATAGTAATATGTACTAAGTAGTGAGTGATTGAGTTTTTGAGTGTCCCAGGGTGCATCGTGTGAAGTTGGGTGTTTAGTCTGTTACTATCCTCCTCCCCCATTTCTCTCTCTCTTTCTGAAAGAGGGTGCTGCTGGAGAACAAAGGGGATTGTGGGAGAATAGAAAGTAGGTCATATCTGACTAGATCATGTTGTTGCCCCCGTTTTGTGTGTGTATGTGTAAATGAGATGGAAAGATGCTCATTGAGAAGTTTGGTATCCATCAGGTCATCATTGTGAACAGTAAAGACAATAAGAATGTTCGTCTTTATGAGTCTGTACACCTGTAGCTTGTCATGTATATTGAGCTGATCTTCTGGGATGGCACATTGAGTGGATCTATATTTACTGATCTTGGTCAACAAAATCAAGATTTCTAGCCACTTCCTCTTGCTGTCAAATGATGAGAATAATCATGATGCTTCTCAGGTTCCAGACAGTGGCTTAAGCATGCACAGTTGCACACACATATATGGGCTTAAAAGGACATACAGTACTCTGGGCTTTTGAGGGATTTGTCCATGTCAGGCTTTGTCCATTAGGGTCAGCTGCTAATACTAAACCATGCGATTACTTAATCAGCCCTTTAACAACTCGTAGACAAAGAATATATGCCCTCCAAATTTCATTCATGACATCTGTTGTATGATGTTTGGTTAAAAGGAGGAGTTCACCCAATTCTACCATCAATTACTGAGCCTTATGGCTCCAAAACCTTATGTTCCAAGCACTTGTGAAGCCATAAAATAGCTTTGTATTTAATTGTAAGTCATTATTTGGTGAAAATTGTCCCCTCTGCCTATGAAAGTTTTTTTTTTTTTTCCAAGTTAATAATCAAGAAAATTAGTTTATGTTTCTAACACAGGGTTAGTTTACCCAAAAATGAAAATTATGTCATTAATTACTCACCCTCTTGTCGTTTCACACCCGTAAGACCTTTGTTCATCTTCAGAACACAAATTAAGATATTTTTGATGAAATCCAAGTGGTATATGACTCGTCCATAGGCAACAATTTAATCAACACTTTCTAGGTCCAGAAAGGTACTGAAGACATTGTTAAAACAGTCGACGTGACTCCAGTGGTAATTTTTAATTTAAGTCATTATTTTTGTTTTGTTTTTGCACACAAAAAGTATTCTCATCGCTTCATAAAATTAACAATGTCTTTAGTACCTTTCTGGACCTTGAAAATGTTGGTTAAATTGCTGTCCAGGTCAGATACCTCTCAGATTTCATCAGAAATATCTTAATTTGTGTTCCGAAGATGAACGAAGGTGTTACAGGTGTGGAACGACATGATGGTGAGTAATTAATGACAAAATTTTCATTTTTGGGTGAACTAACCCTTTAACTGAATAGGAAAGAGAAATGTAAACAGCCCTCTGAACGCCATATATATATATATATATATACGTGCTTGGAAGGGCGAGTAAATTATGAATTTTCAGTAGGGGGGAACTATTTGTATAATTACTTTTAGCCCAAAGTCACATTCTCTGCCCGCATCCCTCCTGATGCCGATCCCTCCTCTCCATTTATGAACGGGCAGCTTCTGCGCTCTTAAAGGATTGAGTTCCAAATCTGTTTCCCTCAACACTCCACCAGAGTGGCCCACAGAGGATGGATTTAGAACCCCAATTTCTCGCCTTTTTCTATGCCTCGACTTTATCTTCACCCCCTGAAGCAGATTTTCACTCGTGCACACACACACACACACACACACACACACTTTCCCGCTCTTGCTCTCTTCACCTCCCCCGCTCTTTCACTTTTATGGACTTTATATGTTAGAAGTGTTTCCTTATTCTACATTTTTTATCCTTTTTATGACATGCTTAAATAACTTGAAATAATGATAAACCATCAGAAGACACACAAACGCTTGACTAGGGGATTAGTAGCATGTCACCTCTCTAATAAAAGATGATGAATAGCTTTTATAACAGAGCAGGGGCTTTTCTAATGGGCAGCTGCACAAAATTAAATCCATCCCCCTCAGCTGGGTGTTTTCCTTTGTGTGAACAGTTATTGTCTGATGTCGATATTATACTTCAGCTTCTTTAATGTGCTTTGGTCTGTTCTTTAAGTGTGTTTTGTCTTTGATTTGGTGTGTATGTATGTACATTCATTGTTATTTTCACCAGCATATCGCATTGAATCATTGCTGGTTTTGTATTCTCACATGTTACAAGCCCAAAAGAGTCTTAGAAGTATGTGTGTGTTCGGCTTCAGTCTAAATCCTGTAGCTCTGTCCCTGCATTGACAGTAAAGGAGGCCCGAGCATTCCTTTCATTCCTATCCCAGCACACACACACACACACACACCGACATCAGTGGGATAACCCAATAAAGGCCCACCGATCTTGATGGGTGGAAAACAGCACAGCTCACCCTAATCTAATATTTACTCGAGTATCAAAGATCTCTCGCTCTCTCTCCTGTCTCTTGTTGTTCCTGTCTGTCTGTCTCTATTTTTGCCCAAATATGGACTTTAGGCTGAAAGATGGCAGTGGACATCAAATCGATGTGTGTTTGGGGTGGTGTGGGGGCGGTTTGGTACCCTTATGCTGTCAGAGCATCTCTCTGTCTCTCACTCATTCTGTCTCTCTGCTGTCGATGAGCACAGCTGAGATGTTGTCAGGGCAGAATGTGTCCAGAGGGTGAGGCAAGTTTAGCTTTACAGACATTTACTTAATCTAAATAGAGACATAATTTTTTTTTGCCCTTTAATAAGTAAAAAAACTGCTTTATTTATGAATCAATTTTTCATTTGAGAGTGACCTTAAAAGGGAGTTTTTTTTTTTTTTTTTTTTTAAATCGCTTCTGGTGACAATTTGTACCCAAACTGTAGAATATACAGACACACACTCACAGAGGATATTCACTACTGTTCAAAAGTTTGGGGTTAGCAAGATTTTTTAAATGTTTTTGAAAGTAGTCTCTTATGCTTACCAAGGCTGCCTTCATTTGATCAAAAATACAGTAAAAAAAACTTTCATATTGTGTGTGACTTTTTTTTTTTTTTTTTAGGATCTTTGATCAATAGGAAGTTCAAAAGAACACCATTTCTTTAAAATAGAAATCTTTTGTAACACAAGGTAGTACTTTACAATAAGGTTTCATTTGTTAACATTAGTTAATGTATTAACTAACATGAACTAACAATGAGCAATACATTTGTTACAGTATTTATTAATCTTTGTTAATGTTAGTTAAAAATACTGTCATTCATTGTTTGTTCATGTTAGTTCACAGTGCATTATCTAATGTTAACAAATACAACTAATACAAATAATATATTAGCAAATTAGTAAATACAACAATTTTAATAATATATTAGTAAATGTTGATATTAACATTAACTAAGATTAATAAATGCTGTAGAAGTATTGTTCATTCTTAGTTCATGTTAACTAAAGTTGTTAACTAATGTTAACTAATGAAACTTTATTGTAAAGTGTTACCCATGATGAATATTGTTACTGTCACTTTTGATTAATTTAATGCATACTTGCTGAATAAAAGTGTTAATAAAAATAAAAAAATCATACCTACCCTAAACTTTTGAGTAGTATGTCCTCTGTAATAAAAATTTAAATTTTTAGAAAATGATGTGTTATTTAGCATTTTAATAATGTTTATTTAATTGGAATGGCAATTAGAGTTAAGTCAAAAAATAGACATAATACACTGGTTGATATTACTTCCAGTTTATTTGTTAGATGGGATTGGAAAGTCAGAGTGCATACTTTTATATCTAAAAAGTGGATTGAAATGTATGTCTGACTAGACTGCTGTCAAGTAATAAAGGCACTATCTACAGCCATAGCCAAAAGTATTGGCAGTGACATAAATTTTGTGTTTCGCAGAGTTTGCTGATTGAACATGGTTTCTGTGATCAGATGCATTTTAAGTAATCACAAAAAGCTTCACTGGCCAAATGAACCTTCTTACAAAAACCCAAATTTAACCGTTTTTTGGCCCTGGCACAAAATGACCAGCTAACATAAATTTCACTATTCATATCACCAGCACATTGAACAAGTATTAGTCAGGAGAAATCACTCTATCATTCTGATTGGATTTTAAGAGCAGACTCATTGCAATAAAAGGAGGGAAGAAGTGCTTCCAATCATAGTGTTCTTTAGCAATGGTTACTTCCAAAGAAAGACATGCAGCCATCATCACTTTGCATCAAAATGGCCTCACAAAAATTGCTGCAAAGAATATTGCACATAAAAGAGCCATTTACCGGATCATCAAGAACTTCAAGAAGAGAGGATTAACTGCAGTAAAAAAGGCTTCAGGACATCCCAGAGTGTCCAGCAAGCATCAGGACTGTCTCTTCCTGAGGAGTCGGCTACGGAATTGCCACCATCAATGCAGATCTTGCTCCATATTGGCCGCAGGTGGGTGTGAATGCATCTGCACTGTGAGGACAAAACTTATGGACAACCGCCTGGTGTCAAGAAGGGCAACAAAGAAGCCACTTCTCTCCAAGAAAAACATCAAGGACAGACTGAAATTCTGCAGGAAGTATAAGGATTGGACAGCAGAAGACTGGTGCAAAGTTAGTTAGTCTGATGAAGCCCCCTTCCGACTGTTTGGAACATCTTAAAAATTGATTGTCTGGAGAAGAAAAGGTGAACGCTACCACGAGTCTTGTGTCGTGCCAACAGCAAAGCATCCTAAGATCATCCATGTGTGGGGTTGCTTTACATCCAAGGGAGTGGGATCTCTCACAGTTCTGCCCAAAACACTGCCAAGAATAAAGAATAATATCAAAACGTCCTGCAAGTGCAACTTCTCCCAACAATCCAGGAGCAGTTTGGTGATGATCTGTGCATTTTCTAGTAAGATGGAGCACCATTTCACAAGGCAAGAGTGATAATGAAGTGGCTTAGAGATCATTACATTGAAATTTTGGATTCATGGCCAGGCAACCCCCTAGGTCATAATTCCTTATAGAACCTGTGGTCAATCCTCAAAAGGCAAGTGGACAAGCAGAAGCCCACAAATTGTGATCAAATCCGAGCACAAATAAGGCAAGAATGGATCGCCATCAGTCAGGATTTGGCCCAGAAGATGATATCCAGCATGCCAGAGCAATTTGTTGAGGTTATGAAGAAGGGTCAACACTGTAAATATTGACTCTTTGCATATATTGAATGATTTTGCTAGTAAAAGCCTTTAAAACCTATGAAATGCTTATCATTGTTTTCCAGTATACCATAGAAACATGTGAAAAAATGATCTACAAATACTGAAGTAGCAAACTTTTTAGAACAAAACTTGTCACTGCAAATAATTTTGGCCACGGCTGTATATTACCCTCTTTTCCTTTCTCTTATTCATTTTCCCTGTTTCACACCATTCTGTTTTTTAAACCAATTCAGACCAGCCACAATAACTCCAGGGACATTTAACTGTGGGAAAGGCTAAAGTCAAACAGATGAGAGAGAGAGAGAGAGAACGAAAACAATGTGCCACTGACTGAACTGAGGTAACCGTCCCTCACAGGAGTTTATGACCTTTTGGTGATGTTGGACATTATCGCAGCAGTGCATGAGTGCTTTTGTCAGAGGGAAAGTTCTACACCTCAGTTTGCTGAGCTGAGGTGCATCAGTGACAATAGTGAACCAGTAGTGTAGAATGATCCGGAGTGATCTGCCCACTCACAAAGAATCAACCTACCCACATATCAGAGAATTTTTCTGTGCAAACACACTGTGCAGTCAGCAAACTTGCTCATGGAGTTTTATCTCCTATGGGAATTCCCTGCTATGAATTTTACGTGTGCTTAAGCTAGTCTAAACAAATCAGTTGTCAACATCTTTGTGTGTGGAAAGAGGATAGTACAAGGCCACAAGACTCTGCTGTCCTCGCCTGTGATTGGCTGATGACCCTCCTCCTCTGTGTTTCTCTTCATGAGTTCATTAATGAAATGGATATCACTGTGGAGATGGATGTCTCATTGCTGTGTGTGTCCTGCTGTGTATGAAAGGCCGTAATATGTTTGATGTCTCTCTCCAGCATGGATGATTGGCATCTGGTTAATGCTTTCAAAGCCAAAAGTTACTGTTTGTTGATGCTTGTGACAAACCATTGCAAAGGAATAGTCAGGTGAAGAACATGTCCAGGACAGACTGACCCAAAATCAAAAGATGTAAGAAATCATACTTTACTTAAGTGAGGCCTGTGGCTATATTTGTCTTCATTGTCATCTTTACAGCAATCTTTTCAAAAGTTCTCATTACTGCCGTGCAAAAACATTTAAAAATTATCATGGTTTCCACAAATATATTACACAGCACAATTGTTTTCAACGTTGATAATAATATGAAATATTTTCTTATATTTTGAGCACCAAATCAGCATATTAGAATGATTTCCAAAGGATCATGTGACACTGAAAACTGGAGTAAAGGCTACTAAAAATTATTTTTTCCAGGAATAATCTATATTTTAAAATTATATATAAATAGAAAACAGATATTTTAAATTGTTATAATATTTCACATTATTTCTGTTTTTGCTGTATTTTTTTAATCAAATAAATGTAGCTTTGGTAAGCATAAGAGACTTTTTTCAAAAACATCTGAAAATCTTACTGACCCCAGACTTTTGAACTGTAATGTATTTGCTTTAAGGAAGTTTTTCCATGTACTAATTGTGTGAAATGTGACTCAGACCTAGTTTTTGTTTGATTATCAGTCACTTTGGTGTGTGTGTGTGTGTGTGTGTGTGTGTGTGTGTGTGTTAGTGTTTGCAAAGCTGTTAGTTTTAGCAAGCATGCTAAAAACAAAGAGAAGATCCTCAAGGTGAAGAATTTCAGTGCATTCAGGACTTCACATTTTTGTGTGTACATCATGTTGAGTCATCTGTACACACTCACTTTTTGCCAGCTTTTGCTACTCTGACTCTGTTGAGGCTGAAGGACACAGGAAGTCACTACTAAAGAAGCTTTGGTCGTAGAGCTTCCTCGGTCCACTCTCTGTTTGTACTTTCAGTATGTACTTTCAGTATTGCTGTATGTGTATATTTGGGTGCCAATTTGTGTCTGTGGTGTATTTGCGCAAGACCTTATGATGTGCTTCCTTTTAAGACAAATACCCTGCCCGGGGTGTCACCCGTTGGCCTTCTTGCACCAAATACCACTTGATCACTAAGATTTGTTTTTTGAGCTGTAGATTATGCTTGTGTTAATCTCACTATTACATAAAGAGATGCTTTTGAAATATTAACTCTTTCCCTGGCATTGACAGAATTTTCTGTCATTTGTGACTCAACGCTTCTCTGCTATTGACAAATTTCTGGAAATCCATGTTTTCATTGTTATACGGTAGGGGGTGCTATTATGCATCTGCTAAAAGTGTACAGAATCTCCAGATCAAAACACAAGCGAAGAAGCAGAAACGAGCGGTAGAAGCATTGCTTATGCACATGTAAAATAATGTGATCATCAAACATTAAACAGCGTATAAATCACTAATGTTTAACGAATGAAATGTTGACCCAGGAAGTGGTATAGGACTATGCAAGCTAAGGGAGTGTTGATGGACTCGATCTACTCTATCAATGTTTTGATCATCGTTCTGAATACGATCCGGGTGTAAGCTTTTGTCCATATAATGAAAGTCGATGGGTTCAAAACAACATTGGACCCCACTGACTCATTGAATGGTCAAAAAGCACAAGACATTTTTCAAAATGTTTTATCTTGTGTTCCACATAAGGTATGATAATCTCTGGTACATAGTGAGAAGCTTGTCAATGATAGTGACAGTTTGTGATATCCTCCAACAGGACACTCCCCCCATAATCCTCAGAAAATCAGCTTGGCTGATCCTGTGTTTTAACACACTGTCTAGTCAGATGGCTTGAACACCCCAGTCAAAGACCACTCTCTCTGTCCTTCCTGTCACCCTCTGGCTCTCTGACCACTGAGTGCTTCCAGCTCTCAGATTTCTCTAACTTTCCCTTTCAGTGTTGTTGAGGAAATTGCAGGTCTTATCAGTTCAGAGCCTTAAGTTAAAAACATCTCTCAAAATGCCAACCTGGAAAGACTTGGAGTGTACTGAAGTTAGTATAGAAGCATGTTCCCCTTGTATTCTTGCACCAAACCCAACCCACCCCCCGTATAAAAGCCTCTTATGGTACCTCCATAGAAAAGAGGGGGTTGGGGGCAGATGGGGAAGAACTGGATTAAGGGGAATGTGACACAAACTCTTAGCTTTACATGGTTCTATGTGCATACATTTGGTGAAGACTTTAAAAGATCATAATCTAATCTACATCTACAATCTTATCTTAAAGCTACAGTGGGTTTGGTGTTCATTGAGTTCCAGCCAATAATGTTAATTGTCTCTTAAAATGGCAGGATTTCTATCCCTCATTCTTCACCTCCTTTTACACATCTTATACTCTTTTATGTCCTTTTTGGAGAGGTTAATAATATCTCTTTCTCTCTCTGTGCAGTGTGTGATTGATTTCTGTCTGCTTGTTCAATTGGAAAGAAAGGCTTGGGTGGATGTTTGTGCCAGTAAGCACTGGGTGCCCCAAAATGTCCCTTTATACTAGCACAGAGAGAGTCTAAAGAACCAAAGCAAACACTCAAAGAGCCGCTTGTGTTATGGTGTGTCCCTCTTACAAGATTCAGAAACATTTATCCGATTTACCACTATTAAAAATCTAGCCTATGTTGTGGTCAATAATAGATGTCGATATTTACATCCAATACTGTTTTGTCTAAATACATTTGTGTAAACACACACACACAAAAAAAACTAAAATTAATCATTTTAAATGATACAAGTGAATTTAGACATCACAACATTATAATGTACAATATAAAAAAATGGATATTCATTTTCAGATGTGCTCTGTAGTGTTATTAAATTAGTGTTTTTAAAGATTAATTAACTTTGCCTTCATCACTTTAAGGGGTGGTTGATTATGATTTCACTTTTTTAACTTTAGTTACTGTGTAATGTTGCTGTTTGAGCATAAAAACAACATCTGCAAAGTTACAATGCTCAAAGTTCAATGCAAAGGGAGATATTTTCTTTTAGAATTCGCTGTTTAAGGACTACAACAAATGGCTGGTAGGGACTACAATGAGCTTCTTCCCGGGTTAGTGACATCACTAACCCTAAGATTTACATAAACCCTTGCCCCGAAAACACACAACAAAGGGGGTGAGGCCATGTTGGGCTGCTTTAGAGAAGAGGAAGAGTTGTTGTAGTAGAGTGTTGTTACGCCGGACTGCTTCACAAACGAGGGTCAATAGATTAGCATGACGGCACATGCTAGTCGATGAGTTGAATCAACGCCACAGAAACTACATAAATTTACCCACTAACCATTCAGAAATGTCCAGTTGATTCTAAAAGTTGAACAATGTAAGGCTGAACACCGTTACTAACAATCGTCGTTTTGGCTGCGTGAGATTCTCCAGCTTTGTTGTTGTTGAGCAACTGAAGTGCGAGCTGTTAAAGCTCCGCCTTCTTCTAGAAAGCGGGCTGGGAGCGGCAGCTCATTTGAAATTAAAGGGACACACACAAAAACGGCGTGTTTTTGCTTAAACCCAAATAGGGGCAAATTTGACAAGCTATAATAAATGATCTGTGGGGTATTTTGAGCTTAAACTTCACAGACACATTATGGGGACACCAGATACTTTTATTACATCTTGTAAAAGGATAATTATAGGTCCCCTTTAATCTAAATGTAAAAATCTGATAAATGAGCATGAACATTTAAATATCCAGTATCGACCATTTGTGAATCACTAATATTTGCTAATATGTTTCTGATATATTGTGCACCCCTAGTTATTGAAAATGTAAGTGTTTGTGAGTGAACAACAGAAGTAAGTCTAAAAATTGTCAAAAAAAAATTAAATTTCAATATTCAAGTTAAAGAATCTGGAATGTCAGTCAGAAATGACTTTATTTCTTCCAAACAATAAGATGCAGGTCTGTTAATTAGGCCTGTGTGTGTGCGCTCTAAATTTCATGCTGTGTCATTATAAGTATCAAGCCCCGGAGTATTAAAACTGAATCCCATAAACACATGCACAGAGTGGCTGAATGCCCAATTATTGGCTTTGAATCCACAGCAGTCTAACCTGAATTAAATGTGTGCTTTTAGCTTCACATCCTGGAATTGCTTGCTGAATCTAAGGCCACTGCAGGGGAAGTGCTGTCATCACTGGACTAAACAGGGAATGAGACTCCAGTGGCCTCCAAAGGGCTGAATGACTGACAAAAGCCACATTATCAGACATCTGAGGGGGGTAGAGTCTCCATGCCTCTTCACCATTCAGTTTTAGTTGAAATACTCTCATCCAGTCAGCCAGCCAAAGGGCGAGAGAAAGAGAACGTCACAGAAGAATTTGAGTTGACAGATGTAAAATACTGGTTTGATATTTGTTTGAGGCTAAATGTGTAGGAGGGACAAAAAGTGAAACAGAGCAAAAGGATGTTTGAGAACATGACATGAGATACTGGAAGAGACACATACATGATACGCAATACTCTGACCCAGTTGCCTTGCCATAACAATTTGATCTTTATTCCTGCATCCAACACGTTGATTACACGTTGAATTGATTGTTTGCTTACCATTTAATCTACCCAGACCTTAAAATGTGGCCTTGTTAGGAGATGATCGACGATATTCGCTTCACCTGTGACTGGTCATAATGCTTTGGCTCATACTTCTGTTTAAGCAAACATGGTTATTAGCTAATTAAATGACCAAATATCTGCCAATTTATCAGCCTGGCCAGTATATTGATTGATGAGATGGAAAGGTACTTAAAGAAATCTCAAAGAAATCTTTTCATATCTGCATTTTGCTGCTTATTTCTTGCTAAAAGCCATACTCCAAGACAGGAAGAGACTTTCTTACTGATAATCAACAACTATTTGCTATTTACATGAACAATCAAGATTTTCTGTGAAGACAGACCGTGGTCTGTTCACTCTGACACTCAAAACTGAATGTTCATGGCATCATGTGATGTCTGAGGTGGCATCCTGTAGTCTTATTTTCTTTTCTTTTTATAGTGATTCAAAACCTTGAGTCAGAAACAAACATTTCAAGATGAATAAGAACATGTCTTGATATGTTGTGGTGGTTTGACATATTACAGGTCATTCTCCTTCCGGGCAAAAAGGGTAAATCAGATTTTAAATCCATAATCCAGATGACAATGTTGTTGTCGTCTCCCTTGTTTACGTAACTCGTGGTTCCAAAGGAATTATTTTTGTTCTTATATTGCTGTCAACTGTAAAATGTAAAAAGACTAAGAATGATGACAAACAAGCTTGACCTTTAGGATTTTAACTTATGAATACAGACTAGCTGGATATAACACTGAAGAGCAGAGTGCAATATGCCATTTTAAGGGTTTCTGGAAGTGCTGGGACTTGGTGAGATTAGTTAATCATCAGTCTAGGGGCAACGTAAGCTGCATGACAGCTAATGCAGAAGTTTTAGTGGGTGCCTCTTTCTCTTCTGCTTTTCCTCTAGTTTTTTTCTCTTTTATTTTCAGGTCTAGAGAGATTTTGGGTGCTCTGCAAAAGATCTCCATGATCCGTCTGTGCTAAAATCAGACTGAGCACTGCAACATCCATCTGTCTCTGTTCTTATCTCTCTCTCTCTCGTTTCTCACTCTTGTTTCTTTTTCTGGAAAAGTATTACCCACTTAGACAGGAAGCGACCAACCACCGTACGATTATCTGCCCGTAACTTGCTACTTGGTGCCTCAAACAAAACTTGAGGCTTTGAGGCTGAGAATATGATGTATTTGCAAAGGAACAGTTCCATTTTCCTTTCTTGCTTAAATATTTATTCATCTTAAAAATTTGTACAAAGTGTGTTTATGATGGAGTTTGTCTTGTATCTGCTAAATGAATAAATGTAAATCTTGAAACAAAGACCATGTTGTATATGTTGTTTAGGGCTTTTAATCCACTTTGTTTACTTGGCGTCTCTCACCTGTACCCCAGACAACACTTCTGTTTGAATTCATTTCCTGTCTGTCTGCCTTTTTGTTCCTCACAGTGGTATTATTTCCTCTTATGTCTGTGCCTGTCTCAGTCAGTGTTGTTGTTGTTAACTAGTCTAGATTGAGATGTAAAATGGTCAAATGACTTTTGATTCACCTGAAGAATATCAATGACGTCTCTGAAGCGCTCTTATGAATGTAGCACTGAAGGATTGTTGAATTGGCATTTTAAAATCATGGAAATCCAACCTATAAAATTCCCTGAGGCTAAACTGTATACTTTAGAGTCTGATTGGAGGTTTCTGTGACAGCTTTAATGCTGGATTAACTCTGCACAGCAGAATCTATATGTTTGCACACTGATGTACAGGGATGGTGCTATGTGGGTCACCTTGATGGAAGGAAAAAGTGCATAAAAGATGGAAGCAGAGAGGAAGAGAGCACTTGAAATGTTGAGTGTTGAATTGGTGGACCTAATGAGCTCTTATCATTATGACAGACTTGGTAATATTCACACCTCTGCAGAAGAGATAACACACACACACACACACACATTCTTTTGTACAGTGTACTTGTGCAGATTACCGGTCACGCTTTAACCTTGCCCCTTTTCTTATCTTGTTGTTTAAAATGAGAGTGGTTTGATAAAAGCATAAGCATTCAGAGTGTCTTAAGTTTTAATTAACCTGATGATTCATTCATTTCTGTAATCTTCATAGTGACCCTTTCTGCATGAGAGCATGTGAGAGAGTTTTATTTAAATACTTGCTTAAGGGATATGAAAAACTCACCATCATGTCATTCAAAATCTGTTTGACTTTTTCTTCTATGAAACGCAATAGATTTTATTTTTTTATTTGTCCATAAAAATCTAATTGCAATTTTACACATAAAAAAAGGCATATTTTTGCTGTGCTTGTTTGTTGGGCTGCACAGTTTGGCCCAAAATGTTGTGATTGTACTGTATATTAACATGACTATAGTATTATCATTATTATTATAAATAATAATAATAAAATCTTAAACAAAGTAAGATATGTTACTATCGTAATGTTTCTCTGTAAAGGGCTGCACAATTTGGCCCAAAATGTTGTGATTTATATTAGGGATGCACTGATATGAAAATATCGGCCGATACCGATAACCGATACTTCTTTATATTTGAAAGCTGATAACCGATATATTGGCCAATAAATCTAAATAAAAAATTGTATTTAATTTTTGAGAGCCAGATTACAAATGCCATGTCCCAAGCACACAATTATAATGTTCTCATTATAATATTATGTAGCCTATATGAGAGACTTGCGCTGTACGTTGCACTTAAATGTATTTTAATTTTTGAAGTGATTTCAATCATATTTCAAGCAATTCAAAACCATATTGTCAGACAATACACATCTGAAATATATCTGCCAAATTTCTTTGGGCCGATAACGATAACATTAAAAATGAACATATGTTGGACGATACCGATATGGTGGCAGATATAGCATGCATCAATACATTATATATTAACATGAGTATTATCATTATTATTATAAATAATAATAATAAAGTATTAAACAAAGTAAGATTTGTTACTATTGTAATGTTTCCCTGTAAAATTTAATATAGTGTATTTTAAAAATATTATAATATAATATAACTGTAAAATTACAGTACTAATATTTATGGCAAACTTAATTGATTAATTTTCAAAATGTTAAACCATGAAGCTTTTATTTTAGCTGAAAACCACATGGAGACCTTAAACCTTCACTTATGTTGACAACAGACAGTTTATAAGCACTTCTCATTACAAGTTTGGGAAGACGGTTGGTGTATGTTGCTTTTTTTTTTTCAAATGCACATTATAAGTGACCCGAACTCAGAGCACATGCAGAGATAAGTATGTGTAAAGCAGCATTTACTGTGAACTGAGCTGATGTCTTCTTGATGAGGAATGATTGGACATAGATGTGTTATTAAAGCTGCAAAGGAGGCTGCAAAGGAGGCTGCAGAGTCAACAGAGTTACCTTAAGGGGACTTTGGTTGTACTTTAGAGAATTGTAAACACCAGTCTCTCTCAGCCACACACAGTAATCACTATATGCATTATTCAGTGTGTGGGGTTGTGAGTGGGTGTGATGTATTGGGCACGAGAGGAGACGTGACCGTGTGCAAATTATCAGCAGAAGACTTATGGCATAGAGCTTGAACAGGCACACAGGGGGCTCACAACATTGTTCTTTTGTTCAAAGATGCCCTGCATGGCAACTGCCCAGCCAATGAAATGTCAAAACTGCTGACTCAAGGCAGGTACATAATTTCATTCAACTTACACACACTATACCTCAACCTTTGACTGTTTTTAAATGGGTTTCCCCAAATGCTTCCCTTGTCTGCCATTGGTTGGGAAAAAAAAAAAAAAAAAAAATCCCCTCCCCAAACTCACGCTATTGGTTGAGCCACTGTTGCTATGTCAAACTGGTTGGGATGCTTGAACAAACAATGTTTTGATAGCACCGTTGTGTTTTCACTTTTCATAGTGCATCGACCTACAAATGATGTACGTTATAATACAATAGAACAAAGAAAGTATCAGTCATCAAGCTTTATACTGACAGTGATGTGTAGACCACAAGAAAGTCATTAATTGTCATCCAACAAAGTTTAGCAGAGTTAAATTTTATAAGAAATATAAAATTGGCAACCACCAGAGGGAGTTTGGTCAGTGAAGTTTATGTGATTTGCCACCTGAGACATTTGGTTACTGCAGTCAAGTTGAAATGTCCAAAAGCAACCAACAGCACAGTAACTTGGTGACCTCTAGTGATTTAATCACTGTCAGTGTGAATGGAGCTTCAAACTTAGACCCTGAAAGACTCATGAACAGGATTCATGGTGATTGACATCCCACCGTTTCTCTGTGGAGCGTGTGAACTGCATCTCCATTGATCTCTAGTGCTGTGACCTCTGACCTGTGTTGGCAGACCTTCAGCGTACAAGGCCACCCTGTCATGCTTTCTCTTAGTGGTTGCTTTACTCTCTCTCTTTCACTCTACAAGAGGTAAGACCAGTGTCCTAATGAGTGAGCCTATTTAAAGTGAACTCTACTGCTTCTATATTTAACCTACTAAGATGCTCTCTTTAAGCACCTAGTGCCTGCCTCTTTGTGGCTTTGGGTTAGAAAGCTATGACTGTCTTGTCTCTGATTTCTTATTTCTCTCTTCCACCCTCTCTGTATCACTCCCTGTCCCTCTTGCTACAAGAAGGAACTCAATTTCTCAGCGGGGGCCTGTTTTGGCCCCAGACCCACAGGAGACATGTTCTCTTACCTTCGATCTCCACATTACCTGGTGAGTGTCTGAGCACTGAAACTGATATTTACAGGAAGGTATTTAAAGGGATAGTTCACCCAAAAATGAAATACTGTCATCATTTACTCACTCCCAAGTTGTTCCAAATCTGTGTAAATTTCTTTGTTCTGCTGAACACAAAGGAAGATATTTTGAAGAAAGTGTGTAACCAGGCTGCTTTGGGGCACCATTGACTTCCATAGTAGGAAAAAAAATACAATGGAAGTCAATGGTGCCCCAGAACTGTTCAGTTTTTCATATTCTTCAAAATATCTTCCTTTCTGTTCAACAGAACAAAGAAATGTATACAGGTTTGGAACAACCTGAGGGTTAGTAAATGATGACAGAATTTTCATTTTGGGGTGAACTATCCCTTTAATGCAGGTAGGGTTCTCATTTAAGTGTGTGGCTTCTTGTTATGTATGATATTTGTTATACATGGTCCATTACATTGTGACATATTTTGAAATTGAAATAAAAATTTTAATCGAATAATAATAAAAAAATTATTATTAATAATATTAATAATAATATATACACTACCATTGAAAAGTTAAATGCTTTTATTCATCAAGGAATAAAGTGATGCATTAAATTGATCAAAAGTGACAGCAAAGAGATTTATAATATTACAAAATATTTCTTTTTTTTTAATAAATGCTGTACTTTTGAACTTTCTATTCTTTAAATAATCCTGAAAAAAAAAGTATCACAGTTTCCACAAAAATATTAATCTGTGCAACTGTTTTCAACATTGATAATAAGAAATATTTATTGAATGGCAAATTGCCATATTAGACTGATTTCTGAAGGATCATGTGACACTGAAGACTGAAGTAATGGCTGCTGAAAATTTAGCTTTGCAATCACATGAATAAATGACATTTTAAAATATATGAAAACAAAAAGTTATTTTGAATTGTATTATTATTTCACAATATTACTGTTTTTACTGTATGTAATGTAGTCTTGGTGTATGTATGGTATGATTATTTAATTATTTTATTTTGCTGAAGTGTTCTGGTAAAACACAATGAATTCACTGTCATGTTGTCTATCTCTTTCATGACTGGAATACCCTGTACTTTTGTGGTGAAATCCCACACATAATTTGACCTACAAGAAATGGACAGTGTGTAGGAGAGAAGGATGATGTCAGTTGTTTCTTGAACGGAGAGCAGCACTGAGGCTTTGTTGGCAGAGAGGCAAGTACAGGTTGCGTCATTGCGGCTGTTGTCGTCATTTTGCTGATTAACCCGTGTCATTCGGGCAAGTGTACTCACACTTAAGCTTTGTTCTGTCAGTACGGTGGCTTTGTGGTCATAGTGAGAAAGACACATTGTTCTGTGTCTATTTCTGCAGCTAAAGGTCTTGTCTAGGGCAGCCATGGGTGTTCTTCACCACTAACGTATGGTCTCATATTGCTTTGCTGTGTTGAGCGTTGGGAATGTCTTTCTCCTATAGTTTTGCATAATTGGAATTCTCTTCCCACAATCCCTCAAACACGCTGTTCGGTTCTGCCATGAAGAAAGGTTTTTGGTTGTTTCCAATGCATACCCTAATATTTTCAGACCATTTCAGAAGACTTTCTGAAATCATAGGTCTTTGCTCATCTATGCCTCTGTGTTGAGAAAGTGACACTTTTGAACATCCTTTTTGGCTGTGTCTGTGTCTCTCCCAAATCGCCTCTCTCTGTCTATTCATCTTTCTGTTCCTCTTTGTTGAGTCATTGTGAGTTGTTCTGAGGGCAGCCCTCCCTGAATAGCTATTGTGCTCTCTGTACCAAGAGCCGTCATCTCCTTTAGTCCATGTGGCAGACGTTCGACGAGAGTCTAAGACGTTTCGTTAACCCTGCTGTGCTTGTGTGTACAGGGGTGACGGACCAACACCGGGAACAACACTTGAGTAAATCCGCTATAGTGATCTAGCACAGCAAGTGCACCGCAATGACTTGGCACCTTTGTTAACCAGCCATGTGCTAAATGTGAGTCTAGGACAAACAGTTGGGGTTTATTTTATTAGTTACAAGAAGTGATTGCATCATTGCATCTGATGTGTTTATGTTGTCGGGTCGTTTGGCCGACGCTGATGTTTGACCTGCCACTAATTTGATTTACCTTGACAAGATTATCTGTTTCAGTATCGGTTCAGATAAATCTACTCTGTCTGAATTATCAGTCTGTAATTAAGTGTGTGTAAGGGAGAAAGAGGAAAATATCTATCTGGAAGGTATTTCGTTTATGCTAACAGATACGGTCAAAAGACATTATGTGGTGTTGCTAAATACTTCCTGTTATGCATGATGAACTGAAATATTGACCATTGTAGACTAAGCAAAACTTTATTTATGAAGTACCTTTTTAAAGTGCTTTACTGAACATGAAAATGAAAGTAGTAATTGGCAACAGACTTGAATTATTGAAAATAAATGCATATCCGAGATGGTAACATGTGCAAAGTGGTGTAGCAGTGTTACAAATACTATAGCGCAAAATACTTCAAACTACTTCAGACTCCTTCAAAAATAAATCCTTTATTAAAACATGGATTTGTAAGATTATATTTGTAAAAGGGTACCTTTGACAGGAAGGCTCTCTGTGTGAGACAGAATTTAAAAATAAAATGCATATCCATTTGATTGTTTTTCACAGTTTGGGACAACAGTGAATATAAAGGCTGATATTTCTGGCCCTGTTTTAGGTACAAGTAAGTGTAAAGGCCTGTTCACAACAAGACCAATAATCGATGCGAAAATTTGGTGCGATAAACATTTTAGTTTTAATGAACAGCTGTCAATGCATCTGTTTAGGCCGACATGAACATTTGCATGTCATTAATGTTTTTTTTTTTTTTTTTTTTCCATCGCATTGCGAAGAAAACCAATAAGAAACAAACTTTTGATCACATTCCCGGAGCTGCTGCTATTACATAAACTAACACATTGGTGGCGCTTATGAATGAATATTCTTGTATTTGGTGTTGTTTGATAATCCATAGTGAATACAAAAATCTGAAAGGCTGTTTGAAACATGTTTTACTTTCTTTCTTCTCCATAACAAGCGGGTTAGAAACAAAGTTGGGCAGCGCTGCTTTGTGGACCATAGTAGCATGGGTAACCGCTGTATTTCTGCTTTTATATAAGCGCTGCCTACGGTCAGAGATTGAATTTACATGTTCATTCAGCCCATCTGTTTTTTACACATTGGTCTCAAGTGTTTCATTATCATATTGCTGAGGTATATTGGTGCAACACCCTGAAGACATTTAAAAATAGAGGATCCTGCGATCAGTTCCGGCAGCCAGTGAGCCAAAGGATTTAAGTGATTCCTCAGTCTAGTATGAGTCAGCAATCTTGTTGCTGCATTATGAACTCTTCGTAAGTGTTTGATAAAGGTCTTTGGTAAGTTAGCCAAAATACAATTGCAGTCTTGATGTAACAAATAAATGGGTTTCGCTGAGTTTCTCACTGCCTGTAGGGAAGAGAGAGAAAAACACAGCAGAGAATCTCAGGTCACCAGGAAGTCTGGTTAAAAAAACTATATGATTATGATTATAAACCATTACCTTGGTACCTTTTAAAATGTGCTTTAGATCAATTAGGTTGGATGTTGTGTTGTGATAAAGATCTTTTGTTTGGTAGAGTAAACACTGACCTCAAATCAAGTCCATTAGTAATCTATGAGTAAAGCCACATGGGTGAACAGTGTTTTGGTGTATCGGAGAGTATATAGATCTCTATACTTGTGTTCTAGTGTGGTTGTTGTTGGTAATAAGATGTTATAAGTGTGTTTGTCCTGATTTTCTTTCATAATTAGTTGATTGCAACTAATTAAATTATCTTAGAATTAAAATTATTTAAAGGCTCTTAGTTCTGGTGCAAAAAAAAATCAAAGTTAGCATAGCAGTGTTAATTGCTACTGTATGTTAGAGTAAAATAAAATCTTGCTATGAACCTGCCTGTCTGTGTATGTGCACGGCAAATGTGTTTTTTAGTTCGTACAGACCTTTGTAAACCCCATAGGGTGTGTCAGGGAATCATCTGTCTATGTCTGTTAACTAAAATGAACTAATATCATGAACTGTTGCTGCTTATTCAACCTGCTAACACCATTGTCATACTTTTACAGTCTAGCCTCATAACCTACACTCCATGTAATTAGCAAGAGGCAATACCACGACAGAAATTAACGAGGGATTTTCTCATTAGTCAGGAGGCTTAGCTTCCCAAGGGGTGTCTGGAGGGGCAGGAGTATATTCATGTATTGTGTGAATGATATATTGTGCTGTGTGGTGCTAATACAGCTTAGCCTCAGTTATTGATTGTTTGAAGTTTGTTATATGAAACATATAATGTTCTCTGATTGCATTGACGTGATTCCAAACCACAATCAGGTCATCAGTGTTGGGAATGCTACTTGAAAACAGTAGCTTCAGCTTGTCAAGCTAATCAAAATTGTAAGTAGTTACAGTCAAGTCAGCCTTTTGCAATGATTTCTGCACTATATTGCTAACAAAACCAAATTGAAGGTCCTTAAAGTGGCCAGTATTGTTTGTTTGCTTGGTTGTAATGCTCCATGAACCATATAATGTGATGAAAGGTCACATTTTTTTGCTTCTTTTTGGAGCAAATAGCTTATTAAATGAAATTCTATACTATTTGAAAACAATAGTTGGTATCAGTTAGCCTTTTTAGTTACTTCCCAATGCTGGAGGTCAATGCATACCCCAATACATGAATCAAGAGAAGGAAGAGTTTATCCCTGAAGGTCAGCCCAAAGATTTTACAGGTCAGGATTAGGAGTTTCCCCCAAGCTACAGTCTGCTTTTCTGTAGATACTGTAACTTGTAGGAAATGCGTTATGTCGACAAAAATACAAACGGTGGAAAAGTTATACTTGTGTAGCAGAGCGTGTCAGTTCAATTAAGTTTTTCAGTAGTGCAGTTTTTTTTAAGCCTTTGCATCCATCAGCACATAGAGGGAACACAAAGAGAGAAAGACAGAGAGAGGGATAAGGGGGATGGGAGAGAGAGAGAGATAAAGGAAGAATCATCAATACAGCCCTTCTGTCCAAGAGCATCCTCTCCCCAACTCACTTCATGGTTTAAGCTAATTTAGGTGACAACCATCCCCATGTTTTGAACTCCCCTTGCCTATTTTTCTCTTTTACAGCGTTATGTAACCAGTTTTTGTCTGTGGAGTCATCTTATATCTATAATAAGGATTAATGTGAAATTTTCAGTTTTGTGCAGCATCAACCTACACAGTAGCATAGTTTTGTGTGCAATAATGGCAAAAGTATCTTTCCAAAAAATGTAAGGTTTAAAAAAAAAAAACATGAATTGGTAACAATGAAGACCATCTTTAGATTTGCAATGCAAGTTGTGTGTGTACAGGCTGTAAGGTTGAAGATATGGGGCATTTACTCATAAGCAGTGGTTTGAGCACAGAGAACAGAGTGTTGCTCACTAGGAGTCCTCGCTAACATTTCTGAATAATTAATAGGGGTTTTTGGGGAGATGAAGGGAACCAATGAGAACACAGGGATTTGCATGGTTGCGGGACGCACCGTCTGCCGTAGTGGATTTGGGAATACCATCAAAGCACTTTGCCTGCAGGTTTCACACACACAGACATACATACATGTGCACACTTCTACGCAATCACAGAAACTCATTAACTGCCACATTCACTGATTATGATGGATTTTTTTATTTATTTATTTTTTTTTTTTTTTTGAAGAAAAGGTTTCCGTTGAAAATCAGTGCTTTATAAATAAATGATGGTTGGTTTGGTTGATTCTTTCTCTTTCTTTCTCTTCCAATCAATCAATCAATCAATCAATCAGTCAATGGGGCCCAAAACAACATTGTATCCTATTGATGGATGGATGGATGGATGGATGGATGGAATTGTTATAGGCTGTGCATAACTAAAGTAAAGCAAAAAATGTAATCATTTTTTGTCAGATTTTCCTCTTTAATTTCAGTCAAACTGTTTTTTCTTGCTGCATTTGTACCCATTCAACATCTGTTGCAGTGCTTTAGAGAGGAAAGTGTACAACTGTACTTCATGCTGCTCTGACTGAGCTTTCATATTCTCATTGAGTCTTACAGAAACCATCAGCATTAGCGATGAGCGCAGGGTGGTCTGTTGGTGTGTGCGTGTGCGGTATCAAGTAGCGTTGTGCCGAAGACCTAAAGGTTAATTGGTTGTCTCTCTGTCAGAGTTTGAGCATTGCTGAACTCACTGAGGTGTGAAATAGAGCTAAAATTCCCCATAAAGTTTGCTGTCAACTAAATCAGCCTTCCTGGAGCCTCACTTATTGATTTGAGTATATGTGGGGTTGTGTCCTTCGTGACACACTTGCAGTAGATACTGTGGTCTCATACTGTAGATATAGACCTCATGTTTGGTTGAGCACACATCCATGTGGCTCCAGGGGCTCTGGGGGAGGTGACTGGGTGACTGTGCCTGCATGGCTCCGCATATGTCACAGATGTGCTAATGTGTAGCTGAGTGGATGCATCCTGACTGCAGGCAGTCAGATGGAAATGTAGGTTATACTGGTCATCCATACTTAGTCCAGAAGAAAAGAGAGTGAGATAGGCCTTTCTTTGTGTAAGGGGTAGTCGTTGATGGAGAAAAGAAGGTCTGTTCCCTCTAAAAACAAAAGGAGTGATATGACAAATGGAAGATTATTATTATTATTATTATTATTATTATTATTATTACTAATAGTCACATTCTTTTCATCATCATGAAGTCTGCAAGTATGAAGATGAAGTTTAATTTAACTGAGCTGAACCAACCCTATCTCATGAGATAATGTTTTACGAGTTGGTGATTCTGAAAATAATGGCAATTCGTAACTGTCTTATATTTTGGGAAATTGGTGGCAGGTTTGTATGAATTCATATGATTTGATTTTTAGAAAAATAATTAAGCATGAAGGTCTACCCCCAAACCCACCCCTAAATAACCAGCAGGTTGTACAAAAAGGGACAGATGAGATCGTACAAATTTGCCACCAATTTGCCAAAATGTAAAATAATTACAAAGTGCCGTTAGAGTTTCACCAGTGACCAAACCTGGTGAGTTATATTTTGTAATTAGCAATTGTTACGATAATGATAGGTCGGCATTAGTCCACTGACAGGGTAATCAGCCAATCACAGGCACTGCCTCCTCTCATGTGTCTTTTAGCTTGTATTTTGTGTAGAAAATGCCCCTGTCCTACACACAAGCACATCCATAAAGAAACATCACAAAATTGTGACCTTATCCAAGTTTTCAAATTGCCTTTTCACTTCTCTTTCTTACCTTACACACACTCATTCTGTTATGTAACCATCTTAGAGTATGTCCCAGCTTAGCACACAAAGACCTTTAAGTAAATGCGTACATGGCATGATTAACCTTAATATAGCCTTTCTGAAATACTTGTTTCTGATAGGTCAGTAATGGGATTTTGCTGTCAAATATTGTTCTGAAATGATCGCTGAACTTGTCTCAGACAGAAAAGTGCCTACATAGCTGTGTTAGTTTCTGAACCTTGTTGAACCTTAATCTGCAATTAAGCTAATACAATTATTTCAAATCAAATCAATATTTAACTTCAATTAGTTTTTTTTATTTTATTTTGTAAGCAGTGTTACGAGGAGGATAATGTACAGTCAGCATTAATCAAAGTACTTTACAAGACCAAGACCCTATAGATATGCTTATGGAGGACCTTACTTTTGTTCCATTTCTTTTTTTCATTCTCAAACACACTACACACACACACACACACACACACACACACACACACACACACACACACACACACACACACACTGGTGAGGTGCTTCAGAGGGAAAGGAATGCAGGTTACCATGTTTGCACATAATCCTTCTTTGGCGCACAGTTCAGTGGTCTAATGTGGACCCCTAGTGGCCAGTCACAAGAAGAGAACAGCTGATGAGCCAAAACATTATGACCAGTCACAGGTGAAGCGAATATCATTGATCATCTCCTAACAAGGCCACATATTATGGTCTGGGTAGATTATCTCTGAAACTGCAAAGCTTGTGGGTTGCTCCTAGTCAGCAATGGTGAGAATTTACCAACAGTGGTACAAGGAGGGACAAACCACAAACTGGCAACAGGATGTTGGGCGCCCAAGACTCATTGATACACGAAGGCTATCCCATTTGGTCCGAACCAATAGAAGGTCTACCGTGGCAAAAGTCACATAAAATTTTAATGTTGGTTATAGGAGGAATGTGTCACAAAACACAGTGCATCACACTCTGCTGTGTATTATAATATAATATAATATAATATAATATACAACCCGAATTTCGGAAAAGTTGGGACGTTTTTTTAAATTTGAATAAAATGAAAACTAAAAGACTTTCAAATCACATGAGCCAATATTTTATTCACAATAGAACATAGATAACATAACAAATGTTTAAACTGAGAAATTTTACAATTTTATGCACAAAAATTTGATGCCTGCTACAGGTCTCAAAATAGTTGGGACGGGGGCATGTTTTACTATGGTGCAGCATCTCCTCTTCTTTTCAAAACAGTGTGAAGACGTCTGGGCATTGAGGTTATGAGTTTCTGGAGTTTTGGTGTTGGAATTTGGTTCCATTCTTGCCTGATATAGGTTTCCAGCTGCTGAAGAGTCGTGGTCATCTTTGACGCATTTTTTTGTTTAATGATGCACCAAATGTTCTCTATAGGTGAAAGATCTGCACTGCAGGCATGCCAATTCAGCACCCGGACTCTTCTACGACGAAGCCATGCTGTTGTAATTGGTGCAGTATATGGTTTTGCATTGTCCTGCTGAAATTGATGTTGTCTGGAGGGGAGCATATGTTGCTCTTAAACCTTTTATATACCTTTCAGCATTCATAGTGCCTTCGAAAACATGCAAGCTGTCCATACCGTATGCACTTATGCACCCCCATACCATCAGAGATGCTGGCTTTTAAACTGAACGCTGATGACATGCTGGAAGGTCTCCCTCCTCTTTAGCCAGGAGGACACAGTGTCTGTGATTTCCAACAGGAATGTCAAATTTGGACTCGTCTGACCATAGAACACTTTTCCACTTTGAAACAGTCCATTTTAAATGAGCCTTGGCCCACAGGACACGACATCGTTTCTGGACCATGTTCACATATGGCTTCCTTTTTGCATGATAGAGCTTTTGGCATCTGCAGATGGCACGACGGATTGTGTTTACCGACAGTGGTTTTTGGAAGTATTCCTGGGCCCATTTAGTAATGTCATTGACACGATCATGCCAATGAGTGAGGCAGTGTCGTCTGAGGGCCCGAAGACTACGGGCATCCAATAAAGGTCTTCGGCCTTGTCCCTTACGCACAGAGATTTCTCCAGTTTCTCTGAAACTTTTGATGATGTTATGCACTGTAGATGATGAGATTTGCAAAGCCTTTGCAATTTGACGTTGAGGAACATTGTTTTTAAAGTATTCCACAATCTTTTTATGCCCTCACAGATTGCCCATCTTTACTTCTGAGAGAGTCTGCCTCTCTAAGACATCCCTTTTATAGCTAATCATGTTACAGACCTGATATCAGTTAACTTAATTAATTGCTAGATGTTCTCCCAGCTGAATCTTTTCAAAATTTCTTGCTTTTCAGCCATTTGTTGTCCCTGTGCCAACTTTTTTGAGACCTGTAGCAGGCATCAAATTTGAAATGAGCTCATTTAGTGGATAAAAGTGTAAAATTTCTCAGTTTAAACATTTGTTATGTTATCTATGTTCTATTGTGAATAAAATATTGGCTAATAATATTGGTGAATAAAACTTTTCTGGAATTCGGGTTGTAATTAATATATAATATAATATAATATAATATAATATAAGGTATGATATCAATTATGATTTGAGTAGCTTTCATACTGTACCACAGGCATGATAAGAGTGGTTGGCACTTGGAGGATGATGGACAGATGCATGAATGGATGATGATTCATCAAAAGATGAAAGAATATTTTCTTGCTTCAAGAAAATTTTACAAAAGCTTGCAGAATTCAGATTACAGTGACTGGTGCCGTTGCATCTATTGTACCTTTGTACTGACTGAATGAGAAAGCATATGTGGAATAGAAGCCATCAGAATCCTGTGTGTGTGACTGGTAACCACAAAGGACTTCATTAGCATCCGTATCTGAACATCTAATCTGAAAACATCTCTGGAACAGCAGAGAACGTCTCATAACATGAAACCAATTGGTATTCATGTGTGCTAGTACTTCAGTTTGACGTCATATACATGCTTACAGACACATTTCAGGACCTGCAACCTGACTGCATATATTAAGGGTTCATACTCAAATATCCCTCTGCCTTAGGGGTTTTAATTCATGTACACTCACAGCTGTTACCATGTGTATGTGCATGCTGTGCATTTCCTCCTGGGTGTGCTCTACAGATTTCCATGTGGAGCCATGTGGCCGAGCCTGGATTTGAATACGTTCATCTTTGTTTCTGTTTGTGCACGCAACATTGTACATTACACTGAGTGAAAACTTTGCTGTTTGAGCTATTTTTGGGTCCCCTATTTTATGAAATAATTCAGTAGAGGCTGGTCTCTCTAACATTGTGTTCATTTACAGATACAGTGTGCATGCGGTTGAGACAGAGCAAGAGACAGAAATATGCAAACAAGGGTTGAGGTTTTTATGCAGATATTTAGGTGGAGAGTTTCAGTATCTCCATTAGATTGAAGAGAAAAAGACCTACAGCTCAAGAGACAAGCAGGAGTCAGAAGGTGAAATTTACCAATGTATTTTTTAATGTTTGATTTCAAGTGGTTATATTATATTATATTATACTATATTATATTATTATGCACAATTGGTAGTATCGTACTTGGTAGTGTTTATTTTCTTGGCTTTATTTGTTATTCTAACATAACGTTAATACATACATTTATTTCATACTAGATATACTTTAAAACCATTTACATATTTATTGACATATCACTTAAGACTTACTGATATAAATTGTAATTAAACTTTATTTGGAGTATTTCTTTATTGCACAATTCATATTTCTTAATATTATGCCTAAAAAGTGTTTTAATATCACTGTTAATAAGGATTGTATGATCTTTGTATAATATCAGTTATTTAAAGTGTACATAAAGTATACTTGCAATAGTTCCATTTTAGCACATTCAAATATACTTAAGTATATTTTTAGTTGGACTTCAGCACGACTTCTGCACTACTTCTTGCATTAATTCCAAAATTAGTTAATAAAAGCAGACTTTAAGTAATACCAGTTTAGTATATCAAAAGTATAATTGCGGGGAATTTTTAATTAGCACATAAATATGTAAATGTATCTGTTGTATACTTAAGCACATAATAAATGTATTTCAAATATATTGTAGATTTTTTTTTTTTTCCCACTAGGGTAGTTTTAACTATTTTTCTGTTTTTATGTAATTTGTAACTGAAGTGTTATGTAAGTCAGCTAGTTGCCAAATAAATAAATATATTGACATAAAATATTAATTTGAGTTGATATTTTTTTATTATGTAAGCTGAACGAGAACTATCGCAGTGTTTAGTGGCCATTATACAAATAAATGAGTATTTGACTGCCAGCCAAAATGCATTTGGATGAATGTAATGTTGGGATTCTCTTTTGGAATGTTTTCCTAATGCCACGCAGTCACACAGGACATTGGAAAACGTTAGAGCAGCTTTGAGTCTATTATCACGATAAACCTTATTATTTCAGTATGACAGGAAGTCTCATATATTTCCATGCATGACAGGATGGATTAGCCAACAGGCCTCTTTCCCTCTCTTTCAAATTCCCTGACTATTTGAGGTCTTTGCCAACAAGTCTTTCCATAAAAACAGGAATTGTGTCAGATTTTTTCAAAGGTTAGCATTGGGTCATTGCTTTGGATTGGTCCTCAGACTTGTGCCATGTTGCACCCCCTGACAGGTCACCCAAGTGTAGCGTATGCATATACAGATACTGTATATACTCTAATTTGCACATCACTAGTTGCAGTATTAGGGTTTCAAGTCAAGTAGTCACTAGTGACTTTGTTAATGTTCTGGGAGCAGTACCTGTTGCCCTCAGGTGAGAGACTGGCTTCTATTTCTGTTTTTCCTGTATATGTTTCAGTTGTTCAATTTTCCTCTGGTTGGTATTGTGTGGTTTGTTTTCATTATGGTGAAGCTCATAGTGGGTTACACCAAAATAACAGCACCTTCAGCAGCGAGGACGCCGTCTCTTTTAGAGTAATGAGAAAGAGATGCTTTCTAAAAAAAACTCTTTGAAACAACTGAAAGAGTGACTTCTTCATTGACTGACTTCTATACTAAAATATTTCTACTGAACTGACTGTTTTTCTATCATTACATTTACAAGTGATTAAGTACAGATGGTCATAGATCTTTTCAAACTGCTTTTTGATTGGCTCCTCTCTTTGTTCTCGGTCTCTTTTTCTTGGTAAATCATATGCAAATATTTCCATGCTTAATCTTTAACTTTATTGAATTCTCCCCATGCTTTCCTCTCATTTAAAACATGAGTTGTTTTAAATGAACTGTGTGAAAGTCTAGCCAGTTGTCAGCCATGAACGCATCAATAAAATAACTGGCAGATGTTTCTTGGAGCCCCCTGTGAATCTTGGATCTCTCTCAGAATTTCTCCACTGCCTGGCAGAATCAATCACAGTTTTATTAGCTGCTTTTGTTTCTCTTTACCCTCTTGCTTTGGCAGATGTGTGCACTTATCTTTTGAGACATTTACATTTTAGCTGCTAAACAGAATATTGATTTTCATGCAGAACTGGAGAGAGACACTTTATTTCTTTTGAAAAATTAAAATTTTCTCTGACTTGCTGCCCTTTTCTCTGTTTTGTCCACAGGGCATATCTCCTACCGGACAGGGTCGACCCGAATCCCCCGTGTACACAAACCTCCAGGAGTTGAAGATCTCTCAGTCATCTCTCCCACCTGTTCCCACTTCCTCCCCTCTCCACATCCTGGGCGACTGGGAAACGCATAAAGATTCGAGTGGAAGAAACTTCTACTACAACCGCACGACTCAGGAAAGGACCTGGAAACCACCCCGATCACGAGACAACGGGGTCAGTCGTGGAGACACGCCCAACACTGGAGACATGGAGGTAACAAACAACTAGAAAAATGTCCATTGATATTGGTCAACTGTTTTAAAATATCTGATTTCATATGTAAAACACATCATCTTTATGCGAATGTGAGCGTGACTGTGTGCCCACATGCTTGTGAAAGTTTGAACTGGGCCAAAGATGAAGTAGGTCTTCAGTCTATATTTAAGTCTTTGAAAAATGCTGTTCAGATATTTAAGCTTCATCAGGCAGTTGACCCAGCTTCACACAGAACAACTCATTCTCAGCTGATGTTATTATTATGAATTAAAATAATGTCAGTTAAGTTGTTCTGGATACTGTAAGAGCTAACATGTATGTCTGTGTTTATGAGAGTAAATAGTTTGACCTGTTTCCCAGACGTATTTAGAACAGCCTTATCTGAAGTTTCGATCTAAGTTTCACAATTTTTATTGTCTAAAGCTGCCATCTAGTGGTGAAAACATAAATTATGGTTTAATAAAAGGGGGGCGCATAATATATTTTGTTTATCAGTTAAAATATTATCGGTTACAGATGCACTAAATTTGCACTATTCACTTTGTCTTTCTGCCATTTTTGTTTTCTCATTCTCTTGTCTCACTGCCTTCTTTAGCATTTGTCTTCTGAGGAGAACTGTCCCAGCACACACTCCAGTCAGTCAGACAGTCAGTACGGATCGCCCCCTAGAGGCTGGTCTGAGGAACTGGATGAACATGGCCACACACTCTACGTGTCTGAATACACCAATGAGAAGGTGCTGGAAAGACACAGCAAAATCTCATTTGTTATGGATGATACATAGTGTAACAGATATCTGTCTTTGTTTGGCAGTGGATTAAACATGTGGATGAACAAGGACGGCCGTATTACTACAGTGCTGATGGATCCCGTTCAGAATGGGAGTTACCAAAAGTAAGTTAAACTTTTTCACATGTAGACCCAGACAGTTTTTCTCCTGTCTTTAAATCATGTGTTGTTGTTAATTTCCTGCTTGAGCTCTAGTGTTAACCTGGACAGTAGGTGGTTTACCTGGAAAATCTAAAAGTAACCCTGATTCCCTAATCTAGTTAGTCGAGATCAGTGTTTCTAGTGCCCCAGTCGCTGCTAGACACTGTTAGACACTTTTATTACACGTACTCTTACACTCATTCCATCCATACACACACACACACACACACACACACACACACATATGTTGTACTCTGGGGGGCTGTGCGGATTGGGGGGGCTCATGTTCGGAGGAGGGGATCTTGACTGCACATGGTGCTGTGGACGGTGAGGAGAGAGGTACCCAGCGGCTGTTCTTTTCTGTGTTTTTATCACTGTCTATACTCATTTAGTATATAAATGAGTTAGGTTTTTTTAACCAACCTTTTTTTGCTTGTTTCTTCAAAACATTGCAGAATTTCCTGTAGAATTGTGTATAAATAGATGCAGAAAATCCCACTATATTTTTTATTTTTTAATAGCATTTTGTAGGCTATTAATGTGGATAAAAGATGGAAATCCTCTACATTTTGAACTGAAACTCAATCCCCCCTTGAAATTTATTTCCTCAGTCCCCCCGAGTCCTGCCGATGGTTTTAACACTTTCTCTCTCTCTTTTCCTTCCTGTTTGTTCTCAGTATAATCTCTCTCCTCCAATCTCTGGAGAAGCTCCTAAGAGTCACAGTTTGGAAAGGAAGCAGCAGGAGCCCATTGTGCTGACCAAGTGGAGACACAGCACATATGTGCTGGACATCAGTGATAAGGTATGTCTATGTTGTTAAACACAAACAAATGTGCTCTTTGGTTGTGTTCTTTTTAGCACAACCAATCACAGTCTTCACAATACAGTTCTCTGTTTTGTAATATAGGTGTGTGTGTGTGTGTATATATGTATGTATAATATATATACATACATACATACACATATATGTATATATATATATGTGTATATATATATATATATATATATATGTATGTATATATATATATACGCATACACTGCCATTCAAAAGTTTGGGGTTGGTATGATTTATTTGATAGAATTCTGCATTTATTTGCTCAAAAAATACAGTAAAATATTGTGAATCATTATTAAAATAACTGTTTTCTGTTTGAAAATATTTTAAAATCTAGTTTATTCCTGTGATCGCAAAGCTGAATTTTCAGCAGTCATTACTCCAGGCTTCAGTGTTACATGATCCTTCAGAAATCATTTTGATATTTTGATGCTCAAAAAACATTTTAATTTGGTAGGAAATTTACAAAATATCTTTATGGAACATGATCTTTACTTAATATCTTAATGATTTTTGGCATAAAAGAAAAATCGATAATTTTGACCCATACAATGTATTGTTGGCTATTGCTACAAACATACCCGTGCGACTTATGACTGGTTTTGTTTTAGGATTCTTTGATAAATAGAAAATTCAAAAGAACAGCATTTATTTGAAATAGAATCTTTTGTAACATTATAAATGTCTTTACTGTCACTTTTTAATCAATTGAATGCATCCTTGCAGAATAAAAGTATTAATTTTTTAATATCTTTCCAAAAAAAAAAAAAAAAATCTTGTTTTGTTTATATTTACTTTGGTAGTGTATAATGTTACAAAAAGATTTTTTTTTTATTTTTTTTTTTATTCTCCAATAGACCAGCACTTAATGAAAGTAACATAACCGCTTTGATGTTTATTGCCCTGGGTTATGACTTTTTAGGTGTTTATGGTTATTACTGACTCCATTTATGTAACTCTCAGGCCCTTTCAAATCTTTTACTATGAAAACCAGCATGTAGCCTAAAAGCCAATTAGGAGGCTGTCAGTTGTTTTTTTTCCCCACACAGATGCCAGTGAAGATTAACACATACCAAATATATTTCCTATAGGAGAGTGTGAGGCTTTTAACAGTTCTTAATCTCAGTGCATGTGTTTTGTATTTTATTTTGTCACTCAATTATGCTGGTTCTTTAAAGATGCTAAATGAAACAAGCCTGACATTATGTTGCTCTTGTGTCACACAATGGTTTTCATTCCAGCTGCCATTCAAAAACAGATGGTTCAGTGTGAACCGCCTCTCCAGGGGCTTCGGTCTGTCACTGTACAGAGAAGTTAGTCACCTCATTATGCTGTAACCAATCAGATGTGATTACAGACTTCTTGATTTCGTCTCCTTCCCAAATTGAAATTGTTTTCAAGCGAATCAAGGAAATAAATCAATTTGGGTTAATCAAAACTTGCTCAAAATGTGCACTTCATGATTTCTACATGATTTATCTGGGTGTGTGCATATGTGTGCTTATTTGTATGTTTGCGTATGCTGCCTTTATACTAACTTATTTTATTACTAACATGTCAAAAACATCTTGTACAAACAATTCATAGCACATCAAGACTTGAGCTAACTGAGTCTGACCATTATTAGTATATGTAAACACTAATATATCAGCCTTTTTCTCAGGAAATTCTTAATTGCATTGAGAATGGATCTAACCTCTTTTTTTGTATTCATCCTCTAACCACCTCTACTCTGAATGTTTAACACCACACTTTTTCTGCTTTATGACTTGCAGGAGTCTGTAAATGCCAAACACAACTCTCCTGAATCAGACTCCTGCCCCTCTTCACCAAAACACCCCTCTACCGTTAGTATAACCAATAACATGTGAACGTGCCTTTCAGTTTATTAACATTCAGTTCTCTTTTAAATGCATGTTGTCATTAGAATTAACAATGCAATTTCAGTTGCCTAATTTAAATACTACTGCTAATAATAATAATAATAATAATTTTTATACAATATATTATAATCATTATAATATACAGTATAATAATATACAATATTCTTATGTATTTATTTACTTTTTATTTGATCTTTTCCCCTTTATTGTTATTTATTTTTCTTTTCATTTTTATTCACTGAGCTCATTTTTCTCCTCTCTGTAGCCCTCAGAAAAGTGTGGTGTTCTCAATGTCACCAAGATCACTGAACATGGCAAGAAAGTCAGGTAAAAACTGCATCACTGAATATTGTCATTTTTAATAGGTATGGGGAACTGGACAATAAAATACTAATAATATTCATGCATTATGCAGTATATTTTTTCTTAAAAGAAAAAAGTTTTGCAAAAAAAAAAACTTTTGTGGCCTGTAATATCGGTTGATGCTACAAAGAGTGAATTAAATCATGAAATGAATTAAATTGCGAAATGGAAGCATTGGTCATTAAAGTGCCCCTATTATGGTTTTCCAAATATTACCTTTAAAGGGATAGTTCACCCAAAAATGAAAATTACCCCATGATTTACTCACTCTCAAGCCATCCTAAGTGTATATGACTATCTTTTTTCAGACGAACACAATTGGAGATATATTTAAAAATATCCTGGCTCTTCCAAGTCATATTCACCTAGGAAAGCTTGAGGTTGAGTAAATCATGGGATAATTTTCATTTTTGGGTGAACTATCCCTTTAATGCAGTATGTAATATAGCTGTTTGTGAATGTAAAAGGTCTGCAAAGTTTTAAACATCAAAATGCTTGACAAATAAACTTATTGTCTTCTAAAAGAAAGGATCAATTCTGAAATGCCGAGACGAGTCGTCAGTAATTCCAGTCTCACTTCCTGTTACAAACCTATGCAGGTGTGTAACACATTTGCATAATGCCAGCCTATGGTCTTCATTGGCTGCTCGCGAACAACGTCTACTTTGCCCCGCCCTCCAACACTGTAGTTGTAGCTAAGGCTTGGAAGAGTTTGGTTCGTGATGTTGACATGCCGTTTTCTGCACTAAAAGCAAATCCACTTGGGTTTAAATTGATATGGTAAAACCGACGCTATCACTGATTAAGCTTCCGGAGTTGAAATTCAAATATGGTAATGGAGGTTTTGTTTCCGACACACCCTGTAGCAAAGTCCCTTTAAGACAAGTCATTTCAATCGGCAGCCATCTTTGACTTTACCACTCAGCGATTAGCTCTTTTTAGAAGGCGGGACTTATCCCGCCATATTGTGCGTTGCACTTTCTCCCATTCATAATAATACAAGTGCACTGTCTTTCTATATATAAAGTCTTTGCCTGTAGTCTGAACATACTGACCAATCAGAGCAGAGTAAAAGGAGGGGTTTAGAGGGACTGGATCCTTGATTGAGCTGTTTCAGACACTGTGAGAAAAGAGGTGATGCTGCAATGTATATTATGAGAAAATGAGTGGGGTTTTTTTTGTGTGTGTGTGTGTGTGTGTGTTTTTTTTTTTTTTTTTACCTTGGATGCATGTAAACCTGTTTAAAACAAAATTAGGAGCATTTAAAGTAGCATAACGGGCACTTTAAAAAAATATTATGCAGTTTTTGGTGATTCCCTTTACTAGTTTATCATTTGATCTTTAAAATAGTGACACAGATGCTCACTTATTATTTTTATTGTCCTGCAGGAAGAATTGGGCCTCCACCTGGACTGTCCTGCAGGGATCCTCATTACTCTTCGCAAAGGGTCAGGGCAGCGGCACCAGCTGGGTATGTATTAATGCCAGGTTACAATGGTCCATTCCTCTGGGGCAAGGAGGGAATTTTCTTCTAGAAAATTGTTCAGTGTATTTTACCTTGTTGGTGTGTAGTAACGGTTGACAGCATTATTTCAATTTACATGCTTTGAATACTGGCAGGCTCCTACATATTTTCAAATTTGCTTGCATTTATGCAGGAGTGTACTACTGTGCAAACTGCATCCACATTCAGTGTTCAACAAATGTGAACAAAAAAAGTAGTATTCAGATTACTATAAACATTAGCTCTCTTGCTGATTTGTACCTCTCTCTTTCGTTTATATCTCCCATGTGTGTTGTGAGTGTTTTTTTTTTATGCATCATCACTTTTTTTCTGCTCTTTTCCTTTCTTTCATCTCTTCTCTGTCTCTTCAAAGTCGTACTGCCGCAATGGTTCCTTTCCTGAACTCCTCCTTTCATTGCTAAGTAACTGGAAGCGTTCGATTAAGCCCCGGCCTGCAGTGTCCTATACGCACTGTAGACGCGACCGGGCTCCTTCTGTATGTGTCAGCCTCTCTGAACAGAATGAATGTGCCCTCTGCTCTATGCTGATCTAGGAACAATTTTGCATAGATTAAAGATGGCTGCAATTTGTAATTTGATAAATACTTAAGATGGTTTAAAAAAAAAAAAAGTATGGTATTTGATATAATTTAATTTCATTATATAAATAATTATAAGTTAATATAAGTTATGTTATGTAGAGCTGTTCTGAGATCAGCAGAGCAGGGCAGCTTGTCTCCCATTTTATTTGTGCACGTTCTACTTTCTGCCTGTGCGCCACACTTATAGCCCCTGCTATGTGCTTGATGTCAGTTCCTCCTGCAAGAGAGAGTGAATTTAAAACTTTTATAATGTCAAATAACCAGAGATAGTAAATGAAAATGGATGTTTGCTGGCATGCATTTCTGTATAATCAGACTCATTTATTTTGTGCCATTTGAATGTGTAAAAAAATCACAACATACAAAGTGGAGCTTAGCACTGCACAAAGCAAAATATGGGAATGCTCTTTGCAAACCATGGCCATAAATTATAAAACATTCAAGCGTGTGCATTGTGCATTTAATATTCAAATCTAACCTATTAGTGGACATTCCCTGGCACCCAGAACTAATTGACACTTAAAATGCAGCGTTCTCCGTAACTCACCTTTAAACAGGAACAACAAAATAGCTTTTGTTTAACAGCACTGGACTAAAATGAATCCTAAAAACTCATAGAAGATGATTAATTAATGGAGAGTTGACAGATTTAAACTGAGCTGTTTAATTTACCTTTGTTATTAAAGTTTGGAGGCAATCAGTCCAAACCGGAATTCACAGTGGACCTCCGAGGAGGTTCGGTCGAGTGGGCATCCAAAGAAAAGTCCAGCAAGAAACATGTAATTGAGGTGAGAGTCAGCTGATTTTACCTCTGAATTTCTCAAAATTGTAGTAAATACTTTGTTTTAACATTTTTGGTTAATTTATGGCAATTACAGAGCAATTTTCTGATGAATTAGCAGAAGAAGATAAAGCAATAAGCCATGAGAGACTGTTGGTTAGAGTTATTTTAACACTTTTACAGGTTATTTTTACAGTGCCTAGAATTCTTAACCTTGGTAAAATTATTGTATCACACAGTAATTTAACCATTACTGGCTTATTACTTTTATAAAACATGTTTTTTATTTAATGACAACAGCAATACTTTAAGACAACAGTGGTAATCAAATAGCTGATTTATTACTTACTTATTCTATTAGTTATTTAGTATTTTATAGATATTAGCCAAGTTATTAGCAATGAAAATCCTAATAAATTACATCAGGTACTGTAATACAGTTACAGTTACATTAGCATAATTGCAGCATGTTTACGATTGCCAAGCAACAGCATTTATAATATTAGTTTTTCATGATTAAAGGCACAATATGTAATTTTACACCACTAGAGGTCGCTTATTCAAAACAAAGGCGTAGCTTGATGACGCCTTGATTTTGCAAAATCATGGGAGGTGCAGTCTTCACGTCTACAGCCTGTGGAAAAGAATCCGACGAGACTCAGGCAGAAATCATATTCATGGATGAGCTAATGTATTAAAGATTTATTAACATTAATTTAGTATGGGTGGGGCTGAAAGCTGTTGGAGCGGAACGAGGCCGCTGGAGCGATTGCTAATGAGAGACAGGCGCGAGCGCAACACACGGAGAGCAGTGGTGCTTTTATTATGCCGCAGACTACCCCTTCCGCTTCTTCCAGTCATGCGTATGTGGGGTAACGCATCACTGTTTTATCATATTAGATACATTTGTGTATTGAAAGTTGTTATAATGCTACTCTGTGCGTTCGCTTGGCGGCTACTATGAGACACTTGTTGCACACTGCAGTAAGCTAGATTGATATTAGGCATGGTAAAACATGGTACTCGCTATAAATCAAGAAAACGAGATTTTAACAATAAGACTTGCTGTGTTGAGCTATATAGCAATGATTAATTTTCTGTCGATGAATGTATCCAAACAGTGGCTCACCTGTCTAATAAAACACATAATATATTAAAGCATCTTTGGTGTTTCCATGGTTTCTACAAAATAAAACCGAAATCGAGGGTAGTGCGGGTATGATGTCATTGATAGGCGACACACGGACACGGTCCGTGTCCTGGTTAAAATTGCTTATTTCTCTGAATTTAAACATTCTTGGAAACATTTGGGATAATGTTAGTACACAAGTCAACAAAATATATACAACAAAACATTGTTGTAGTGGTTTTTGGATATTTTAATCCAGAAATCTTACATAGTGTGCCTTTAACTGTAATATTTCTTACTGTAACTTAATCTGTCCTGACACCTGCCTTTGCCTAATATAATCCCACTGACCTGATGTGAACTTTGACCCCGGCAGCTGAAGACACGAGTGGGCACAGAGCTGCTGATCCAGTCTGAGATTGACAGTGTTATTAATGACTGGTTCAGAGCGCTTTCTGAGACCATCAACACACATGTGAGTGAAATACACACACCACACACTGCAAAAATATGAAATAAACAGTTCAAAATCACATTGTAATGACGATGCATGTGTGTTATAGGCTTGGGAGTCTGATGAAGCCATTGAAGAAGACATGCCTGAGTCTCCTGGATCTGAGAAACACGACAAAGAGAAAGACCCCAGAGACTCAAAGAAAAACAGAAGTACAGAAAACATAAATTTGTCAAATAAATCATAACTACATATAGGGTTTGTGCTGAGTCATGACATGCACCTGTGTGTTTGTGCAGTAGTGAAGAACTCCAGTATGGAGTCGTCCGAACAGAAGAAGACCAGAGTGAAACTGAAGAAGTTCCTCACACGGAGACCCACCTTACAGGCTGTCAGAGACAAGGGCTATATAAAAGGTAACATACCATGATATAAGTGCTTACAGCTTAGTATTAGGAGCTAACAAGACTTTTTAAGCATTTGTGAATGATCTACATAAAGAGCAAAGGGTTCTGTTAGAAAACACCTCTGGTAACCCTCCTCTCTGTTCTCAGATCAAGTGTTTGGCTGCAGTTTGACTGCCCTGTGTCAGAGAGAAGGCACTTCTGTGCCTAATTTTGTTAAGATGTGCATTGAGCATGTGGAGAGTACAGGTACTTATTTGTGTGTTTCATTTATTGGGATTGATTATATTAATGCACTCTTTGAGCTGTTGTTCTAGGACTACATCCACTTCCTGTCTCATTTGTCTGCATCTTTTTCTCAGGCTTAAGTGTTGATGGCTTGTACAGAGTCAGTGGAAATCTGGCTGTCATACAGAAACTGCGCTTTGCTGTCAATCATGGTAGGGGATTTTTTTGTTTGTTTGTTTATGCAGTTTTATAAAATCTCACAAACAGGTCTCACACATTCTTGTTATTGTTAACTAAAACTAAAATAAGATCTATGAAAAATATTTGAAATAAATCTGAAATGAAATAAAATATATTAGATGAAAAACGTATGCTTAAAAACTTAAACGAAAATTAGAAATGTTGCCTTGGCATCTAACTAAAATAAAATAAGTTGAAGTACTAAAATTGATAAAACTGAAGTAAAAATAAATTATAGAATTATAGAAGTATATAGAAATATTTTTTAAAAGCTAATAAAAATGGCAAAAGCATATAACAATATTACTAAAACTAAAATTAAAATAAAGACTCAAAATATCAAAATAAAAGCTAATTCAAAATATTAATAACAACAAAGTTCAAACAATCAGACAGAAAAATTACTCTTATACTTTATCCAGTGGTATATTAGCTGTCTAGCAAAGTTTCTCCTTGTATAGCAGTCTGGTCTGCTTTGTCCAGCAGCTTTATTTTGAATTGGTATAAAGGGTTTGTTTATGTGTCTGCAGATGAAAAGGTGAATCTGGAAGACAGCAAATGGGAGGATATCCACGTGACTACAGGTGCTCTGAAGATGTTTTTCCGGGAGCTTCCAGAGCCTCTGTTCACCTACACATCCTTTAATGACTTTGTCGAAGCCATCAGTGAGTTCTTTCATTTCTCTGTTTGGGCAAAGATTTTATTTAAAGAAGTACTTGTTTGATTGATTCACAAATAAAACTAGGTTTCATATGAGCTGCAAAAGTGTGAGCAGCTCAGAAATGATGAATCTTGTTTCTGTTTTTTGTCTTGGTTTTTCTTGAACTTGTATAATTTCTTAAAGGGTTAGTTCACCCAAAAATGAAATTTCTGTCATTAAGTACTCAGCCTCATGTTGTCCCAAACCCGTAAGACCTTTGTTTGTCTTGAGAACACAAATTAAGATATTTTTGATGAAATCCGAGGGTATCTGATCCACACATAAGCAGCAATGACACTGCATCTTTTGAGGTCCAGAAGGGTATTAAAAGACATCAATAAAACAGTCAATATGACTACAGTGAATCAACCTTAATGTTATGAAGCGACGAGAATATTTTTTGTGCGCAAAAACAAAACAAAATACCGACTTTTTCTTCAAAGCTTAATGAATCTTTTGATTCAAATCAGTGGTTTGGAGCACCAAAGTCACGTGAATTCAGTAAATGAGGCTTCGTTACGTCATAAGTCTTTTGAAATTTCAGTGGTTCACGCGACTTTGGCAGTTTGATACACGCTCTGAACCACTGATTTGAAACAAAAGATTCATAAAGCTTTGAAGCTTCATGAAGCAGTGTTTTGAAATCGCCCATTACTAGATATTGTTGAAAAAGTCAGTATTTTGTTTTGTTTTTGCACACAAAATGTATTCTCGTCACTTCGTAACATTAAGGTTGAACCACTGTAGTCACGTTGACCGTTTTATCGATGTCTTTTAATACCTTTCTGGACCTCAAAAGATGCAGTGTCATTGCTGCTTATGTGTGGATCAGATATCCTCGGATTTCATCAAAAATATCTTCATTTGTGTTCTGAAGACAAACAAAGGTCTTATGGGTTTGGGACAACATGAGGGCGAGTAATTAATGACAGAAATTTCATTTTTGGGTGAACTAACCCTTTAATTCTTCTTTTCACTTTTTAATTTAAAATATACAGTGGGGTCCAGAGATCTGGGATCCTGGGATTAAACTCAAGTTTAAACCTAAATAAACTTGAATTGTAAAATAAAAATAAGAAACATGAAAAATGATGAAGATGAAATATGAAAGATTCTTCACCATTTCTTGAGCTCCTTTGTACAAACAGTCAAATGTTCTTGCTTCTACTGAAGTATGATACTGTTCTGATGTTTGGGGTCAGCAAGTCTCTTATGTTCACCAATGCTGAATTTTACTTGATCAAAAATACAGTGAAAAATGTAATAAATATTTTCATTTTAAAATATTTCAGTTTAAAATAACCTTTTTTAATGTATTTAAAAATGTAATTTATTCCTGTGACGGCAAAGCTGAATTTTTAGCATCATTACTCCAGTCTTCAGTGTCACATTATCCTTCAGAAATCATTCTAATATGCTGATTTGCTGCTCAAGAAACATTTCTTATTATTATGAATGTTGAAAACAAATGCTGTGTAATATTTTGGTGGAAACTGTGATACTTTTTTCAGTACTGTCACTTTTGATCAATTTAATGCATCCTTGCTGAATAAAAGTATTAATTTCTTTAAAAATATATATCTTTCTGATCCCAGACTTGTGAACAGTAGTGTACAAAGTGATCTTTAGATGCTCTTTTTAATAAGGGAAAAACATGGACATTGATTTTATCATTAAACACCCCAGAAAACTAATAAAGCATCAACCACAAGAGGGAGCAGTTTGACTTGGGAATAGTTTTTATAGTTTCCACAGCTGGATTATCCGGAGCATCTCAACAGTATCCTAATCCTGTTTTTTTTTTTTTTTTTTTTTCCATTTTGCTTGATTTTCAGAACACTCAGATTACAAGCAGCGAGTCCAATCCATAAAAGACTTGATCAAACAGTTGCCAAAACCCAATCAGGAAACAATGAAAGTGTTATTCAAACACCTAAAAAGGTAAGAAACCGCTCCGGTCATTGTTTTTAATGGAACATTTGTGTATTATGCACTGGGCCATTTATTGCATGGCTTGATTTGTCATTTTGAGTTAATAAGCCTTCCTTTCCAAACCATCATCATTCATTATTGATTTGGGGCCATGTTGGTGTGTGTGATTGTTGGAGGTGAGGAGGGTGTGGTCCATGCTCTGCACAGCAAGCCTCTATCGAGTTATCTCACTGTATCCATTACTGGGACAGACCTGGAGACTAGCCAACTACATCATTATGAGAGAGAGAGAGACACATGCGGAGCAGGAGAGACTGGAGGGAGGGTCTACACCACATCCTACTGATGCATTGCCATTGGCACTGGGGTGTGATGCATGAGCCACAGAAAGAGAAAGAGAGTCTTGAGAAATATAGCGAGCAAAAGACAGTGACGGAGAGAGAACATGAAGGGCTGTATGGAGGAAAGTGTGAGGTGCTGTAGTTAATCCAGGCGTGGCTGTCTGCAATTGTGATGCAGTAGGAATGTAATTCAATTAGTTAACGGCCTGTGTAAACAGTTCTTGACTGTGACATCAACCTTGGGAGCTTCACAGGAAACGGCAGATGTGGAGAACGCAACTGTTATGTTGCTGATGCTCCAGGCTCCATAGATGTGGTCTAGTGTTTACTATCAGCATGATTTGCAGCTCATTTTGGCAAAGACCAAAGGTTTAGACAGGAACAGACTGATTGACATTTAACACATTCACTTACTTTGTTGTTACTAGGAATGCATATTGCATGATATTAAAATTCTAGCTGATACTAAATTTATACACTATTTTGCCTAAATAAATAAAACAAAAACACTAAAAACTAAAATCAATAGTTTTAAAGTGAATTTAGGTGTCACAACATTTATAATATAATATATATACATCAATACATCATTTTTAGATTTAATAAAGATTATATTTAACAGTTTTATGAAATTATTATTAATTGTTTTTATATATAATCTTACGATTAAAAATAAAATGCTTTCTGTCACAAGATATCACATTCAATGTTGAAAACAGTTGTACTACTTATATTGTCCACCCAAAAATGAAAATTCTGTCATCATTTACTCACCCTCAAGTTGTTCCAAACCTGATATTTGAAGATATTTGGAAGAATGTTTGTAACCAAACAGGTCTCGCCCCCCATTGACTACCATAGTATTTTTTTTCCTACTATGGTAGTTAATGGGGGGCGAGATCTGCTTCATTACAAACATTCTTCTAAATATCTTCCATTTGTGTACAGCGGAACAAAGAAATGTATACAGGTTTGGAACAACTTGAGGGGAAGTAAATGATGACAGAATTTTTATTTTTGGGTGAACTATCCCTTTAATGTCTTTACTGTCACTTTTGATGAACTTAATGCATCATTGCTGAATAAAACTTCATTTCTCCCTTTAAAAAGAAACTTATGTTTTTACCTGAAAGAAGATTTTCCAGCAATCCAGTCTTTAATCCATTACTAAAACTACTCTTTTATCTTTCTTGTTGATTTAGGTTTATGAAGCAACTTTTTATAACTATAAATTGTTAACTCTACCTCTGTTATCACATCCATTCCAAACCTTAAAATAATCATGAGCTATAAAGCTGCTTCTTCCGTGGCAGGTGAGAGTCACATGAATCTTTAATCACTCTGGGCTTTCTTTAGGGAGTTGTCTCGTTCAGTCTAGTGAGGTGTGTTCTTTTCTTCTGTATTTCAACTCTAATTTTGCTCTTAGCCTTGTGAAGGACAGCAGTCAAAGTGTCCCTTGTTCCCTCTCTTAGAGATTCCCATTATCTTTTGTAAATCTGAAATGACAACACTATATTTAGACGTGTCTGTTCTTGCACATCATTGTAAGAAGATGCTTTTTGTAGGAACATCACCTTCACACCTTTAGTATTCTTCTTCTAGCTTCTTTAAAACAACTCAAAGTTAAAATGAAGTGGGAAATAAACAAAGAACTCCATTTTCACTGTACATATAGAGTGAATCATTTTCCTCTTGTTGTCGTATGATGTGCCTTACTGTGTAATTCTGAATGTAATTTGAGACCGCATTGAGTCTCAATCGTAATTGCTATATCAAACACGCACAATGACATTTGCCTTTGCCTCCATTTGCATTTAAATGGCTCTCAGTCCACTGTAACTCAAAATGGAGGATGGAGACATAGCGTTCCCGAAAAATTACGGTCTGACATTTTGCTGTTGCAGGGAAAAGGCATCTATATTTATGTAATTTAAGCACAATACCCAAACATTTATATTAAAAAGTAAAATCTCTGGCGTTGGGAGGATTTGTCATTTTAATGTGGAGTAGATTGGTTTGCCTGTGGTTAAGAAAACAGAAATGCATTTACCTGCCACAAATTCACCTTTCATGATTTCTTTGTCAGACAAACTAAAGCTAGACAAAATGACGCTCTGCTGTTGATGATGGTTACATTTTTAACCAATTTACAGGAAAGCAAGACAAGTGTCTCAGACGCTCTCTCTGTTTTTCAGAGTGATAGATCACGGCGAGGTGAACAGGATGACGACCCAGAGCGTGGCTATCGTGTTCGGCCCAACCTTGCTGCGGCCGGAGATCGAGACGGGCAATATGGCGGTTCATATGGTCTATCAGAACCAGATTGTAGAACTCATCCTTCTAGAGTATGAGAACATTTTTGGGAGGTAGAACATGAGAATCAATCCAGAGAACACAATGCCAGAAGTTTAACATCTCATATCCATCGCACAAACGCGTACCACTGCTGTGGACCAAGCTTAAAAGTGTATATAAACAAACGTGAGTGGATTTACTGTGACTTATGACTGGATATAAGCAAAGAAAATGAATACAGGAAGGGTATTTATGCACTTAATGTTTTTTGAGGATCTACGAAATTTTCTTTTTTTCCCATTTGGATCATCATTCCTTGGCTTAGAATAAGCTGGATGGACTTTTGGACAATTATGGATGGTCATTAGTTTCCATTATGCACTCTTTTTTTTGGGAAATCGGAATATTTTCCTAAGTTGGGCACTGGAATGGACTTTATCTTAGCCAGTATTGACGACTAGAATGAAAACTGACTGAGCAGACACTTTCAAGTCTCACCAGATTGAGTTTTTTGCAGTGAAATGTTTGAAATTAAAACTGATTTTTGGGGTTTCATTCATTCAGACAAGTGTCTGACTTGTATCTGGGCTCTCGCAGACTCAGAGTTTTTGTTTTCTTCATTTTTTTCCTGTGGAATAAGCTGAAAGTGCACTGTATTAGGAGACAGTATTATTTGACAATGACTACTGACTGACAGATAATGGGGTCGATTAAAATGGACAATGATTAATAATCAGTATTAGGGCATGAATCCTGTTTCAAATGGGAAAAGCTCAGAGAAAAATCTCAAGAGTGTTTTCTCCATATCCACCCATGTTTGCCCTCCATCTGCATCTCTCTAAAGTTTACTGGAAAGGCCAGGTGCCTCTTGCTTCAGGACGTCACGCTACTGGATAACAGACATGCTCATCACACTGTCTCTTTTGTGTTATCCAACAAAGAAACCCCTTTTTAACAAAATGACCCTCCCTTTAATGAAATATCAGGATTTTCACGTGCTTGAGGTCAAATCTGTGTTGTTTCCTTGGAATAAATGGACTGTGTTGTGCCGAATTGTGTAAAAGTATGCAGAGAAGCAGGTTGATTTCCAGATGTGAACCTGATGTGTTGTGTAGTTTAAAAGCAAGACCTCTCAAAAACAGTCCGAGAGTTCGTAACTCGCCTTCGTAACTCTCTAGGCTTACTGGAAATGAAAGGTGAGATGCTTATATCGGCATTTAGGCCTTACACGGTTTCAAATCAATACCGAAATATTCATCTCCGGTTTCCTGCTCTGCCCCTGGATGGAAAGCAGCTTGATAACTAATTGACAGGATGGTACTGGAAATAGTACTGCAGCTAGTGTTTAACTGAAGGTACGCATGGTAAACGCTGCCTTTTGTCTTGTTTTTAACAAAATTCATAGATCATATGTACAGATTACTTCAACAAGAGCTTGAACCCTGTTGTACAAAAAAAAGAAAAATACCAATAATCGTTGAAGTGTGATGGCTTGAAGTTGTGTCAATAACAAGTGAAAATATCTAATATTGTTGATGTACGGATGAAGGAAATGAGTGATAGGTGGGACGAGGGAGGGGTGACGTCATCACGCATTGTGAACTGCACATTTTGAATGTAATTTTCACACTAACTGCTATTTCTGAAATTGATGTCTAATCCTAATTAAAGACAAAAACTCATGGATAATATTAAAGTGATAATGCCTGAGTTATTAGTCTAGTGTTTATTTTCATTGTTCATGTGTCTCCATTCATCTCAATGTTTCAGAAACTGATAATATGAAATGACGCCGGGAACTATTTACCGTTTTTTTCCTTTTAATACAGTGATTTATAATACAAAAATAAATACTGTTTATTTGAGATTATGCTGAGCTTTTCTGCGATTTAAACCCTTTCTTTAGTAGCTTCAATAAAACACTGTAGTAATTAGTTTGATTTAAAACTTTAGCAAAATATTCATCTCATTAAAGCTTAAATTTATGTTTCTAAGTTAGCTTTATATAACCCACTCTGTTTTTCTAAACAGGACCACCTTGAATCAGTGAAAAAGTGACATGGAAAATGACAGAATCGAGACTGGGTGGTGATCAAATCAAACACCTACTAGAAACCATGAGCTATGCTACTTAAAAAGAGCTAGACTTTCCAAATGAGAAAACAATTAGCTCATATCCATAATTCATAGCTCTGACCACACTCTGCTGCAGCCAGGGCCCTAGAGGTGTCTGAATTGCACACCATATGCTGCTGCGTGTCTGTAGGGCAGAGGTGCCAGGAAAGCCCCTGGTCTTGTGTGTCCGTGGAGGCCAAAGTGTGGTGAGGAAATATGAGCAAGCCATTATGACCCATAAAACATTCATGACTTTGACTCCTCTTTTTTTCCATTCTATGTCTATCATTTTCTATGTTGCTGCATCTTGCCACCTGATCAGCATGAGAGACCAAGAATATGTTTGTGTGTCTAAAACATGTATATGACTGAAGACTTTCATAAACGATAATTGAGTCTTCTCTGAATTCGCTTCTTCTGGGATCCATTTTCATATCTCTGTTTTGGAGCCCCAACTAAACTGAGTAATTGTGTTCATTAAAACACACATGGAACAAATTCACACATTTGCTGCATTGTGCAACTGCTCTGATAAGAATTATTAATGCGCTGTAGTTAAACTCAGCTGAATGAGGCTATCAGATCAAGAGGAAAAAGAAAAAAGCCAAATTTTCTAAAATCCAATCACATTCATTTTTAACAGCAAAACAACTTGTAATTTTCATGTATGGGGCGGGCAGATGAAATCATTTTATTTGACATGGTAACTACTTTTACAGGGCTACATATAAATGTAAACTGTATTTGCGGGCTGTAAATCTTTATGCATGCAGCCTGAATGACATTTATAGGAATGTCCTAGCATCTAAGCATCCGTCTGCTGTGTTACTTTAAGCATTAAGTGTAGTAGAATGTGGTATTATTAGGGTTCAAGATGTTTCTTGTGCGAAATTATTGACCATTAATGCAAATTTTGCACAGAGATGTAAACCATGCCGAATACAGCACAAACATTATGCTGAAATCCATTTCCTCTCCTTAATTGGCTTTTATAAGGCAATTGTGTAAATATTGATGGTACTTTCATGTAAAGTTGTGCTTATTCCTCACTTAAGACACTCCTGAGGCTCCTGTGCTTAAATGCTCCATTTAGCAAGTCTTTGCAAATACCATCTCAAGTATCCTTTAAAATAAACCTCAAATGCACACGGGCATTGGCTAAAGTAATCATAGGAGTGCTTCAAATGTTATCTGCCCATGCTTTGGTATTAATGAAGTTCGCATGGTTGGACTTGATGGTTTTGCATTGGGAAATTCAATGCATTTTAAATAGACGCCTGCATGCGGGATTTACATAAGGTAATTGCACAAAGCTGGAAATACTATGTCTGTGATAGGGCCATTCCCCCTCCTTGTGCACTAATACAATCAACCCCATTAAGTAGGCCGTAAATATAGAGCTGCTGTATCATACGAGCCTGACAGATAATGGACCCTTCTGCATGTCCATTTTCTCATCCTAGGTGAAGCCTGATTGGTTTATCCGTACTCCATCATCTGACCCAGCATTAAGAGCTTGTAAATTCTGCAGAAGAGAACACCTGAAGAACCCTGCCCAGAGTTTTATAGAGTAGCTCCAGCATGAGGCTGGAGAGTGGCTGAATATGCTGGTCATTATAAGAAATGGCTGCTTCTTCCAGAGTGCCAGACAAGGAGTTCCTTTTTAGTTTTTGGAAGATTTTAAACATTCTAACAGATAAATAATATTAAAGTTGTCACATATGCACTGTGCCATAATGATTAAATAATTACTTTGAGATATGAGGCCTTAAAGGGATAGTTCATCCGAAAATTATCTCATGATTTACTCACCCTCAAACCATCCTAGTTGTATATGTCTTTCTTCTTTCAGACGAACACAGTCAGAGATATATTTAAAAATAAACTTAGTTCTCTAAGGTTTATAATATTTGTGAATGGGGGGCTGCATTTTGAAGCCAAAAATAATGCATCCATCCATAAAAAAAGGAGGTTAATAAAGGTCTTCTGAAGCAAAGCGATGCGTTTTTTTTATTTTTTTTAAGAAAAATATCCATATTTAAAACTTTATAAATTCAAATAACTAGCTTCCGGCGGACGACCATACGCAGAGTGCGCAGGTCAACTTGCGGCAAATGAGCAACCCACTGACGCGATGTGTGACGCAGGATATTGTAGTATTGTAAGCTTAAACGCCTCTTAAACAAATAGGGCTGTGCAACAAATTAAAGCTCCTCTTATATCGAAATACTCCGACATTTCTCTTTAAAATTATCATTTTAGAATTATAATCCATGACCCGTGATTTTTTTTGCTCTATCCTCTGCGCCTCCGCGTTCGTCATTACATTGTGTGTCAGGTCAAAGGATACTTTTCCGACGCAAATCGACTTGCACATTCTGCGTATGGTCGTCTGCCGGAAGCTAGTTATTTGAATTTGTCAAGTTTTAAATATGGATATTTTTCTTACGAAATTGCATAGCTTTGCTTCAGAAGACCTTTATTAACCCCCTGGAGTCATATGGATTACTTTTTTTATGGATGGATGCATTATTTTTGGCTTCAAAATGCAGCCCCCCATTCACAAGCATTATGAAACTTGGAGGACTAAGGATATTTTTAAATATATCTCCGACTGTGTTTGTCTGAAAGAAGATAGACATATATATCTAGGATGGCTTGAGGGTGAGTAAATCATGGGATAATTTTCATTTTTGGGTGAACTATCCTTTTATGAAAGGTAAAAGGGCTGACAAGGCTTAAAAATTATATGGTACTTCTAGGTTTACATGACAACGAAGTACTAAAAGCAGATTTTTTTTTCTTTGCATTTTTCGCGTACAGACGGCAACGTTATCAAAACAATCACGTTCACGCGGATCCGCGAAAACTACTAAAAAATGTATTATTCATGCCAGGCCAGTGGTTGGCGATGTCACTTTAAGAAACACACGCCTACAGCCTGAACATTTAATACGCATGCGCATGACAGAGTTTTCACAAATTCACGTTTTTGTAGTTTACACAGAGATAATAAAAGTATAATTTTCAAAAACTACAAACAAATGTTTGCGTTTTCAGGTCCTCAAAATGCCGTTTTCGAGGAAATGAACGGCCAAAACGCATAAAGCTTTCATTTTTTTTTTTTTTTTGAAAACTGTGTCGTTTAAACAGTCCCTTAGAAAAATTAACACTATTTCTGCAAATATCCATATTTCAGTTATCGATTGTTTACTAAACAAAAAAAAATATTTTACGGAATGGTTCATTACTTTAAGAGAGGGAAACACTGGAAAGAGGGTAAAATTGTTGATGCACAACTAGGCCTATTAAGAAGTCTTTTTAATTAATGTAAACTAAAATTAAAAAAAAAAGAAAAAGAAAAAAAAAAATGCTGGTGTTTATTCCCATATATCCCATTTGTTCACATTAAAATGTGCATATTTGCTAAAAAGGCATCCTAATGAACAAATTAAATTATTGTAATTTTTAAATATTTAAAATTATGGTAACACTTACAATAAGGTTCATTAGTTAAACATTAGTTAATGTATTAACTAATATGAACTAACCATGAGCAATACATTTGTTACTGTTTACTAATCTTCGTTAATGTTAGTTAATGGAAATATATTTGAGAGTATTGTTTATTGTTTGTTGAAGTTAGATCACAGTGCATTAACTTATGTTAACAAGACTTTAATAATGTATTAGTAAATGTTGAAATTAACATTAACAAAGATTAATAAATGCTGTATAAGTGCAGTTCATTATTAGTTCATGTTAACAAAATTATTTAAATCATTTAAAATAAGTTTTGCTTATTTGTTTAGAAAAATTAAGCTGGCATCAACTATTCATTTTTAGGCTATGTATATGAGGGACACAAATGACACCATTTTGTAAAATGATATATGCTTGCCAGCTTTTAATAGGACAGAGAAGTCTTACACAAAGAAAAGTGTAGACAGGAGTTGTATTCGAAAGTTAAATGAGAAGCAAAGAGCACTACAGCTTTAAAATTTAACATACATCAGCTTAAACACATCCTGGGTATAGACAGTCTGAAACCCTCTAAGCTAGGCATCTTGTGAATAAGACTGACAGTAATTTAAAAGCAATGCCCCTCTTCACTAGTCTCTAGTGATTTGGTCTCTCTCTACCCGTTAATTAGTTTGTCTCCAACTGCTGATTTAGCCTCAGTGTCCTTGCAGGAAGCCGTGTGGTGGGTCTCTTTACAGGCTGATTAATCCTGTTCAGGCCCGTGGAGTGGTGTTAGACCCCGTCAGCAGCTTATTAGCATGTGTGCCTACTAGCAGAGCCCCTGCTACTCCTAAGGCTTAATAATATGTGTTTCTTAAGCTAACGTCCTTATTAGTGCTACTAAGTGACGATCACACTTATAAATAGTGCTGTGTGCCTTTTTAATTAAGGCCTATGAAATCATAGGCTTGATGCGCGAGCATGTGTGTGATAAATGAGGGGTGTTCGTGCTGGTGTTATGACTGCTGCTCCCGTGAGTTTAACTCACACACTTATCCTAACAAGAACACACACACAGTCTCTTCACACGTTACTCTTGATGATTTATGATCTGAGGTGCAACACCCTCTTTACAGTGCAGTTTTGCTGAGAAGATAACAGCAGCTCGAGAGATACAGGCATGTAATGTTAAACATCAATTAGGATGCTGTCTACTCATACATGCAGTCTTTTCCCTTTGGAATTTTCATCCTTAAACAGGGCCGTAACCACCATTGACATTGAATGGGACGTGACTGTTTTTATATACTTCTCCCATCTTTCACTGGTCTTTAATAGCTGTCTGAAACGCATGTAATTTTTTAATCACCATTCTTCCTTATATACACTGCCCGGCCAAAAAAAGTCACTGTTTGGATTTAGGCAAATACTTAAGAATCTATGAATTGATCATTATTACAGTGATGATTATATTTCTAACATGTTTTATGTTTGGCAACAGTTCTTTTAACCCAGACAGATGGAGTGTGTAGCTTTTCATTTCTTAAACAACCATGTAGATAGACGTATCATGGCGATATTCCAGTATGACAATGTCAAGATTCATCAGGTCTTTGGGATGTGCTGGAGTAGACTTTACAGAGTGCTCACCTCTTGCATTGTCAATACAAGATCTTGACCAAAAATTGATGCACCTCTTGATGGAAATAACATCACAACATTTATTTCCATCAAGATGTGCATACATTTTTGGTCAAGATCTTGTATTGACAATGCAAGCGTCAAGCACTCTGTAAAGTCTACTCCAGCACATCCCAAAGACTTTCAATGAATTTAAGGTCAGGGCTCAGAGGTGCCAATTCATGTGTGAAAATTATTCTTCATGCTCCCTCCCAACCATTCTTTCACACTTTGAGCCTGATGAATCTTGACATTGTCATCCTGGAATATCACCATTATACGTCTATCTACATGGTTGTTTAAGAAATGAAAAGCTACACGCTCCATCTGTCAGGGTTAAAAGAATCGTTGCCAAACAACATGCTAGAAACATAATAATCACTGTAATAATGATCCATTCATACACACTTAAGTATTTGCCTATTAAAATCCAAACTTTTTTTTTTTTTTTTTTTTTTTGGCTGGGCAGTGTGTATGTATTAGCCTATATAAAATGTATATAAAAATTGCAATGTGTGTGTGTATATATATATATATATATATATATATATATATATATATATAATGTGTGTGTTTATACTTATTTAAAAAAAATTTTTTTTTTTTTTTGCTTTTTGTTTTTCACATACGTTAGCCTGCAATATTTTAATAAAGTTTGAATGCAGTAAATAATAATAATAAAAAACTTACATGAAACACAAAAACTGAATTTTTTAAGAAATCATTTGGGGACTAATGAAAGCGAATAAGGACTGGGGTTGTCAATTTCCGAAATTACACAAAATCACTATTTAAAGGCATCATAAAGTTACATGACTTGTGTGTTGTTTCATTACATGCCTTCTGAAGACTATGGAGAAACAGACAATCGTCACATCCGCCCTGTGCTCTTGGTGCGCTCATGAAAGAAGTAGCCATGTCCGATTCCTGAAAGAATTGTTCTTTTGAATCGATTCTTTTCAATCAATCGGTTGAACCGTTTCACAAAGGCGGTGTAAACTATTCATATACGAGTCGGACTGATTTGTCAACTCAACGAATCGCAGCCGTTAAAACCTCACAGGAGGAGATCGAAGAAGAGCAGGTCTACATTAAGGTCTGTTCGTCTCACAAAGCTATCGTATGACTTCATAAGATTTGTAATATAGAAAAAAAAAAGTCGAATGGACCACTTTCACAGTGATTTTGTGCCCGTGTTCAGTGTAATTTCTTGTACAAGAGCATGCAGGACATTAATATGAAAAATTTATGACTTTGTGTACCACGAAAGAAAAGTCATATTGAACTAATTCAGAATGATGAAATAATTTTAGCTGAACCATCCCTTTAATTTAATACCTGCAGACTAATTAGCTCATTCTACCCCGATTTTTCATTAAGTTTCATAAGTCTGTGTCAAACAAACTGCCGTCATGAATTCATCCCGATGTAATGTTGTAATGTGAACACTAGGGTGTAATGAAGATCATGTTTTTAAGCCCTTCCACAGTCTTAATTCTTGCTGTCAGCTTATTTCTTTTTATTGCACATTATCCTTCTCCCAGAATCCACCTACACATTCTCTTCCCTCCTTCTCTGCTCCTCTCCTCCAAAGCAGAGCTGGCAAGGTTTGCCAATGCAAAATAAATCCATTTTGATGTTCCTTACAGCTCTCTCTTCTTCTCTCTCCCGCTCTCAAGTATGCTCTCGCAATTCAGTTATGTTTAGAGGAGCTCTGGTGATTCATGCAGTTCAAGATATTCACCGTGCCCTATTTCTACCTCTCCCTCTCCCCCCACTCGTCTAATGAAGTTAGTGTGTATATGCAGCGGAGAGAAGTAGATTAGAGCTGAGGTGATGAGGCAGAAGGGGAGCCTCAGTCCTCCTGTACTCAGACCTGAGGAGGGGCTGCTGGGGTCGGCTGAGATGAATTCCCTCTGCTCCTGAGGTGATCTAATTGATTTTTGTACCCTGAGCCATCTGGCTTAGAGTAAGTGTGTGTGTGTGTGTGTGTGTGAGGGAGAGCAAGACAACAGATCACCTCTTGAATTTGGTTTTGGGCTCACATTTGCTATTTAAAAGCACTGGCTGCATGATATACTCTTTCTGTGGGGGATTCTAATTAAATCATTATGTGCTAGCTAGAGCATGCTTTCAACATCATCACCAAAGGTCATCTGTGTCTTCATTTCACCTGAGAATGTTCACCTAACACAATAACCAGGGTGTCTCATGCTGTTTTTCATTTCAAAATATATTTGTCAATGACAAATAAAGATGTCTGAGATGATAAAAAAGGAAGGGGGGAAAATCTAGTTTAAAATGAAAGTATTCATACTGCTTTCATAGATTTTGAAACAATTTTCCACAAAAAAAAAAAAAAAAAAAAAAATTGAATAGAAAGGGGTTTTTTTATCACACACTAAAAAAATGCTGGCTTAAAAACAAGCCACGTTGGGTTAAATATTTGACCCAACCTGCTGGGCAGTTTTATTTAACTCAACTATTGTTTAAAAATTACTATGGCTGGCTTAAAATGAAAAAAAAAAAAAAAAAAAAAAGGTCGGAAATTAAAAATCAGACATAATTACTAGAGGCAACAGTAATAATCAAAAGGTGAACATTTATTAATAAGCAATTTAATAAAGGTTTATTATTTAATTATTATTTATTAAACTTATTAATAAATATATATTTATTAAACATATTAATAAATGTTTATTTATTAAACATTAATACATGTTAATTTCCAACCTATTTTGGGTTCATTTTAAGTGAACAATATAGTAATTTTTAAACAATAGTTGAGTTAAATACAACTAGGTTGGTCAAACATTTAACCCAACCGCTGGGTTTGTCCATTTTTTATCCCAACTTGGGTTATTTTTTATTTTTTTTAGAGTGCATGAAGTACAAAATATCAAGAACTTTTGCAACATAAATACTTAATTTGACCTGAACAATATGCGCCTCCATAAATAATGATTTAAGATATATGATTTAAAAAAAAAACTAATTTACCTTGTGTGGACAAAATGTGTTAAATATTAATATTTTTAATGCCCTTTTGTGAATTAAATTAATAATGATAATATGAGATTATTAAATTATTTTTGCATTTTTTTTTAACCAATTCCACCTTTTAATGAGCTTTTTTGTTGAAGAAATTTAAAAGAAAAATACTGAAAAGGATTTTTTCTTTTTCTTTTTTTTTTTTTGCAGTGTAGGGGCAGTTATCTGATAATGTTTAATTTGGACAAAAAGCTGATATAGCGGTCATGTAGCTTCAATAATTCAACCCTCAGCATAAACCTCCAATTTATGCGCTCATGTTACAGCAGTGATTCTGTTTATGTCTTTTCTTACAGTCTCCAAAGGAAGATGCTATTACAAATATCAGCAACATTAACAACAGCATGTTACTGTAATAGATATTCGGTATTTGTATCTGTCTATAATATGTGTGTGTGTGTGTGTGTTCATGTTTGTTAGCACATGTGCGGCAGTGTTAACATCCAGCCCTGTGTCACAGTCTCTCTGAAGTATTCTCCGCTGGATCAGAATCAATAGAAAGATTTGGTTAGGTCATATAGGGTTGAGTAAGGTTTTACAGTCATTTATACTATTTAAATAAACAGAAATGCAATTTTCCACATGCAGCAAATGTCTAAAATGAAAATCAGGTGCACTGTTGCGCAGGTGCAAATGATTAGAAGCTCATTAGAGAGTAAATGAAGGGGCACTGCCTTATATAAACATCAGAAACTTGTGGTCAGGTTTGGTCTTAGCAGCTGAGGAGTGTGGCTACATCACGCTGAGATCAAAAGAGTTCGCTGAGGCCCTCAGAAAAGAACACTGCTGATGTTTGCGAGTTTGAGCAGCATTTTAAAATGATTTTTAAACATTTGTTGTTAGTCACTCCACCGTCCAAAAGAAAAAAACTATTTCAGCTGAATATTTATCCAGCCTTGGTGGTCCAGCCAAACTGCACTGAAGTCTCTAACCTGATGAAACTCTACATGTGATGTCAAGATGGGAAAAGTCACCATTCTTATTAAAGGGATAGTTCACCCAAAAATTAAAATTATCCCATTTTACTCACCTCAAGCCATTCTAGGTGTACATGTCTTTCTTTCAGCCAAACACAATCAGAGTTATGGCTCTTCCAAGCTTTATAATGGGATTGAATGGTTCAGAATCTGATGGACATTTCAGGATAGAAGATGGACTAAAAATGAACTCCCACACCTTACTGCCAGATTCTGGAAATTAAATTCTTCTAACAGTGGTACAAGAGGATGTGCTGGTCCTTCAAGAGTCACTCTCAATCTGTCTATCTATAAAGCCTATAAAAAACTACTCCATGTATTTCACAACACTTCAGCTAGTGATTCTTATTAAGTGGGGGTCATTTTTTTAGAATTCTTTACCTAATCTAAGTCTCTGAGATCCTGACACCTTGCACTTCTGGAGACTCCAGGTAGGTTGCAGTTCTGGAAAATGGTGGTGCTGGAGACTAAAGGGTTCCTGATGGTTTCACATTTAATTCTTCACCTTAATTCTTAATTGTTTTGCAGTTAACATGTGTCTTTTCTCCTCCACCTGTTTTTGTCTGACCCAATGAGCATTTCACTGTCCAATGGTCATGCCTTTACTTTGCAGTTTCTAGTATTGCATTAGTATTGCATCCTTCTCATGGGCATTTAATAATTTTTTACTTTTCAGTCTGAGTTAAATATCTTTTTTGATAAATATGATTAGAAAATCAACTTGCCTAATAATTCTGCACACAGTATAGTACTTGTCAAAACACATGACAATTTTTTCTTCTCTTAAGTCTCTTATGCTCACCAAGACTGCATTTATTCAATCAAAAATACTGTAAAAACAGTAATATTGCAAAATATTATTTAAAATAACTTTGTTAAATGTTATGTTTGAAAATGTTAAGAATTTTAACAAAATAAGGGAGATAATACAAAAATGCATGTTATTTTTTATTTAGTACTGTCCTGATCTACGACTGTTTTTTTGTTTTGTGATGGTTGTTCATGAGTCTCTTGTTTGTCCTGAGCAGTTAAACTGAGCTCTTTTCTTCAGAAAAAATCTCCAGGTCCTGCAGATTCTTCAGTTTTCCAGCATTTTTTGCATATTTGAACCCTTTACAACAGTGACTGAATGATTTTGAGATCCGTCTTTTCACACTGAGGACAACTGAGGGACTCAAACACAACTATTAAAAAAGGTTCAAACATTCACTGATGCTCCAGAAAAAAACATGATGCATTAAGAGCCAGGGGTGAAAACATTTGGAATTTAAAGATCAAGGTAAATTGTATTTAATTTGTCTTCCGGGAAACATGCAAGTATCTTCTGTTGCTTCCGAAGGGCAGTACTAAATGAAAAAAAAAATGATATTCAAGCGAAATAAGAAAAATTCGGACCTCTTCATCCTGTTCAAAAGTTTTCACCCCCTGACTCTTATTGCGTCGTGTTTCCTTCTGAAGCATCAGTGAATGTTTGAACCTTTTTTAATAGTTGTGTTTGAGTCCCTCAGTTGTCCTCAGTGTGAAAAGATGGATCTCAAAATCATTCAGTCACTGTTGTAAAGGGTTCAAATATGCAAAAGATGGTGGAAAACTGAAGAATTTTTGGGACCTGGAGATTTTTTTCTGAAGAACAGAGCTCAGTTTAGCTGCTCAGAACAAACAATCGACTCATGAACAACCATCACAAAACAAAAAAACAGTCGTGGATCATCCAGGTAACCACACAGTATTAAGAATCAATGGTTCACAAACTTTTGAACTGGGTCATTTTAATAAATACAGCTATTTTTTTGTCTTATGGATTATATGTAAACATCTTTTATGTAAAATATCCTACTCAGGACAGGACTAAATAAAAAATAACATGCATTTTGTATCATCTCTCTTATTTTGTTCAAATTGTTCACATTTTCAGAGATTCTGCAAGTGGTTCACATACTTTTTCTTGCAACTGTATATTTTAAAATGTAACTTATACCTGTGATGGCAAAGCTGAATTTCCAGGCTTCAGTGTCACATGATCCTTCAGAAATCATTCTAATATGCTGATTTGGTGCTCAGGTAACATTTCTTCTTATTATTATCAATGTTGAAAACAGCTGTGCTGTTTAACATTTTTCCCCAAACTTACTGCAATCATCGAATTCAGTTGTTTTAAACATACCCATTGCCACAGGTGTATCAAATCAAGCACCTAGCAATGCAGTCTGGATTTACTAACATTTGTGAAAAAAATGTGTCATTCTAAAGAGCGCAGTGATTTCAAGTGTGGTACTGTGATAGGATGCCAACTTTGCAATAGGTCAGTTTGTGAAATTTCAACCCTGCTAGATATTCCCAATCAAATGTAAGTGGTATTATTGGAAAGCAGAAGCTTTTAGTAACAGCAGCAACTTAGCCATGAAGTGAAAGACCACATAAAGTCACAGAGCGGGGTCACCAAATACTGATGCACATGGTGTGTAAAAGTCACCAACACTGCTGATTCCATAGCTGAAGAGTTCCTAACTTCCACTGGCATTAATATCAGTGCAAAAACTGTGCAGCGTGAGCTTCATGGAATGTGTTTCCATGCCTGAGCATCTGCATGCAAGCCTCACATCACCAAGAACAATGCAAAGTGTCAGATGAAGTGGCGTAAAGCACGTCGCACTGGACTCTGAAGCAGTGGAAACGTGTTCATGGAGTGACATGCTTCGCTGCTTTGCAGTTTGATGGGCGAGTCTGGGTTTGGTGGATGCCAGGAGAATGATACCTGCCTGACTGCATTGTGCCAAATGTAAAATTTGGTGGAGGATGGATAGTGGTATGGGTCTGTTTTCAGGGGTTGGGCTAGGCCCCTTACTTCCAGTTTAGGGAAATCTTAATGCTTCAGCATACCAAGACATTTTTGACAATGCTATCCTTCCAACTTTGTGGGAACAGTTTGGGGAAGGCCCTTTTCTATTCCAGTATAACTGCGCACCAGTGCACAAAGCAAGGTCCATAAAGACACGGTTGGATGAGTTTGATGTGGAAGAACTTGACTAGTCATGACCTCAACCCTATCAAACACCTTTGGGATGGACTAGAACAGAGATTGCGAGCCAGGCCTTCTCGTCCAACATCATTACCTGACCTCACAAATGCTCTACTGGATAAATGGCCAAAAATTCTCACAGAAACACTCAAAAATATTATGGAAAGCCTTCCCAGAACAGTGAAAGCTGTTATAGGACATCTCTTTATTAATGTCTATATATATTTAGAATGCAATGTCATTACAGTCCCTGTTGGTGTAATGGTCAGGTGTCTTGTCCATATAGTGTGTACGTACACACACACACATCACTTTGTGAGCCTCCCAATTTCAGTATTTGGAGGACAAATGGTGCATGATTATTAACTCACCAGAGTGTAATATTTAGGACTGCAATTTCTTTTGCCAAATTTAACTTCATGTTGGACGATGGCCTAAAGCTCATCATAAAATAACTTATATACTTCCAAACACTGTTTATCATACATTCTGCCTGCAGAGGAAATGCAGAAAAAAGCAAGCTATTTAATTTTGATTTACATGATATGCAATCTCCACCAGCAGAATATGTTGCAGAGCCTTATACAGTAAACTTAAACTTCAACCGTGATTATTCCACCTATAAAACTGTTTATTAAAATCAAGTGTGCTGAAACAATCCAAGTAAAATATCGATGGGGAACTCTGTGATTTTGTGAATGCAGCATTAATCCTCATGCCTACGCACAGTGAAATCCAGCGCTTGGGTGAATGAACATGATTTTTAAGTAAAGGGTAATGTTTTGAGCACAGATGTGGGCTATTTGTATTTGATTGTTCTATCCACTAAATTTCCCAGGGGATGTTCTGTTCTCTGCTTCCACTCTTGGCTTGTTCCTGTGCTGTTGTCCATCAGCTTTCAGCTACTGCTGGAAACAGGGCTCTCGTTTCATTCTAAGTGTGTTTTCCAGATTGTTCAATACTAAGTTGTCATGGCACAAGGGTCATGAGAAATCTACTCTGATTTTGAGTGTCCAGATTGATAGACGTTCAGAAGACCATACATAAAGCCTTGCAGAAGTAAAGAGCGTTCTTCTACAATTGCATTAAAACTGAAACATCCAGGTGCCGCAGAGCTCAAGAATATTCTGGCTTCCGTTTTAACAAAATTATTTATGGCAGTTTGACACACACAAACACAGCGAGTCTATTCTCCATACAGCAGAGGGTTGAGCATGCATCACATCATTTTCAGACTTTAGTCAGATCATAGATTTATGTTTTGTTGCATTAATAATTCATGCCCTCCATCCAAAAACCCGCATGGCAAACCTGATCCCAATCAATGTTTTCTGTTGGTGCTAGGGGATTTTATTCACAGTGAATGTCTCTGTATTTCCATCATGATGCGAATAAAACTCATCTTTTGAAATGTATGCCTATAACTCTTGCAATTATGAAGATTTACTTCTCTCGTAATGGAAATATTCTAGAAAAATGTTGAATTCTTGAAGTATTTTATTGTGAGATGGGGAGTCATTAAAAAACAAAATAAAACAATCAAACAAAAAGCTACCACTAAAAAAGGTTAAAACGGACATATAAAAGACTTTGTTGCCTTGATGTAGACAAAGAGAGTTACAAATTGGCACAACCAAAAATAATAATAAAAAAACAACACATTGATGATGTTTTGGCTTCATTAAAAGGGCAGCACAGTTTCATGGTGAAGGACAATCTTTCGATACAACAGCAAAGACTCATGCGTGTATAGCATACAATTAGTTTTCAGACGTTCAGTAGCTTCAAAGTATAGTGGGGTAAAAGACAGTAACATGAAAGTGACGTGTAAAAGGTAACAGTTCTGATATACTTTAGGGGTGTTTTTGTTTTTTTCTTCAAACAATGCATTTTGAAAATTTGAAAATAATACTTTTTCTGTTTTAAAACACTTTGAAATGCTAGAGTTTCTCCCCCAGCTTTGTATTCATTTATCTTCGAAATTATTCTTCATACTAAAATATATTATTGTATTAATACAAACTACAGTATTGTACACTACATTGTGTAATAAATAACCATAAAGAAAATACAAAAATAAGACACATAAATATAAAAGGTCTCTAAAACTAAAACTGTAAAGTTATACTGGTGAGGGATGGGAGGGGTAATACTGCCTTTACTGAAAACAAAACAAAAATTACACAATGTTCACTGAAACAAACAACAAAAAAACTTCAATACAAACAAGACAAAAATTAATACTGACAGGTAAAAAGGCTGACCGAAAAAAAACGAAAAACCCTAAAAGTGAATTCTTCATTGATCATATCTGCCTACATTTGTTACCTGAAGAAAAAGTGTCGTGCTGCTAAAGATAACAAGAGAAACAAGTGCACCAAACGGGGAAAATACTTCAAGGCTGAAAAAAGAGATTCTTTTTTTTTTTTTTACTCCTTTTTGCTCATCGATCGTCTTTCCTGAATTCTTGATGCAGTGTAGTCCTTATACTGGATTGATCCAAAAAATAAAAAATAAAAAGAGAGGCAGTCTTGTCCTTTAGTCAGGACTAGTGGTTTAGGTGCAGGGGTCCAAAATTTGCTACTAAAAACGAAGACAGCATGAGCCCCACGCGAGTGTGCTGCTTAGCGGCGGCGGCGTCACAGCAACGGCACAGCACTGTTCAATGGCACTTCCAACATGCATGTTTTTGCATAAGGGTGGATGATGGGTGGGGAAGGGACTTATGGCAATCACCTGAAACATGATGAAGACTAAAAAGTCTAAAACCAACTGTCCGGGATTACTAAGGTTTTTCTTTGATGTCTTGGCTTTTTTTTTTGGATTTCATTAAAGCCCTCCCACCATCAATCTTTTTACATTTAAGGCTCAGTGTCCTTCTTGAAATGAGACGACGGACAAATGTTGTGCTAGCGAGCACTAGCGTGGCTTAGGGAATAACGTCTGGGGTCGCTAATACTGGAAGGTAGACATTAAACAACACAAGGCCCACATAGGTGTTCCATAGGTAAACTGGGAATATGGTAGTGCACAGGATACTTTTTCCTTCAAATGCAAGAAAATACTGAGTTTTGTTCATTGGCAATAAAAACGTATAGAAATCTCTCTCTCCCAACTGTACAGCTTTTCAGGGTAAACCGAGAGTGACAAAAATTAGTAATACTGATAAAAGAAATTGACCCAAGGCGTTTTAGTAATAAAACATTATTAGCCAAAACGTGTATAGCTTTCAGTCCGTATATGCGTCATTTTCTTTTTTGTTTTTGTTCGTTTTTTCGTTAAACTTTGCATTTATACAAACCATACTCAAACACTGAAAATCGTCTTTATGTGGAAAAAAGTAACTATTTCGTATTTATCAGGCACACCTGGGGGTTTATACACAGTAGTGGGTTTAAATGCAGCGTAAGAGCAGTCACGCTCTCTTCCTCGCCTCGTTCTCGTCTTTACAGAGTCAGTTCTCAGGAAGAGAGAGAGAAACATCTGCAAAGGGAAAACGTCTTTTTTGTTCCTTCAAATTAGTAATTTTGTAAAACAACTTCATAAGGAATAAGGGTCTTAAAAACACAGTTGTGGCTTCTCTTCATTTCACACCTCCATTCATAGTGGCTGTGTTTTCTTCATTTTCACTGTTTTTTTTATTGTTCTCTCTTTCCTCGTCTCTTTCTGTTGTGTCCTTCATGTGATCAAGGGCTCCTGTGTCCATGGCTTCCTCTGCCGTTCGCTCATCTTCCCCATTTTCTTCCTCCTCACATTCATCCTGCATCACTACAACTTTCAGCGTCTGTCCGTCATTTTCCTCGCTCTCACCTTCCTCGTCGCCATCTTCTTGTTCCGCCCCCTCCATCCTCTCTCCTTCCTGTTCTTCATCTGCTCCCTGGTCGTCTTCATCTCCCTCCTCTCCAATCTTGACCACCTGAATCTCATCCTCATCCACTAAGCTCCCAGAGCCTATCTCATCCTCCTCCTCACTCTCATCCTCTCTGGTACTACTCCCCCGTTCATCCGAGTCCAGGTGGGAGGGGGGCGAGGCCGCCGCACTTCCTGTCCGAGGCTGCTCCTCACTGTGGTTGTCCTCTTCCTCGACTCCTTGGCCTAGTCCTTGACCTTGAGCCTCTTTCTTACAGTAGGAGTATCGGTGGTTCATGTGTTGCGAGTAGGAGCCGGAGTGAGAGAAGCGTTTGCCGCACTTGTCGCACTGGTACGGCTTTTCTCCGGAGTGCAGGCGCAGGTGCTCTATTAGGTGGTGCTTGTGTTTGAAGGCCTTGCTGCAGATCCCGCATTCATGAGGCCTCTTTCCTGCAGGAGATGAAGAAGTTGCACTCTATTAGTATTTATCTTGGAGTACTTCTAGAATATACATAGAGAGACACGTTTCCACCGAAATTACCCGGAACAATTTGTCCCAGGAACTTTTCCCCCCCAGACGTATTGCTAGCTGCGTTTCCATAGCGGTCTAAAGTACCGTGAAGATAGTCTGGTGACGTAGGACTGCGCGCGACTTTCTAGTTCCCGCTGGATTTCGTCCTCCGCATATAAGCTTAATAAAGCCTGAACCTCATCGTCCGTCCATCGGTCGTATTTTTTAAACTCTATTGTTGATTCGAATAGCAAACAACTCTTACTGCACGCACCTGCAACAGCCTTTAAAAAAACGATGGTTGAAATAAAATGCTGCGTGAACTCAACCAATCAGCATGTTCAGCGTGCAAGTCCCACTCCTGAAAGTTCCAGAACTTTGAAAAAGTACTACCTAGCGAGCAGGTACTTTCAGAAGGGTTTTTTTTTTTTTTACCCGAACTTCATTCAGACCCTGGTTCCTGCGGTCGAAACACACCGAGTACCACCCCAAAGTTCCTAGTTCCAGGGTAAAGTTCCTGCGGTGGAAACGCGGCTATGGTAAAAATTTACGATAAATGTTTTTCAGCTGATTGACTGTTATGCAACAGTAGAACATATTAAATTGACTCATTTTCGTCAATTATATGCATGCTTTAAAAACCACTGTTACACAGTTCAACTTATAAAGGGTCCCAGCTGCAAAAGAAAAAAGAAATCTTGTAATCTCCACATGTAGCACTAGAAAACCCACCCACACCCAGCCTTCAACCCTGGATCTTTAAGGCATTAAGAATTGCATTACATGTTGTTATGTAGCCATGGACAATAAGACCAAACAATGAATCAAAACAAGCTGTGGTGTACAAGACAGGCCAGTTCCACCAAGGCCTGGAAGTTTATAAACTGTGGCTTCGGACGAAAAATCGCAAGAGAGAGAAAAGACAGCACAACTTGTGGTTCAAGGCGCTGTGATGTCATTTGGATGAGTGCTGCTCGCTTTTTTGGCCAGGTATCTTAACAGTAAGAGGTGACCGGCTCTTGGCTTTGCTAACTTCTCATGTTTTTAGAGCAAAAGAGGGAGGAGTAGTGTAAATTACTAACAGAGAACTGATGCAACAGCCTGGGTTCGGTGTGAGAAGGTAATGTATTTGGCCAGCGGATGAGGGAAAATAAGTCACCGCACCCTCCAGCACGTGTAATTTAACAGCGGTTGGAACTTAAAATTCAGTTCTGCTCCCTGTGTAATAGGTAAAATTACTGCAATACAATGTATTCTGTCATGATTTCCCCTTCAATATCACTTCAAATCATATTTCTGTGAATGCCCAGCCATTTGCGTATGAACGAACATCTAAAAACAGGCTTAACTGCTTTCTATATGTCTACATTTTTCCCCTTGGTGATATAGGTGTGTGAGAATCCCACCTGTGTGTTCGTATTTATGGCGGAGCAGTGAGCTGCTCTTCTGGAAGATTTTGTCACACAGGTCACAGGCGAACAGCCCACTCTCTGTCCTTTTCATCTTCTTCCTCGTCGGCCCTGAGTCTGAGTCTGTCTGCTCTTCCAATGTTGAGGTGACCTCTGACCCCATCTCCTGTTTCTCCTCCTACATCAAGAGAAAAAGCAGATCATTGTACATTTGTGGGCACATATACATATATGTATACACTTGAATGTTAGTTCAGAACTACCATTGTGGACTCTTAAACTAACAAGCAGTGAATGTGGGGTCCTCACCTTGATGCCATTGACGTGTATAATGTTCTTCTGTTGTGTGTCGGCCCCTGCTGGGCTGGAGGATGTAGTGGTGTAACTGTACGTCAGCTGCGGGATCAGGATGGTCTGTTTAGTGGTGGTAAGTGCACGTAGACATTGTGCTTGTCCCTGGTCAGTGATAGCCACTAGGGTGGGCAGTTGAGTGGTCACAATGTTTATGGGATTGGCACTTGGTTGGCTGGCATAAATGGTAGCATTGGTGCTTGCATTGCTGAGCAGTTCCTTCTTTGTGCAAGTCAAATTCAGCGGCTCCTCTTGAGCCGAGTAAACAGTGTTAACGTGACCGCTAGCCACAGCAGCTGTGGCAGCGGATTTTGGTAGCGACAGATCGAGAGGTCCTTCGCCTTCCTCAAGAGTCCTGGCTGGGACAGGACCATCGGCCGATAGGTTTAGTGGTGAAGGGGATGTAGGGACACTCTCGATCCCATTCACCCCAGCTGCTACGCCCTCTACTGGGCTACAGCATTCCCTCTCCCCTTGCTCCTCTGAGTTCATTTGATCATCCGGCTCTGTTCTGGGTGATCCACCTCTAGTCCCATCCAAATCCCCAGGGGTTGTCTGCTCATCTTCAGCCAGGGTGAGGAAGGGTCTATGGAGATCTGTCCCAGCTGCATCTTCTCAAACCACTTCTTTACAACCTCTGCTGGAAGACTGACAGACTCTGATATCTTTGCCAGCTCCTCCTTAGTGGGCTCGTTGTTTAAGGCAAAGTAAGCCTTAAGCAAGGAGAGAAGGTTCTTCAGAGGAGGCTTACCAGGACACAGTCCTTCCTCCAAGTCCAACTTCCCGTCAAGATTTTTCCCATTTACCCTATGTCCATCTTTACCACAGTGCTTAAGTGTTGTGTCATTGAGTAACATACTCTTTTCATCCACAGTGATGGTGGTTTTGTCCCTATTTGTCTTGACAGTCAGGTCCTCTGGCAGCTTCTGAGCCTTGCAGACCTCCGTGTTCAACCCCAAAGTTTCCTTCTTCGGACTTTGAAGGACCGCTTGGGCCTGTGACGGGTCTAGACTGTAGTTGATGATGATCTTAGCACTGCCATCCTGATCCAAGATGGGAAGACTAATGGCCTGGATGACTTGCTGGGGTGCTTGAGCAATTCCCACCCCTCCTGCTCCAATGATTCCCGTCCCTGCTTGCTGCCCCTTAGCTTGCGTGCTTTCCAGCACTTGCCTGATGACGTTGCCATCCACTGCCACCTTCAGCATATTCTGTAAGTCCCCCAGGTTGATGCTGATTGGGGATACCAGACCCACTGTTGGGAGCACAACAGCCTGTACGGCACCCTGGAGAGGGGCTGCCGCCCCACCCTGGAAGATGCCATTTACGCCTCTAGCAGATGGGGCCACCACCACGGGCTTGTACTCATAGTCCAGCGGCTCGGACTTGATCTGCGTCAAGGGAAGCTGCTCCTGAAGGGGTTTGCTGTTGTCCAGTTTGTCTCTGACTTGGACACGTGCTGTAGGGGAAGAGGTTGGCAGGGATGGGGAAGAGCACTGCGGGGTCTTGGCAGCCCCGGTGGCGGGAGAAGGTCGTGGCCGCCCGTTTACTGAGATGAGGCCGATGCACTTCTTACTGCTGATGTGGGAACTGTAGGAGCCGGAATGAGAGAAACGCTTCTTGCAGTTGGAGCATTCATAAGGCTTTTCTCCTACACAACACACACAATAAAGAAATGAAACAAGTGACACTTCACATATAACAAGGTCTTCAATTCTATTGCTTTTACTTTTGAGGACATTTCTGTATGTTAAAATCTATTAAAGTACATTAAAAAGACACTTCTTTGGTGGTCCTAAAAAGAACCTAGAAACACAGAAAAAGCTTTTTTTGATCAAACAGTAAAGGCTATAAAAACAGTGTGCAATGTTTAAAGGACAAACTCTCTTAGGAAGCCTTTGATTATAAGTACTGAAAGTACTTTGAAGTACTTGAATGCTGAATTGCCCTACGAATTTGTACAAAGAAGTGAATGATTGCACACACACACAGAGAGATACGGCAACATACACTACTCTAGCAAATTTCAGGCAGTCCTCACCACTGTGGATGCGCAGGTGTTCTTTCAGGTGGTGTTTGTACTTGAAGGCTTTGCCACATTCAGTGCATTTAAACTTTCGATTCCCTCCTCCACCTGACTGAGTAACATGCCGCTAAAGAACGTAAGAGAGAATGCGTTATACTCGGATGAACAATACAGCTGTCATTTATCTGTAAGTGTACAATCTCAGGAAAATCATGCTTAATTTTAACCATATGTCCTTCATATGAAATATATATATATGATTGAATTGTTTAATGACAACATTAATTTTTACATTTTACAGCTTTTAGTACTTTTCTAAAGGTCTTGCATGAGTGATATAAGCCTTGTGAATTATCCATATGTTAAATCCAACCATTTTCAGTCTGATTTTCAATCTTTGGCTGTGACAACGATACATAATAGTCCACAATTGTAACCATTCCCCCCCGGTTGGCCCATGGAAAGCACTTTAGACACTTTAGATTTAACACAGTTAACCAAAATATGTCATTAAATCACACTGGTCACAAACATTAAAGATTAAGGACAGAATACCTGTTCTCGGCCAGCTTTGTGTGCGGTCATGTGTCTGTCCAACTGTGTTCGGTAGGCAAAGGTGTAGCTGCAGAGAGAGCAGCTGAAGTTGTCCTCGCTCTTCTCGTGTCTGTATTTAATGTGCTCCTTCAGTGAGGTGTAACGCTTGTAGCCACGAGAGCAATACGGACAGGTGAGAAGCTGAGAAAATGAGTCTGGCGTGCCTAAGAGTAAGAGAGACGAAAAGAGAGCACATTGCAAATGAGTAGAGTTTTATCTTTCTCTTTTTTCTCTTCAAAATTATACATTTGAAACATGAGAAAAATCTGTTATCTATCAGTAGCTGCAAATGTCTGCAAATTTACATTCAATTATTTACTATGTTGTTCAAATATGTCTGAAGAGGTGTAATAGAAAGTAATAGAAATAGAAATCCAGTTGCATAGATTTTGGCATAGATCATTTATCTGCGCAGTGTGTGTGTATGTGTTTGCATATGGACATGGATCAATGCACCGACGAACGAGAATATGAGAGTTAGGGAGGATCTTTAATGTGTGACACTTCCCCATCCTGAAATATCTCCAGCATGAGGAGTTAAAGTACAGCAGCCAAAATGAAAAGAACAAGGATTGGCAGCTGGGTAATCAAAGAATACCACGGCAACAAGGCAAATAATTACATGGATGGAAAAAAAAGAAAAAAAAACAATATGCTGGTGAAGCCTTATAAAAGGAATGTGAATAACATGCCAGAGAAGATTTGACAGTACATTTCAACAAAATAATAAAGCCATGAATGACACATCTTTGTCACTTGAGTGCAGGGAATTCTGGTAAATTAAACTCATGCAGTGTCATTCATTAAAACATTAATATGTTTAATTGCAATGCCATTAGAAATTCAGATTCACCTTAGTCATTATATTTATCAAACCAAATGTTTAAACTTAAGGAAAGACTAATAGTTTTAACCATTATTAACAAATCTTGGTCAAAATTTTCAAATGGAAAAATTAGAAAAAAAAAAAAAAACACCTGGACGGGTCTCTGTCCAGCTCTCACACAGGTAACATATTACCTGTTAACAGGTAACCTATTAAACTTCTCCCTCCGGTCAGGTGAACGTTCTCTCTCACACAAACACAGCAACAGGGACGTGAGAAAGTAGCTCAGGTATGATAGATTTGCACAGGTGTTGCAGGTGTAACAAAAATCATTTCAGACTCATTAGTGGTCAGTGGTCAAGGAGAAGTGTGGCTATTGCGTGTCTTCATGTGTGAGATTTGAAAGACATGTACATACAGTTGCAGGAAAAAGTATGTGAACCCTCAGGTTTAACATGGGTCTTTGCATAAATTGGTTATACAATTTGATGCAACAACAATATGTAACCCTGGACCACAAAACAAGTCATAAAGGTCAATTTTTTGAAATTAAGATTTATACATCATCCGAAAGCTGAATAAATAAGCTTTCCACTATGGTTTGTTAGGATAGGACAAAATCTGGAATCCGAGGGTGCAAAAAATTCAAAATATTGAGAAAATCACCTTTAAATTTGTCCAAATAAAGTACCTAGTAATGCATATCCACTCACAAAAATAAATTTTTGATATATTTATGGTAGGAAATTTACAAAATATATTCATGGAACATGATCTTTACTTAATATACTAATGATTTTTGGCATAAAAGAAAAATTGATCATTTTGACCCATACAATGTATTGTTGGCTATTGCTACAAATATACCCGAGCGACATATGACTGGTTTTGTGGTCCAGGGTCACATATATAAACTAAAGTAGATTGATTAAACACAATGAGTAAGTAGAGATTTTGAATTTGCCTATTCACAAGAAGTTCACGTTACTTGGATTTCACATTCTTGCTCCTGCATCTGTATTTGTGTTCATCATGAGAGATATTTACAATGTGTGTAATGCGTGTATGTCTACCATTTTCATCATGTCCACTGGTTTCTGGTGTGCCCTGACGCGGTTCGTCGTCTGGAGCCTCGGGGAAGATGACGGCTGTGTCTCCTTGCTGGAGCATCTCCTCAACCAAAGCATCTCTGCTCCTCTCATCCTCGTCTGACATGCACTCCTCTTTCACTGTAACAAATGTACACACTTACTCACTGCTGTGTCCGTGGACAGAATAACCGTTGTATGATATGGCCCAGTGCACGATAAAAATATGAAGGATGAATAATTTGAATCAGACCAAATAACAGCCAAAATACTTAGTGGTGACTCACTATTAAACAGTACATTAGCTAAATACTCAGTGGAGTTTGAGTGGGTATGAGCTTTAGATACATAGCTTCACATATGTGGGTATGTACACCCACAAAAACACATATTAGTCCTCGAATTCACATTTACCTATTAAAAGCAAATGAAAAAGAAATGACTCTGTTGCAGCTAATTCAATTTCGGGCTTAATGCACAATCTGAGCTCAACGTCCCCATTAAATGAGCGTCTTTAATTTGAGAAATGTACTCTCATTCTCTTTTGCTCACAAACGAAAGATTGGTTCAACTAACGATTGCAAATGAACAAGCGAAGGCTTCGGGAGAAACTGAGCCCTCGGGCGGCACACTGTTCTGTGCCTTAGCTATGCGCTCTCTCATGCGTATGCTGAAAATGAGTCCGCAATGTCAGCAATTACAACTAATGGCATTTGCTAGCGAGTCAAAACAACATTCGGAAACACCTGAGGACATTTGTGCATTTGTGTGTCGGAACGATTTAAGAGATCCTGCAATATGTGAGGGGGAAAACAAAATGAAGAAGGCATTTTTTTGTCTATGTCAGTGTTCTTTTGCTTGTTCTCACTCTCTTTTTCAGCAGCTCTTTCTGTAGTGCACTCTACCCTTGTCAGTAGTGATGTCTCCATAAAGGACGCTGATTCACAATGACACTGTTTATTTGTCTGACAAGTAGGATTTTCTCACCGCGGTATAGAAGGACGTCCTTGGTTCTATCCAAAGAAGGCATATCCTGTCATCAGTGTTTTTATTTATTTATTTTACAGTTTTTTATTTTAGTCAAAATTTTTTACTTTTTTATCTTGAAAGTTGTAATTTATTTTAATTTCTTTTTTATATTAAATTGACAATATTTATTATTATAATTATTTATCAATTTATTTTTTTATTTTTTAATTGTTAACATTTAAATATTTATTATTTAAATAATTTTTACAGTAATTTTTAAATAATAAAATATATTAATTAATTATAAATATAATTAATTATATTCCATTTTATTATTTGTCAAAAATTTTAATTGTATTATCTTGAAAATTTTAATTTATTTTTTATGTTAAATTGACAATTTATTATTATAATTATTTATTATCAATTTATTTATTAATTTATTTTTAATTGTTAACATTTAAATATTTATTATATTTATTTTACAGTATTTTTTAATAATACAATATATTAATTAATTATAATATAATTAATAATTATTAATTTTATTCCATTTTATTCCATTTTATTATTTGTCAAAAAATGTTACTTTTTTCATCTTGAAAATTAATTTATTTTAATTTATTTTTTTTATATTAAATTGACAATATTTATTATTATAATTATTTATCATCAAATTATTTAATTTATTTTTAATTGTTAACATTTAAATATTTATTATTTTAATTATTTTATAGTATTTTTTAAATGATAAAATATATTAATTAATTATAAATATATTTATAATTATATTAATTTTATTCCATTTTCCTCTGAAATGGCATGGCTTTAGTTTACGATAATCTAAGTAGAAACATTTATTAATTTATTGCATGTATCCAACATGATTAACCAAATACAACATGTGAAAAAAATGTAAAAACAGTTTTAATTTATTGTTAATATCTTGCAGTGTTATTGTTTTCTCATAATATTTTTCGATATTTTTGTCTCATCTTTGTTATCGTTGATAAAAATCAAACCCTCGGGAAACAAACATTTTTGTCAGTAATTTTGCTGAGCAGAGTAACACTGCCCATCATGTAAGTAGGCACTACAAAAAAAGAGCAACAGAACACTATGCAAATTTTATAGATTCATTTGCATATTCATTTAAACTATGCTCTTGGCATTTGCAGACAGAAAAACCATGAACACACTGAAAAAGATAAACTCTATCTATCATGATCTCAAGTGAGTTCAATGGCAAATGTTCCAGTAGGTCCCTCCCAAACGTTCCTGAGAGGTTTAAATCGTGTTGAAATCTGGGTGTGAGATGTTCCACTAGTAAAGAAACAGATGATTACAAGAGCTCTTACTCCAAGCTTTGCCCTGCATTATCCAGCCATTACAGCACGCTGTTGTCATGACATCACAACACAACTGTAGCAGTGACAATCTCACATTATAAGTGGACCAGAGATAGAGACGCGAATGTTAGTGAGGCTGGACGAGTGTCCTTCCTCATTCTACACTCAAAATCTTTCACATTACACCATTTCCAAGAAACATTCACAATCTAGGCTCAACATTTTATTGCGCCGCATTATTAAAGTCCTGTGACATCTTGTGAGGGACAATATCCCCTCAGACCTTACAATAATAAACTGTTGACAGAGACAGACAGAGATTATCTTGTGATTGTACAACAAACTAAAACTTTCTTTGAGCAGAAACAAATAAGATACGTGTTGCATTTGTAGCTCAGTGAAGTAGCTAACACACAAACAGTATAATTATATATGACATCCTGACCTTGTGAAACTCATCAAGGGTGAAGGTCAGATAAAGAGCATGAGTGCTCTGTGATGGGCTTGGTTTGATTTGAGGATGATGCACTACAGATAGCATGCTAGAGCTCAAGTCACATGAGTGCCAAAGCTCACCCAGTTCATAGATATACTTTAACTTGGGACGATTAACTTGAGAAACTGAAGAAATATGTACATCTTGTGAGGTACTGTAAGCATAGTTCCACTATCCATTAAACCCACTAACAAAATAGTTACGGTTGACTATGACATTCTCACCGCAGCTAAATGTGAACCAAATCTGATTTTCTGCTCAAATCTGATTTTTCTGTGAGGTTGTTCACATGACCCTTTAAATGAAGCCTGTATCAGATACTGGTTTGAACAGACAACACTTCTAAACTGATGCACGTAAATATATATATATATATATATTTTGGGGTGTAACGATACATATAATCTTACCGAACCGTCACGGTTCGATGCATAAAGTCAGACGCCGAATACAGTCAGTCAAAGGCGACCCACACTCCAATCCAGAAGGGGGCGCGTGTGGTAATGCAAGGCTGTTTGCTAACTGCCATAACAGAAAAAAAGTGCAGAAGAAGAACAGATGATCTATGCATAGATATGTTTACGCGTAATCTCTCAACTAGTGTTTCAACCACGGAAAGACATTAAAACAGCTTGAGAATAATATCTCACATAGCATTACATTTACCTCAGGCGAGTCATTTACTGTCCACAGCATATTAGTTCCCTAGACAAATGAACTCTAGAGGGGAGCATTTCACTAAATATACACACTTATCATAACTTATATATTCATTATATTTAATGTACCTGTTAGTAATGTCTTATTTAATATATGTTTAAATACATTTGTCATAAAAACAAGTTAAGACAGTAACTGTATAAATTATTATATTTCAAAAATGAACTGGAGTAGAAAAAATAATTAAAAAATAATTTTATGATTAGATTTAGAAGTTAATGCAAAACCTGCCTTATGTGCAATTTACATTTTTTTTATTTGAGTGTTGATTATTATATATAAAAATAAATAGCAACTGAATTTAATAGTTTGGGCTCTGTGGTTAATTGTAACCTTTAATATTATAGTAATGTGCAAGAAATGTTCATAAATATATATGAACAGGACACCATATTTATGTGTGATTCTGATTCTTATTGTGTGCCTCTCAGCATAGACAGACCATCAGCCAGCACTACATTACCCAGAATTCACCAGCTTCACTTTTCCTGATTAAAGTTCTGGTGGGATTTCCATTATGAGTCAGGCACTTACAGCACGTTCCCCAGTGACCAATTACTCCATCACCATATGCTCATGCACTTTAAAACCTAAGAGTCAAATATAGAATGTAATCCTCCCCAACAGTAAAAAATGAGGTAAGCCCATCCACCATGTTCCTTGTTCCATTATGCTAGGTGCCTATGCTCACCGCATTACGTAAATGGCTGATTCCTAATGCCTGTTCAAGAAATGTGTGGTTAAATTACAGTGGAATAGAGTGGTATGACATATCGAATTGGATATGCAGTGTCACTATCCATGCAACAGTAATCATGTATTGGTTTATGGAGTATTTACTCCATAAATGACTGCGAGAGGAGCATTTTCATCTCAGAGAACATGAGAGCGGACAGTGAGCGGCCAGTCATCTGATTGTAAAGAATGAAGTAGCACAGACGGAGAGAAAGTAAAAGCGGAGGTTGTGTTAGAGGGGCGCACAAGAATTGTAGCCTTAAAGCAAACACAGACAGAGAGACCACAGAGAGTCAGCCGTACTGTCTCTAAACTAGGTGGTACTCTAAAACAGAGATCGCTGCCAAGATAAAAAGAAAGAATAAAGAAAGTAATGAAAGGTGTTGGGTAGCCTGGAATGGAGAGTGAGAGTTGGACTGATAGTGCTGGACCATTATGGCTAGTGGCTGCTTTACAGCCTGGAGCTCTATGAATGATGGGAAGCTTAGGCAGAGAAGTGTATATAACTCAAACACGACATCTGAGAACAGAGAACAATGCACATTACATCTCGGCAGACCAATTTCTCTATGTGACACACCTCCTAATGGCTCGTATATCTGGGCCTCTTGCTCCAACTGAGCCACTGGAGAAGCAAAAGCTATGAAACGAAGGAGAAAAGGTGCAACAGGTGCTTGGATCCTGTGCTGTAACATGTTAAAAGGAACAAGACGCAAAGCATTCTGGGAAAACATTATAGACTTACAACAACATTTCATTCAGAGCTCTACAACAAAGAAGCAACAGGCGGACAAAGAAAGACTACAAAGAGATGAAGGTGGTTTGGAAGTAAAAAGAAACATTCTAGAGAGAGAGAGTGTGTGTGTGTAGTCCCTTTCTCTTAACTTGGGTTTCTGTGAAGTGTTTAATGTTTGGAGAGCTCTGCCAAAAACAATGACTTTCTTCTTCACTGAAGCTCCATCCTGCAGAGAACTGACAGAGATGCCGGGAGAGAGGAATGAATGAATGAATACTGGCAAAAATTTAAATGACAGAGAACTATGAATTTCTGGAGTGAACCTAGAAATACAGAGTGGAGAGAGTAGAAAATGTACTAAATGAAAAAACCGAACGCGGGGCTGCTGTGCAAGCAGTTGCCGTGGTTATAGCAGCGGTATATTACCTGCCATGATGTCTGCGTCCCGCAACACTAACCTTAATGCACAATAGCATGCTGGTAGCTCACACACAACAGACTTTGTGTTCACCTCTTCCAGAATAAACAATCCCCACACTGCAGGCAATACATATTAACCCAAGAACAGGAGAAATGCCTTTCATAAAAAGCAAAAGAGCGCTACTGCATCCCAGTCACCCTCTATCAAGGCTCATTATCCAGATAGAGCCAAGATTTCACAATCACAATAAAAACTAGGCCAATATTTTCTGAAAGAAAATACCTGTGCTTGAAAGGTAGCAAAGGAATGGTGTCGAATTTTGTCTCTAAGAGAGATTACAGGTTTTTTTTTTATCCCCAATAGAAAGCAACGTAATTACTGTAATTCAAAGTCCAGGAAAGTACTAAAGACATCATTAAAATAGTCAACGTGACTACAGTGGTTCAAGTTTAATGTTATGAAGTGACAAGAATACTTTTTGTGTGCAAAAACAAAACAAAAATAACTTTATTCAACAAATTACCCTGTCAAGACTCGTACGCAGTTGACGCAGTGAATGCACTTCAGTGCTTCTGGTAATTACGTTGCTTTCTATTGGGGATTAAAAAAAAAAAAAAACTCTTGGATTTCATCAAAAATATTTTAATTTGTGTTCTGAAGATGAACGAAGGTCTTACGGGTTTGGAACGACATGAGGGTGAGTAATTAATAACAAAAATTTCATTTTTGGGTGAACTAACCCTTTAATTGACTAGTTAATTTGTAAAGTCAACTAGTTTATCTGCAGGATTCCCACAATTTCTGACTAATAATTTTTTTCTATGATTTTACAGTTATTCTAATCTTAGGTTGTGGTGACATAAGCAAAATTTCTGCGAAATTTCACTGACAAAAATTTCCAAATTGCCAATAATAATGAAGCACAACTCACAAAGAAGCCACTTTCAATCCAAGCTGCTTTCAGGTGGGTCAATGCAGCAACTTAAATCCGTTGCCAAATCTGTGTAGGAAAATCTTTCGGCCTCGCATTAAATTCCAGATGCATGGATTCCTACTGAAATGTTTGGATTTTGCCTCAGAAAATTTGCTAAACAACAGTAAATGTAACTGCAACTTAAATGTAACAGTAAATGTAACTCACTAGTCAATATGTAAAATCAACAAGTTTATCTACAGAGTTCCCACACTTTCAGACCAATGAATTCCCATTTCTTTTTCAATTTTTTTCAGTCTTATGTGATAACAGGATGAATATTTTACCAAAGCCCCTTTCAAGGAAGGTCTGTTCACTCAGCGGCCATATTTGCAACGCCTCCAGGCAGCTATTTCGGGCATTCAAGACCAAGTCCTATCTATTTGAATAGGGGAATTCTGCAATCTCAAAAAATGCTTGTCGAACTCACATTCAAATAACATATTTCAAATCAGCAACAAAATCTTATATGAATTGTCCTATAAATGTTGCTTCTATGTTCAAATACCATTTAAAAAGCTTATTTTTCAGGCTAGACCAGCCAATGCACATGTGCAGTCCTAAACGAGAGTCTCAGGTTTACATGGGAACCGGACTTTCTAACGGCAGTTGCAGTGAGTTTACCAATCAGCCACTGGCTCGTCTGTTTAGAAGGGAACAAGAATTCCGCCATATTCGCGTTGTAGTTTCTCCCATTCATAAGTAACAGGAGTGCACTGTCTTTGTATATCTATAGTCTTTGATTTTAGCCCCCTCATAATTTATCTTATTTTTTATATATATATCCTTTAATTAGTGTGATGACAGTGTGCTGTGTTTTAGCTTTTAGACAGTTTACATCGCAAACCCTCATGGAAAAGCACCACAACTACAGCCATTCAGACGGATGTCACGTCTAGCACTTTTTTTGGAGCATCCTGCCACAAGACAGCGCATCAATTTAAAAATAGTCTCACTTTTAAAATATGCATCTTGAAACACCTGCGTTCTGTTACATCTAACATGTCCTATGTAAACACTCCCTGAGAAACTTGCTCATCAGGATCATGTGAACCCAAAATGAGACTCAATATTCGGAGCAACCTTAATAACAACATGTTACAACAAGGCGGGCTTACCATCATCCCATCTGCCGTCCGGGTCGGCGGTCCCGTTAGGGTCATCATCAGGGGCCACGCTGTCACAGTCAGCCCCATCCAGGAGACTCCCTTCCTCCTCCACAATGTGAAGCTTATCTTCATCATCCGAGTCTGACTGGCCCTCCAGCACATGACTATAGTTACTCACTGCAGAGACAGAGAAAACACAACACTTAAAGAGAATGCTAACATATGGAGTCTGCAAATGCTTGCAAACCACAGAAGGGTTGATGAAACCCTCAAGATTTGGAAAAACGCTGCTGGTGAAAACGAATACAAGATAGAGCCAGACAAGATTAAAGAGAGACACAGCAGCTCAGATGAAACCAATTGTTGAAGCGAGAGAGATGACTGAAGAGATGTAGAGAGATGAAGTGTACTTAAGGGAATAATTCAATTAAATACCAAATAGTAGTGGAGCAGTTCCTGTGTCTTTCTGTGAGCCAATGAAACAAGACAAAGAATCACTCGAGATTGAATCAATAAATCAGAATGGCTTGTGTTAAAACCATTTGTGGCCAAACGGTTCAGTGAGGACATGATCAGATGCTATAATCATATCTCAAACATGAAATGATGATCAAGGTGCTGTAATCATGAGATCATTTACCATACAACACAAGAAACATAGGTGTGAAATCAGAAAAAAGGCCTTTTGTAATGTTTAAATGCCCCTTTACTGTTTTGACAAAGAGGAGGGACTGGCTGACCTCCATTTCAGCAGCACAGAAAAAAGAAAGAGAGAGATCGAGCTAAAACACCATTGATTTTCTGTAACAGGCCAGACGACCTTAATTAGTAATGTATGTGTTTGCATGCTAGGCTAAGTGTGATTTGACATTCTATTAAAACAGTAGATGACAGAGTGGTAAGCTTGCCCAACAAGTTCTCATTCGTTAAAGGTAAGTGCTGGCAGGACAAGGTCTTTAATGGAGCATGCATAAATCAAGCAGAGGTTGAACGCTCAGATTTATAAATTCAGCTAAAAGAAAGACAATTTTAAACCCAGTAACAGGAAACATGTCTTGGATGATGTGGCCACCTGAGAAATCTGTATTACTATTATTGTTCACTCAAAAATTGAAAATACTGTCATTATTTACTAACCCTCATGTTAGGCCCCGTTTACACTAGTGTGTTTTCATTTTAAAACGCATAAGTTTTGCTATGGCATGGCTGCCCACGTTCGCGGTCTGCGTATCCTTGACGACCGTGTAAACAATAACATGAAGACTGAACTGCAATCTTTGCTGGCTTTATTGTCATTTTTAGCAGCCATTGTGCAGTTAAACTCTGCATTTTTTAATACTGAAGCTGCCTACATGCGCAAGAGGCAACTGTTTACACTTGTACACGCATGCAGTGTGCATGAACAGTCATGTGACATGCGTTTTCGGCCGTGTAGTGTAGACAGAGATCGTTTCTGAAACACTGTGGAAACGCCAGTGTAGACGAGGATCGTTTTCATTTTAAAACGCCGCTTTAAAACAAAAACGCACTAGTGTAAACGGGTCTTTCTTTTGAGGAACAAAATAAGATATTTTGAAAAATTGATTTTTTGACCATGGTAATTGGGGTCCAAACAGTTGAAAACAATTGAAACATTCTTCAGAATATCTTCTTTTATATTCCACAGAAGAAAGAAAGTCTTTGGAGTGACATGAGGGTAAGTCAATTATGTAAGAATTCTCATTCAAAAAAACATGCAATTTTTCCAATACAGATATTTATACATGACACAAAAGGCTGGCAGTGATTATCATCGTAATATGTGTGAATCATTGATGACCATACACAACAGGTATGTACTTTTTGCAGGGAAAGAAATAGGTGTGCAAGAACAGCCTTCCTCTCCATCCTCCTCCTCTCTCTCTCTGTTTCTCTCGCTGTTCTCGCTCTCCGTCATTCTTCTTTTCCACTCATCTAAGTACCTCTCTCCGGCCAAATCAATTTTCCTTTGAGAGGAGCAAAGTCAGCAGAGGGGCTGGCCGTAGATTCACACACACACACACACACACACACACACACACACACACACACACACACACACACACACACACACACACACTATATCTCTTCTGCTGGGCTTATCTGGCACATTTACATTCAGCTGATTTTGTGCTTTTTGGTACACTCTTTAACCAACTCTCTCTCTCGTTCTTCCTTTTACACTCTCAATCTTCTTTTATTTCTCTGGCCTGTACATTCATTCTCCACCTGTTCTGGGCATGTACAAACCGCTTAACCTCTTTCTTTCTCTCTATCTCACACTCCATCTTTAGTTTTAAGGTCATGGATCACAGCAAAGACCTGTGGCGTGTCTATATATGTACCTGAAAGTAGAGTCTCGACGTGCAGTGGTTGAAAAATGCTGTCTATCAGAAAACGAAAAAAAAAAAAAAAAAAAATCACACAATCATAAAGATAGACCCATCGCTCACTAGCCACAAGTTCTGTCAAACCTATCCGAGTGATGCACGGATCACCACAACAGTCAATTCGGTGTACTGTGAAGGAGATGCTACCAATCCCATCAGGCAGTTCAGCCAAGGGAAGCAAATGGTGTGGCTAGTCAGCAGAAGACAGAAGTAAAGGGACAGCAGAGAGTGTGTGAGCTCAATGTGAATGATCCATGACAAACAGCCACGAGCCTTGTTCCGCCGTTCCACATGAGAGATTTCATTACAGCCTTCAGGAGGAACACACAGGAAAAGTGACTAAACAAACGCTTTACCGAGAAAGGAATAGCTCACATTATGCTGGAGCTGTAAACTAACACTGTGTGAAGGCACGGGAAGAACAAACTGGTCTAAATAAAAAACACATAAAAGACAGCATAAAACATTCAACATCTGTACCTTAAAATAGAGAGGTTAGAGGTAAGGGTACAAAATTTTTTTTTAAAAAAATTCAGCTGTGCCATCACATAGAAAACAGTTTAAACAGTAACAATATTACTGTTTTAACTGTATTTTTGATCAAATAAATGCAGCCTTGGTGAAGAGACTTCTTTCAAAAACATTAACTAACCCCAAACTTTTGAACTAGTGAATATGGGTTGCACATATTTAACCCGTTAGCGTTCCACTGTACCGCCCGCAGTACACATACCTTTCAAAAGAGACCAAAACCATGCATATATTCCAAATGGTTCAAGAACAGCATGCAATTTACTTTGGCTATGCCTTTTTAGGCGTTTAGGCTAAATTTACAGGAATGCTAAGGGGTTAAATATACAACTGCTTTTATATTTTAGGAAGAAGGTTCCTCACAAGACAATCAACATATTTTGATGATCAACATATTTTTCAAAATCCTGTTATAATGATGGCGGAAAGGGATATTGAACTACAGCTCATTGTATTTTTAGCATGTGCGCTAACCACCAGGCCAAGGCTCTACTATTACTCAGTTATATAAATGCTTGCTAAACGTACTTCCTATGGTATCTCTCAAAATATCACATACACTTGTCCAAATACAAACATTGACATTCCACCGAAACCTTCAATGGTCTTTGCATGTGTTGTCGGCATGCACAGCACTATGAATATGTCAAGTCAGCCCATGAAACCATTAGCCTAATGAGTCTACATTCCTACTGGTCAATCAGTTTTCCAGCTATGCCTCATCTATGGATTTTACAATCAGCCTAGTGAGGTGATATGTTGACTGGGCAAAAACTGGACTCCAATCTGCTACTCTGTACCTGTATGATAAAGCCTGTATTCCCAGAACACCAGGTGATTCTCCGAAGCAAACATGTTTGAAACCACTTAATGCCCCATAGGGCACTGCAGTGACATCAGTCAAGGCACACCGATAAAAGCCTATTAAAGAGTTCCCTAAATGAGTACACATACACAACTTTACTCAACTGCTTGTTACCAGTACAGTACATCAAATATGGAGACTTTAAATAATGAATTGAACTTTCTTCCATCTAAACTCCAGCTCAGATAAAAGACACATGAGACTCTGAGGTAGACAAGAGTTATTGATTTGTCATTTAGGAAGGTGAGCTGCAGGTTTCCCATGAGTCTTTGCCACTAAGAACATTCTCATCTGCTGCTTGACCTCTCAATCTCTATGTAGAGGTTATTTAAGCACAAGCATGACGTGATTTAGACAAATAGGTCATGTTACTGTTTCAAAATTAACAAAAAATATAGTAATGCACGAATATTAAAGGGTTAGTTCACCCAAAAATGAAAATTCTGTCATTAATTTCTCACCCTCATGTCGTTCCACACCCGTAAGACCTTCGTTCATCTTCGGAACACAAATTAAGATATTTTTCATAAAATCCGATGGCTCAGTGAGGCCTGCATTGCCAGCAAGACAATTAACACTTTCAATGCCCGGAAAACTACTAAAGACATATTTAAAATAGTTCATGTGACTACAGTGGTTCAACCTTAATGTTATGAAGTGACGAGAATACTTTTTTGTGTGGCTCTAATATATGGTACTGATATATTGTGCATCCCTACTAATGTCTTAAAAACTTAAATTATCTAACCGTTGCATAGTTTGCTATTCTGAGAAGATACATAGAATTAGTCAGTAAGAATCAAATGTGCTGAGAACAAACAGTGCGTTAAATCTTTCAGTAGTGTCTCTCTTCTGGAACACTCTCTGCAGAACATATTAATCATTGTGGCCTGTGGTGTAAGAAAATAATCGCTGGGGCACACTGATACCTCGCTCAGGATTCTGTTCATGGGATTTATCACCAATGAAGGGATCTTGAGGGGGGCACAAGAGCAGTAAATTACAGCATGCTTTCCTCTTCACAGCGACAGCCACGTTTACCTCCCAGAGTTTTGAGCTTTGCATTGCTGGTCTTTTTCACTTTGTATGGAAAGTAACTGGTTGTATACCTGTAAGTCTGCCCGAACCAACATATGACAACACGAGGTGGATGATCTCTACAAAAAACCCTTAATGGCCTATAATTGGGTTTCCATTGCAAACACAGTTGTCTTTAGGGCTTATGAATGTGTTTTTTTTCTAAAGCTATCTTTGCGGCAAGAGAATGGGTGTTTGTTTTAGAAGGAGGCTACAGTAAGAATGGATAGTTGGGTTTTCTGCACTCGTTTGTTCATCCAGGAGTGAGAGTGCTTCTAGTTCGCTCCTCCAACCCTGGTGAGAGAAGCTATGCGTGGAATGTCCAATCATAACACTCTCCCTGAGTGGCTGGACCATAACGACAGATCGCTGTGTTGGCTTTTTTTTTTTAACCTTCATTACAACAGGAACATACTGCACTGTTGCTTTTCAGCTGCAAAGGTTAATTAGTGGTGCATGTTCCTGTTGCTCACTCTAGCTTTAGCGATTTAAGCAAACCTATAAGTATTAAACTTTTGTGCGCAACTAGTCTCTCACCATTTGTAATATGGACTTGAATGATTCCTCAAATCATGCATTTTGATGAGGATAGGTGTGCTGTTACTTTCTAAGTGATTTGACAGACAATTATTGTCTGGTGGATTATTAAACTCATGAAAATAAATCCCATAGGTGTACTTTAAAGGGTGGACCCAAGATCTGATTTGGGTCAATAAGCAACCTACTAGCACCCACCCAGAGCACCCTAGCAGCACCTTAACACCCAACCAAGAATACCCAAGCAAACTCATAGCAATGCCTTATCTATCACAGAGAACACCCTAGCAACCCCATAGCAAAGCCTTAGAAACCACACCTATAACACCTTTGCAATGCCTTGGCACCCACCAAGAACACCCTAATAACCCCATAGCAATGCCTTAGCAACCAGCCAAAACAATGTAGCAACCACCTAGCAATGCCTGAGCACCCAATAAGAAGACACTAGCAACTGCATAGCAACATCTTAACTGCATAGCAACGTCTTACCACCTACCAAAACACACTAGTAAATGCATAGCAACCCCTTAGCAACCACCTAGAACACCCTAGAAACACTTTAGAAATCGAAAAGTACACTTTAGCAACCACATAGCAAAAATTAGCCCTGTACAAGCCATTTTGTAATACCACTTCCAATGAAGAGGATGATAAGAAAATCAAACCTGCTGAGTGAATAGATACTGATGGATGTTCCTATCAATAACTGTAAAATTTGTAAAGTAGCAGCTCTGTACAACGCATAGCTGGATTTGTCATAGTTTGATGTATGTATCCACACAGAAGCAGCGTTGAAGGAATGAAGACACACCCTGCGCTTGAACCGAGCTATATATAAACCAAAGCTTCAATACACACAAACACACACTTATCTTGAGCTAGAAGTGTTCGAAAACTGAAAAACAACGACGCAGAACTGGAAAAGTGCAGTAAACCCATCTGGACCATACATGCTCTGACTGACATGCAATCCTTTATTACACACAAACTTTTTTTTTTCACTGTCAAATACACACACTGTGTCACAGGCTTTAAACCACATCCCCACCCAGCATTCTTTTCTCTCGCACACACTCTAACCACAACAAGACAGAGCCATTACATCAAACAAAAGCTTGTCACCGCACACATCTCTGTGCATCTGGGGAGTGTGCAAACCCACTCCTGAGAAAGACTCGGATTCCACATGCGGCCTGTATCATTATGTTTCTGTTCTCAGTTTTCAGAGGCTGGGCTTTGGGCTGCACACTTTGCTCTGGGCTGTAGGGGGCAACCTGTTCCCTAGGAGACATCACAGAGGCAACAGAGGCAGATGGAACACAGCATGGCCCAGTTTGCAAAGCATTTAGCATTCATGTGATGTGCATCTCCATTCCTGATGTCAGAGAGGAAGAGAGATGGGAAAACTAGGGATGCACCGATATTAAAATTCTGGCTGAGATCAATAAGCCGATAATTAATTTCATGTCACAGCCTGATAAAAATTTAAATCTAAAAATAAAAATCTAAGAAAAAAAAATCAGTAACATTTTGGCTATAAATAAATAAAACAAAACCAGTCATGTTAAGGATCAACTATTTAATTTAGTATGGAAAAAAATATGGAAAAATTGTTTGTTTTGAATTCGGAAATGAAAAACAAAAAAGTGGAAAGTAGAGTTCAAGGAGTTATACGGGTTCCCATACTTCTTTTCCTTCTTTTCAGTCAAACCCCTTAAAAGTAAGTTATTTACTTTATTTTAAAATAAATACCCTCTGAGATTTTAAGTTAATATTTCAATAATTTAAAGGCACATTTATATGTTCACAGACGGTTTGATGTTGGTTATTAATATTATTAAATTAATTATTTAATTATTATTGTTATGTTTTAACTAATTATAGAAATTAAGGCAGAAATATATTACTGTTGTAAATTACAACTGCACAGACGGCATGAATATTTGATAATTTTATTTTACACTTCATTACACTAAGTTACTATACTAATATTTATGTCTTTTATTAATATTATGACTATTTATGTCTATCTTATGTCTATGTGGTTTAATATTTATGTCTTTTATTAATATTATGACTATTTATCATGTCTATCTTATGTCTATGTTGTTTGTGCGCTTTTAAGGGGGCAGCGTACTTAAACTATCGCTTTCCTTCAAGTTAGAACTTCAAGAAAAGTAACCAAAAACCAGACTGAAACAAGAGTCTAAAATTAAATCTCCAATACTGACTACCAGTATAGGGTGCATCCCTATGGAAAGAAGAGCAAGTCAAAAGTGGTATATATTCAAACCTGTTTCCTGCTAGAGCGCCATGGCTCAACCTATAGGCTACATCCGCGACAAGATGAAATACCACCTAACTGAAAGTACAAAATATTCACACTCCTACTCGCCTTGCTCTCCCATGCTTTCCTTCCCACTTCCTGCCCTCTGGGAGTCAGTACACACATGTCATGGATGGCGGTGGCGCCACTTGCCCTGCTAAGAGCGTCACTTCACAAGTGCATCATTATCCAGCCAATGCTAAGAAGCTAATTAGTCGCAGCAGGCTGTCTCTATTCATTGAGGAAGAGTGCACAAAAACATTGCTAACGTACACTTAGCTTGACTGCAGATTCATATGAGTGATAAAAGTGTTAACATTGATGTGCTAAGAGAAGGAATGCAGTGAGGAATACATGTATGTTAGTGTGTGTTTGAGCAAGGGTGACTTTGAGAATTCATGAGGTGTGTCTGGCCTTGAGAGTATGCGAGTGTATTTTGAGCTAATCTTGCTCAGCGCAACTGGGTTCTTCTAAATAAGGTCAGAGAGCGCGGTCATACCTGCACTATGATAACAGACCGTGCAGCTTCAGTTCGTCAGCTCCTACTTTAGTATGTTTACGTTTGAGGTAAGACCGACCCCATTCACAGGCATAATGGTCTCTCATACACATGGTGATTGGGACTAATTAAACTCTAAACTAAGTGTCCGAGAGAAAGTTATACCGGTAAGTGCACTGTAAAAATTATTTTCATAATTTGTTATCATAAGATTTTTTTCTTATGTCAAATCAACTTAGATAATTAATGTAGTTCAGATAACATAATATTTTGAGTTTCTGTTGATTAAATCAATCGCCTTCTTTGTATTAATTCAAATTTTTAAGTGCAATGAACTCAAAATTTTAAGGCAACCAGGTAGCTTACTTTTTTAAGTTAAACCAACAATTCTTTTTTACAGTGTGTGTGTTTCATGACAGTACATTACCTGTCTATTAAAAGTATGGGCGGTATGTTGTGGCACTTGTGCATTATCAGATCCTGTTCTGTGTCTGTGCAGTGCTAGACTTTGTGTCTGTTCGTGTGTGTTTGTGCTTCACCGGTCTGTAGATATAAAGAGGAAACATCTGTTGTGCCTGCTGGTTAGTCAGTCAGTCTTGTACCTGCAGATATGGTTCACTAACCTGAACCTTCTTTCGTACAGTTTCAATAATACCTTCTCTCTCTCTCTCTCTCTCTCTCTCTCTCTCCTCCCACTCGTCCCTCAATAAGATCTGCCTCCCTTTATCCTCACACTCATCTTCATAAGCAGATCAGACAGAGGTTCAGTGCCGCCCATGGTCAGCACACTGGATTTAGACGCTACACAACACACTTTGTTTAGGGTGGGAAAGTCCCGTTGTCAAGGTAACCCTACCAAAATTAACACAAGAAAGCACCAAACTGTTGTATGAGAACACACAGACATGACCACACACCTGTGTCAACAGGAAATGGGGATTTCTCTTCCACTCAAATGTAACAGATGACATATATACGTTTTATATATATATATATATATATATATATCTCACAAATGAGATGTTTTAAGTGGCTTCTTAAGTGGTTTCTCTTATATAAGTGAGATTAAATAGAGAGGTAATGCAATATATATATTTATATATTCTCCTGAGAAAACATGTCTTTCTCTAACTGTGCTTTGATTTGCCAACATCTTCAACCAAATTTTATAGATTTATAAACACTCATTAGATTTTTTTTTTTTTTTCAATGAAACATAATTGTGAACACTATTAATCCTCCTGAGCTATAAAAGAGCAACCCATTGAGCTATAAAAAGTTTCTCTGTGTACAAGCTTTCCTGTTTGGTGGTTTTTCCAGACATGTAATAGTGTCTGCTCACTCTCTTGGACACAAACACTGTCCAAAAGTTTTAATCTATGAAATGATCAATAAAAGAACGAATGAATGAGCCAGTGGTGTCTAGACGAAACATTGAACAGTCTATCTGACCAAAGTGAACAGTACACATAGATAGATACATATATTTATGCACCCATCCAAACCAACACACACAGTGTGACTCACAGACATGATTAAGAGCATCTGAGTATATTTGTCAGTGTGTGTGTGTGTGTGTGTGTGTATACACATGCAGGACATTTCCCAAACAGCACATCAGTTGAGTCAGACAAAGACAAAGAGGACATAATATTTTGTTATGAAGACAACTTAATCAGGTTAAAACAATATTATAAAAGATATAGTTCTGATCCTGAATGCTGATTGGTCAAGCTGATTGGTTCTAGGCTCCAACCATGATGCAGTGTTATTTTAGTATTATATATAATACTAGTAATTATATATATATATATATATATATATATATAATGAATTTTAATAATTATTAATTTTATTTCAGCTTTATTTCAATGACCAAAAACGATTTTTAATAGCTTTAGTTTTAGTTAACGATAACACTGTTGTGATCCAATATATCTAAATATCCACCAAATATAATGACAGCTATGATGAAATCAGTCAAATACAGCATTTTGATTGGCTGGTGCTTTTCTGTCTCTGTTGCTTTTTTTAATGCACATCTAGGCTGAAAACACCTTAAACCGGATTAAACTGGTCTGTGGTCCAGACCGACAGGAGGCCCACTTGCAGTCTCAGCTGTTGGATTGTAGGAACAGGTGAAGTGTGCTGCAAGGATGACTATTCTTGTTAACGGGGCGCTGGGGATGGGGGAGGGGGAAAAAGATAAGTGGTCCCTCTTTTTCCGACCTAAAATAGTCAAAATAACATCATTCAGTGGCATTTGATCTGTGAGAGATTGGGCTGTGAGTATATACAGCGGTTACGAAAAAAAAACTGTTAATGACTTGAAAAGACAACGCATCGCTGTCAAAGTCCATATTCATCTGGACGGAGAGTTTGCCAGAGGCAGATCCTGTCACACATGGTCAGAGAAAAGAAGACTGAGAGAGAGGGGGCTGCTCAGACTCTTGTATTTAAAGGTCAGGTCTCATAAAGCTGATCATTCAGACAGCCTGACACTTACAGAGGTGAAGAGATGCCACAGGCGTACACACACATTCACAACACTCCCACTGGAGGCAGAGGGATGAGTCAACAAAACAACCCCAGAAACTCTCCCACGTCACACTCAAAAACAGCACAGATCTGCAAATTTCACTCTCTGTTTGCTTCACAGACCCATGCAACTCGCTCTCTGGTGACTGTAAAGACAAAAATAATTTACACTAGTGGTCGACAGGTTTTCATAATGCTGAAATAAACATAATGCAATGCAAGTGAGACATACAGAAAATTGATTAAGTGAAATTAGCACAATATTTATTCAAAAATAATTACAAAATTGTAAACAGAAGTTGAAGGGATAGTTCACCTAAAAATGAAAGCTATCCCATAATTTACTCACCCTCAAGCCAGTTTATATGACTTTCTTCTTTCAGCCGAACACAATCGGAGTTATATTAAAAAATATCCTGGCTCTTTCAAGCTTTATAATGGGAGTGAATGGTGCCATTTTTTTTTAAGCCCAAAAAGCGCATCCATCCATCATAATAGTAATTCATACGGCTCCAGGGGGTTAATAAATTCCTGCTGAAGCGAAGCGATGTGTTTTTGTCAGAAAAATATCCATATTTATAACTTTATAAACTGTAATCACTAGTTTCCAGTCACTCTTCGAACAGGACTCGTGTATGGCCGTTACCGGAAGCCAGCTATTACAGTTTATAAAGTTAAAAAATGCATAGCTTCGCTTCACAAAGCCTTTACTAACCCGCTGGAGCTGTATGGATTACTTTTATGATGGACTGATGTGCTTTTTTGGGCTTCAAAAATATGGCACCATTCACTCCCATTATAAAGCTTGGAAGAGCTAGGATATTTTTTAATATAACTTCATTGTGTTCATCAGAAAGAAAAAAATCATATAAACCTAGGATGGCTTGAGGGTGAGTAAATTATGGGATCATTTTCATTTTTGGGTAAACTATCCCTTTAATATTTGTTGGCAAGGAACAATTTTGGACACAATTATTGGCTGATGCTAATAATTTGATGATGGACAAATAACTATTGGTTAGGCCTAACTGATGTGAGGTTTTTCTAAATTTATCATCAACAGCCCAAATCAGATCTTAATGGATCTCAATTTGCTTACTTCCAAAGATCATGCACTTCGCTATATATATTTACACTACTGAGAAGACTAAGAAATTAATACTTTTATTCAGCAAAGACACATTAAATTGATAAAAAGTGACAAACAAAAAAACCCTTCATTACAAATGTAATCTCAAAGATTCTTCGAGCTCTGCTATTGTCTGACCAAGCCCCAGAAAGGTGTCTTGTTCCCAGGCAGTGAGGTGGGGTTGAGCCCCCCGTCTCTTGGAGCTCACTGATCCATCCAGTGCTGCTCCATTACACACTACTAAACGGGCAGGACAGCAATCACTTACACAATCACGGGCAGCCGAGATATATCTAACCTAACCAGCCATGAGAGAGTGTAAGTGTGTGTGCGCTGAGACGCACAGGGATAAGAGAAAAAAAAAGTGACTGGATGTCGGTGTAGTCACTAATTACAAGAAGTGACAAGGATCAGTTGTCCTGTTTTTACTTTGATCTCCGATCACAAGATTTTAACGGCCTCCCTACTGATACACACACAGAGCACTATTTACAGTCAACATTAAACAACATCCTCAACCCATTTTATTTCACTAATATGACATACTGTACTGTATTTCGAAGTGAAACATAATATTCAACAAGAAAAAATGTGGTGCGGGTCTGGCTTTTATCCAACAGCTATAGATTGGATTGTGAAAAGTGGGCGTTAGAAATAAGAATGAAGCCAGATGGTTAGGGGGCGGAGCAATATGCATGAAAGATTACAAACATTTTTCTCTTTGGAATAGCTTTGAATGATGAATAGTGAATAATAAGATCAGGAATGTGTACAAAGAAAGTAAATAGGGTCTTTTACGGTAAAACAGATAAAATGGCTGACCGGACAGATAGATGATGTCACCAGGGACAGATATATTGACATATTGAAGCATCTCTTTGTCTGTGACTTGTGTGCGCGTGTGTCAGTGAGAAAGAGAAAGATGTACACTGACAGAAATCAATGTGCACACTGACAAATCACTCAATGTAAAACAACACAGATCTCTAATTTCCTCTCACCTTTACTAATGGGATCTCTGACCTAGACGAGTGCACACACAACACATTCATTATTTGCTTTGATACGACACAGAGCTTAAATGTTATTGTTGTATAGAACTATAAGAGCATTTGAGACGAGCGTTTGTATTGAACTATCCACACTGACCTAATTCTATTAGTCAATGTGACCCTGAACACAAACTTTCCTGTGATAGTTCCCAACACACACAAACACATGCACACTTTCAAAAGATACATTTTAAGACAAGTTTAACACACATTTGTGTGCGCATTTGTCCTTTAAACTTTGCGGATCCTTTGACACTTCAGGAAACTCACATATGCAGCTTTTAATAAACACAATGGGAGGGTGTGACGCAATGCTGTGCTGAGAAGTGTGCGTGTTAAGTGACTGATAGACGGTTTGTCCCCGATTCCCTCTTAAGTGCAAAGGGGAAAAGCAAAAGAAAAGTGAGGAAAGGAAAGGAGAGGACTGAAAGCTTTGAAGCAGACCCAAAGGCAGTTTTGGTTTTGTTGCCACACTTTAGAGATAAAACAAACAGAAACATCTGTAAACGCTTTTTTTGTCTTGTTTTCTATTATACAACAGTTAGTTTCGGTACTCTAATCTGATTGGCTGAGCAGTGTCCCAAAAGTGCTGATATTTAGTACAACAGCACGTTTCACAGTTTACAGGATTTGTCAGCAACACAAAACTATTAATTCTGTTTTGACTTTCTGAACTATTTTCGTTGGCGGACTGAAAATGCTCACAATAACTAAATATTGTGTCTTCTCTGTTCTTCTAGGTAAATATCTAAACTAAATTAGACAATCACTGCCTTTATACTCAAGGCACTATGTAATAATGGCGATAAATTTTGGTGGAGTTTCCAAGTTGTAAAACTCGTTCACGTCTTTTGGCGAAATTTGTAATTAAAAGTTCAAAATGTGGAAATTTACAGGAACTCACTTGACCGTTGTGACTGTCATCAGCAACTTCTACATATAAAAACACAAGGTCTAGAGTAGGGCTGGGTATTGACACAATTTTCACGATTCGATTTGATTTCTATTCACATGCTTGTGATTTGATTCGATTCGATATAGATTATTTTGGATGTAGTATATCAGATACAGTAGATACAATTTTCTAGAGGAAAAAAAAATCAACTAATGCTGTAAACTACACATTTGAGTTGGTACTACATTACTATAATATTGAAGGTTAAAATTAACTTATTTATATACAAACACTTAAATTACACTCAATGATGTTTTTTTATAATAAATAAAGTTTAGAATTACATAATCATATTTCTACTCCAATTTGTTTTTTTGTTTTTTAAATATAAACATTTAAATTGTGGCTGTCATAACTGATTTATTCAAACATGCATTAAATATTGAAGAACATTAAAATTATAATGAATATGTAACGGTGCATATATTTATCAGAATGCTGCTCTCTAGAGTTCATTTTTCTAGCTGACTAATGAGTTTATGGTCACTGAATATGTTTTTCTGAGGTAAATATGACGGTACGTGACATTGTTTACAAGCTGTTTTATTGATGTCTTTCCGAGGTTGAAACACTGATTGAGCTGTTATACCAGACATGATACGGATTTCGGTAAGTTGTACTGTATCTTTTAACATACCTTCAGATGTTCATTCATGTTTATTTCACGCTGTAACTGGTATTAAAGCTGAGGAGAGGATGTTCACATGCGCTCCGTGCTGCCGCTTCTGTTTAACTGAGGCGCTACAGCGATCTGTCATGCCACATTAAACAGCACCAAAATGGTATTTATTTTTTGAATCTCATAATAAGATGGATGTCATTTGAAATCTTTGCTTAATATCAAAAGTAACAAAGCACAAAGATTATTACGATTTATTAGATGGGAGGCGCGCTACATGTTCTGTTCATTCATAAACTGAAAACCAACTAGACTTATCGATTCTTGGGATTTAAGAATCGATAACAGGTCGTAAAAATGAGAATCGATTAAAATCAAGAAATCTATATTTTTTACCAGCCCTAGTCTAGAGAGTCTTTTTTTAAAAATTTTTTTATAAAGTTGTTCTTCTTTTAACTTGAGCGGCGTGTTATCTGTGAGACGCTGCAAAAAGACACAAGAAGTGCAAGGGTCAAAGACTTCCGGCACATGCTTACATAGAAATCAGTGGAAAAGCAAAGCAATTGAATGAAAAAATGAAATGTGTTCTGTAAATGGACACTTAGTTCCTGAATATTTTTATAGAGGTGCATTAATATTTTGATTAAGATACCAACAACAATTCATTTTAGTGTTATGACAACTGCCACCAAAAATAAATGAAAAGCTTAGAGAAAAAATCTCTAAGTTGTCATCTCATTCCAACAAGATGTGAATGCAGCACAAATCCATAAACATTGTCTAAAACCAGAGTCAAAAACACAGAGTAACAAAGCATGAGTCCTCCATAAGCACCAAGAACATAATCAATAAAGAGTTCAAAGAGACGCATCGTTTGCCTTTTAATTATTTGATGAAATGAAAAGGAAACAGGAAGCGTGCGTATATGCAGATGAGTGGTGCGGTGTTGTGGACGTGTTATTTGTCAGGAATGTGAAGCACGCTCTCACTCTCATTGGGCTAATGGCATTTGATTTTTGTAGCTAGGCAACACTCCCATGCGTGACATTTACCTGCCAGACCAAATAACCAAATACAAAACATTCACATACACACACGCATTAACGCATGCAGATGTGCACAAAAGCAAGAGAATGGTCTTTGTTCATTCAGACATTGTCGATCTGCATGAGGGCCTTCGTCATCATCGGTGTAGCAAAGAGACCACGGTGTACGAAAATACACAGATCATCTGCTGATCTTAATCGCACGCCTCCACACACACACCCACACACTAATGACACAACATACACAACAACAACCAGTGGTCAAACAGGCTAATTGCTCTCTCAAACGATCACATTTGTTAATGCTTTCACTCTCTCACACAATTAGAGTGGAATAATAATACCAAAAACAACAGAGCTCTAAACATCCTCTTAATCTGAGACAAACAAACAGCATGCCAGATAAACAACAGAGATTAGAGATTACAATCATCTGATTGTCGTCTCTACATACACACACTCACTCACCTGTGGGTTTGCAGCAACAATCAGGCACAGTCTGTGACTGAGTGTAATGATTATTACTCTAAGACATGATCTCTGGACTATAGGCCGGCATTATAAGTATGTGCTCTAAGCCATAACGTGTGTGTGTGTGTGTGTGTGTGTGTGTGTGTGTGTGTGTGTGTGTGAGAGAGTGTGTGAGTGTGAGTGTGAGAGAGAGAGAGAGAGAGAGAGAGAGAGAGAGAGAGAGAGAGAGAGAGAGAGAGAGAGAGAGCTTTACAACAAGGCTTAAATGCTTGGGGGAAAAGTTGGCCCTCCTGGCACCCTCTTTTAACCCCTAATTCTCCTTCCAGACACAAAGTGAGCACAATAAACCCAGGCATTCAGTTAACAAAGTATTTCCCTCTGATTTTTCCATAAACATATCAGTGGCCCCAACACTTCTATCTATACAGGAGCAATGCAAAACATTTCTCTGTCCACACTGAATGTGAAACTGCTACTCGATGTGACTATAACAGCCAATTAGAAAATATTTGATATTTAAAGTGTTAGTTCACCCAAAAATGAAATTTCTGTCATTAATTACTCACCCTCATGTCGTTCCACACCTGTAAGACCTTTGTTCATCTTCGGAACACAAATTATGATATTTTTGATGAAATCCGCTAAAGTAAAAAAGTAGTAAAATGATTGTTAAAATAGTCAACGTGACTACAGTGGTTCAACCTTAATGTTACGAAGCGACGAGAATAGGGCTACTTTTTGTGTGCAAAAACAAAACAAAAATAACGACTTTATTCAGCAACTTCTTCTCTCCCCTGTCATTCTCCTAAGCTGTTTACGTTCAGCACTTCCAGGTTCTACGTCAGAATGGTGACTCAGTATTGGCCGACGCTGTTATTCTAAAATTATTCTCGTCACTTCATAACATTAAGGTTGAACCACTGTAGTCACGTTGACTATTTTAATGATGTCTTTACTACCTTTCTGGACCTTGAATGTGGTAATTATGTTGCTTTCCATGGGGGATTTTTTTTTTATTCATCAAAAATATCTTAATTTGTGTTCCGAAGATGAGCGAAGGTCTTACGGGTTTGTAACGACATGAGGGTGAGTAATTAATGACATAAATTTCATTTTTGGGTGAACTAACCCTTTAATGGACATGTGGAGTGGGCGGGGATACTGACAAATTGTTCTGTTGCTTGTCACTCATTATGGCTGGGTAAGACAAAAAAAAGACATAAAAACATGGTGTTATGCCACACTTTCAAATGTATGAATGTCATTGCATTACAAACAAAATATCAAAATAGCTTGAATTTTAATAAAAAAAAACAACAACACAAAACAAGTACACTTTAGTTGAACATAGTGAATCATACATTGTATTTAACATGTTTATTTCATTAAGACACCTGAGTGAACTTGAGGCTAACTCGAAATTACTAAAAATCACCAGCTGGTTAAAAGTCTTGCAAAATTGGTTAATTCTGGGAAAAGTTCTAGCATCATTTATTTACACAAGCCACTTGGTTAGATATTTTGTTAAGTAATGCAATGAAATTCCTACATTTTAAAATGTGGCTAAAAAACTATTGCGACCACTGTACAGACTCAAACATGTACCCAAACACAATAACAGAAGTTTAGACATACTGAAAAACGCTCTGGACAGAATTAACTCGACAGGTGTGTGTTCTTGTATGTGTGTGATTTGTTCATTCAGCTGAATCCATTCCCCAGTGAATCTCCACTGGCCAGGGCCACGTCATACGAGAACTGCTGCTTTGACGTCTTTTCCTGTGCCATTTTACAGTCCTTCCCCCTTCCTTTTTCTATCTTTAACAACATCTTTTCCTTATTTAAAAAGAAATCAAACGGAAACTGAACAAATGGAAGTTATCAGAACACACACTAGAGCGCTATGTGTGTGAACCAGGTGTGCTCCAGACCTCTCCTCAATCCTCCCTGCGTCTGGCTCTCATCCTCCTCTTATATCTCCAGACAGCTTTATTAAGTCGGCCCAGAATCCACGATAAAGAAAAACTGTGACGTCTCTGAGCTTGCAGGAATATCTGGTGCTACTATGTGATTTATAATGAGTCAGTACCGTAAATTCCCCTGACTTCTAATTATAGCTTTGTCTCAAAACCTGCTGTGCTGCCTATCTAGGCAGAATGGGTATGTTTTGAGAGACAGCCTGTACAACATCTTAATCTGTTGGTATCATAAGAAGTTTCGGTGATTTGTCTCTGTAACCGCAAGCTTGAATTTGAGTTCAACTGGCGCTAATGAACCCGGTCAGTTCTGCCACGATTTCTCATGACATGGTGACAAGAAAGTGACACAACTGAAAAGACTGAAAGGGATGTTTTACTGGGAAAAAAAAGAAGAGTATAGTGTTTGTGCTGGAGGGTATATCCTCCAGGTCTCGGAAGAGGAAGAAAAAGAAAAGGAGAAGTGAAAAAAGTAGAGAGCTTGTTGACATTGGGCCCACATTTAACCGCCTACACACCAGTCTGTGCTTTGATGTAGCAGGAGAAATTAAAAAAGGGTGGAACAGAGAACTGAAAGAGAGGGAAAGAAAGGAGCAAGAAAAAGAACAGAGAGACAAGGAAAGAAAAACACACCAAAGTCATCAACGTCTCAGTTTCAAAGTGAGAGAGAGAGAGGAGAGAGAGCAAGGTCAGGCTACCATATTAGCGGCTGAGCATCTCAAGCAAGAAGATATCTTTGGCTTTTAGCATTGTGAGATGTGGTGTTTGCTAAGCATCACTATTACTATTGCCTCATGTAAGATCATGTAAACGCCTTAAACTTGGTCTTTTTTTCAGGTAAATAAACTGTTTAAGAACCAAAATCTTATGTGCATGTCTGTTTGGACTGGATGAAAAAAAAAAAAAACAAGCAAAAGAAAAAACATTAAAAGTTTTTATGATAAGCTGATTTCGGATCATTATTTTTTGTACATGTAAACACAATCATTAATACCTCAAATCCTTCAGCTTGTTGAAAAGTGTTCTATTTGCGTTTTTTAAGCAATCACATATACATAGTGGATGATTACATAATTACATATAATAGTACTAAAACAATAGCGACATTAGCGGCAGCCTATCCATATTACCTTAGAAATGTCCTAGCCATTTTTCATCAGAAAAAAATAGAGTTTATTATATACGTGCCTCTTTCAGGGTGCCTATGGTTTTATGTTTGCACCCAACAAATTCAGCTATACTCAATAAGCTAATTCAAAAACAGTTGACATGGTCCAAACAACTGCATTTTACTATAGTTGCATACACTAACATTCAAAAAGTTTGGGGACAGTACATTTTTTTTTAAAGAAATTAATACTTTTATTCAGCAAGGACACATTAAATTGCTCAAAAGTGACAAAGACATTTATAATGCTAGATTTATATTCCAAAAATCACGGTTTCCACAAAAATAATAAGCATCTCATTTCAGCATCTATAGTAATAAGTAATTTTCTTTAGCAAATTAGTATGATTTCCGAAGGATCATGTGACACTGAAGACTGGAGTAATGACTGCTGAAAATCAGCTTTGCCATCACAGAAATACATTTTAAAGTATATTCAAATAGGAGGAGTGATTTTAATTTGTAAAAATATTTCACAACATTTTTACTATATTTTTGATCAATAAATGCAGTCAGCAATAAGAGACTTCTTTCAAAAAAATAAATAAAAAAAAACTTACTGACCCCAAACTTTTAAACAATACTGTAAAGTGTCAGACATTTTATTAGAGAAATGCTCTTCTAACTTGTAAAATCACATTATCTGTTTTCTAAGCAAAGAATTTGCCTCAGGTTAAGACTAGCATGAAATGTTGTTTCAAGCAGTGAACACATGTTATTCTGAGCTCCAGATATAAAGGAAGAGAACAGAGAATCCAATGTCTGACTTTATTTAGCTTAACTTTCCTTCACACCGTCCCTCTCACACACACAGTTCATACTATCCACATCCTCTCTTCTCGTGACACTGCCACAATGGCTGAATTCCCACCAGCCCTTATCAGAGGTAATGTACTTCCTGGGTCATGACCTTGGCAGGAAAAACCTCAACTTCCTGTTGAACTCGCCACGACCCGATACGCTTTTTCTTTTGAGTTTTCCATGACGTGATGCTCCCCAGCCATTCAAAAGAGTGGTGCACTTTCACTCTCCAAACTCTCTCACGCTTTACTACTAAATGGCAGCTTAAATTGTAAGCAAGATTAATCCGGAAAAGGTCCACAGTCTCAATCTAAATCTGATAACTAAGCATTTTAAGAAAAATCGGAACTAATCTGAGTATTTCAAAAAGTTCCATCAGAGTTATTCAAGGCTGATCTGTGCAAGTGCTGCAAAAATGTTACCCTCTATATGGCACATACACACTCAACTCACACTTGTGCAGCTGAAAGTTATTAATTTTTTATGAGAGTTGGCGATTTGAGGTGACATGAGTGACAGGAAGGATGCGATAAAGTTGAGCTTGAGTTCAATTTTATGCAAATGTGGCGACAACCAATGGGAGTTCAGACAGTGAGGCCTGTGATTTCCCAGCTGATACATTTAGATACAGTATTTAAACAGGAACATTACTAACGCCGACTTGGCAACATCCAGCATCTCTTTACTCACATGCAAGCGCCCAAACACACCGGCTACTTCCGATAATAGCATTTTATTTTGCTTGAGTGTTAACATTCCACAGTGTCTCAGTCCTTCGAAACATCAGAAGAGGTGATGATTCACTACTATAACCAGACACGCACACAGACACTCAGTGTCTGTTCACTGAGGTTACATCAATGCAACTCTCAAATCTACACGACATTCAGACTTCAAGGATACACTCCTGAAGGGATGACAGATTTTTGATTGCTGGGTGAACTATCCCTTTAAATTTCTTACTCACACATATTGTTTTAGACTGTTCTATTGCTTTTGTTTTTTTTCAAACTGACCTAATGATATTTTTTATCCCCTAACCTTTACATAAACCTCTATGCATTTTCAGATTTTCATTAAGATATTAAGTAGTGTGTTTATTAAGCCTGGTTGGTCTTCACAATGTGGGCAAAACCTGAGCCACACACACACACACACACACACACACACACACACACACACACCTGTGGCCTGAAGCTAGATATTCATATAAACCATAAAAGCTCTTTCAGGATCTAAATAACCTCAGGACCCTGACTTAATCTGTCTAAACTCAAAATATCACGCTGCCAGCCAACGGCAAAAACGGCTGTGGTTCTGTCCTGATTTCCTACTGTAAATCCCAATGCTAGCATGCTAAAATCCCTTCACTGCTCCACGACAGAGATCAAAACATCTGACATATGACAGTCAAAGTCTAGAGCAGTACGAACCAGAGGGAATGACGTGAACACAAGCACATGACAAGTGCAAAAAGAGAGATAAATGTCATAAGAGGAACTGTAGAATCATGTCATCAAAGAGAGAAAAAGAGAGATGCTAACTTAGCATGCATATTACTAGCATATTGGCTGTTTATTAGTACTTATAAAGCACATATTAATGCCTTCCTCTGCATGACCATATTCTAAATCCCCTAATCCTACCCAGTACCTAAACTTAACAATACTTTACAAACTATTAATAATCAGTAATTAGGAGTTTATTGAGGCAAATGTCATAGTTAGGCTAGTTAATAGTGAGAATTGGACCCTAATCTAAAGTGTGACCTTTATGAGTCATTTTCAAGGTTTGAATTCCTAGTTTTTGTCCAATTTAGTTTCATTTTTCATAAGTTTCCATCTATGATTATGTTTGTTCTTAAAATAAAACTAAAACATAATCATAAAGTGAAAGCTACAATATGAAAAACTAAACTAAATTGGAAATTGAGTCAAAATAGAAACTAAGCAAGCTAATCTGAAACTAGAAAATTGTAAAATGTTTTTAATTTAGTTTTTAATTTATATAGTTTCAGTTTTAAGTTTGTCAGTATATTTCTTTATATAGTTTTATAACAAAAAAACTAAACTATTTAAATGTCATGGTGATTCTATTTTAGTTTTTGAGCATGAATAATAAATATGGCTATGATACACAACATCATATAAAAACAAAAACAAATGAAATATCAAAATGACTCATGTGGGAGTGACAAACACCTGGTGGGGATTTGGATGAGGAAGAGAATGGAAAAGAAACATGAATGCAGAACAAAAGAGGAGAGAGAGTTGGAAAACCCTGTCCACCTCTGAGCCACATGTGCTGAGCGATGATGACCACTTAATCAATAAGGCCCCGTTTCCAAGACAACCCTGATTTCCTGTGCCATGTCCTCAGACACGATGATTGTCTATGATGCCGCCCTGAGTGTGTGGGAGTGTGAGTGAGAGTGTGAATGAAAAAAAGAGAAGATGAGTACATTTTGAGTAGATGTAAACACACACACACAGTTTGAAGAGCGTTTGTTTAATTGTCACAGCATCTCTCTTTCATTTCCTGTGTCCTCTCCCAGGATGACACACCCTGTGATGATAGGGTGGATGAATGTGTTAGCAGTTAGTCTGCGTTATTTTGTACAACAACCTCATTAATCGTGCATGATAACAAACCGGAGATGGCGACAGAAAGGTGATAAAACTCCACTCAGGTACACAAATGCAGCTACGCACATCTATGAAGGTGCTCTTGTGAATGAAGGAACAGCGAGAGGAAGCACAGTGAGAGGAAGGAAAGGAATGGAAAGACACAGGAGAGAGATTAGGAGAGATAGACGCTAAAGGAAAAGGGATTTATAAATAGGGTTTATCGCTACACTTTTACCTGTTCTTCTCCTCTCTTACAAATCTCTCCCACACACACACATATAAAGGCTTAACCTTTGAAACATGCGCTCTCTTTCTCCTGGGCGAACACACACACACACAGCTGGTCTCTTAAGCCCCTCATTTTTGGGTCAGGAGGTTGTGCTTACTACTTCATGTGGAGCTATTTCAGCCATAACGTAGATGGATTGAGCTGCACTAATCGCAAGGCCGACCCATGGCAGCAGAGCCACGGCAGGGTTACGCAAGGACCCTGTGAGTCTGTTACCACGAAAAGAGACTAAAATATGGTCCACACCGAGCATTCACTACTAGATGACAATTAAGCACAATGCTTTTGAACATTACTACACGGCTCTCTGGAATACTTAATTCTGATTGGTCAATCGCAGTCAAATGTTTTTGTATAATGGCTGCTAAACTGAATAATTGACCATTGTCCCAGGGCACCGATTTCCTATATAGCGGTGCTAGCTCTCTATTAATCAGTGATCTCTTTCTTTCTACATAATGAAATCATTTCAGCTTATATTAACGAATCTGCTTTGCATCAGGGTTCTGAATACACTATTGGGTATTTTGTGATAATGACCAACATTATCCCTTACTCACTGTACTTGAATAGCCACTTTAACACCTTTAAAAACAATGGCATTCACAGTGCACTTAACATACATAATGTCCCCTATTACCAAGTGAAACAATGTTCAACAGGAAGTAATGCAGTATAGGTGCAATAAATGGATTTTTTTAATTGTGATTTGACTGGATCATTTGGTCAGATGGATTGATAATATAGAAAAATATATATTAGCCTTTTTTTATATTTTTAAAGGGTTAGTTCACCCAAAAATGAAAATAACGTAATTTATTACTCACCCTCATGGCGTTCCACACCCGTAAGACCTTCGTTAATCTTCGGAACACAAATTAAGATATTTTTGTTGAAATCCGATGGCTCTTTGAGGCCTCCATAGCCAGCAATGACATTTCCTCTCTCAAGATCCATTAATGTACTAAAAACATATTTAAATCAGTTCATGTGAGTACAGTGGTTCAATATTAATATTATAAAGCGACAAGAATATTTTTGGTGCGCCAAAAAAAACAAAATAACGACTTATATAGTGATGGCCGATTTCAAAACACTGTGTCAGGAAGCGTTATGAATCAGCGTATCGAATCACGATTCGGATCGCGTGTCAAACCGCCAAACTGCTGAAATCACGTGACTTTGGCGCTCCGAACCGCTGATTCGACACACTGATTCATAACGCTCCGAAGCTTCCTGACGCAGTGTTTTGAAATCGGCCATCACTATATAAGCCGTTATTTTGTTTTTTTTTGGCGCACCAAAAATATTTGCGTCGCTTTATAATATTAATATTGAACCACTGTACTCACATGAACTGATTTAAATATGTTTTTAGTATATTACTGGATCTTGAGAGAGGAAATGTCATTGCTGGCTATGGAGGCCTCATTGAGCCATCGGATTTAATCAAAAATATCTTAATTTGTGTTCCGAAGATGAACGAAGGTCTTACAGGTGTGGGACGACATGAGGGTGAGTAATTAATGACAGAAATTTCATTTTTGGGTGAACTAACCCTTTAAATATGACTATAAAAATTTCTGTTTTATAGAATAACATGCGCACTGATGAATCATGCACAATCATATGACCGTTATCATAGGCGTTTATTTGACAACGTAAACAATATTGATTTCATCTTGTCTTTAAAAAGAACACCTGAGAAAATATAGAGCGATTTTACTAAATCCTATTGCTGTTCTCTACCATTTCTTGCACATTAGCCTAGAGCTTCAGATTCTAGTTTTCTGTGGTTTTTTGCAGAGTTGTGAGTGTATATAGTCAACAAGGAACTATTTAGCTCCAGAATGCTCGAGGAGAAGCCCTGATTGAATCAGCATGATTGGAGCTATTATCATGTTTCCTGTGCAGACCATGTGACGGGAGAGACGTGGCTTTTGATGTGAGCCAGTTTGGAAGCCTATGGCTGATGCGAACAAGCATACAGTTATCAAAGCAGGACAAAATGATGCAGATTCCCTCCATTCCATCTGGTGTTTAAATGTTCAGTGTATAGGAATCTACGTGTAATGCAGTGGGCAGCATTTGATGTAAAGGCTTAGCGTGCAAGCGTGTTTGTGGATGTGAGCGTCTGACCTGGACGTTATCTGGCGAGCCATACTTGAGTGTAACTGGGGGAGGGGTGGCGTCAGACATACAGAGATCAACCTCAATAGAGAAGATTAACCATGAACTAATCATCCTCTCTCTGTGTGCTTCAGGTGGTCTGTGTATTTGCGTGCACATGTGTGTGTGTATGAGGCAAGCGGCATGCAGCAAAACTCCTGCACTTTTCCGTAATCCTGGTCTCCAAGCGTGAGCCTGCGAGCAGACTAATCCGCCGTATTTACGTATTAATAACCAGCCAGGCCACAAGATCATCATTACACATGGTGTTGTTGTAAGTTAATCTCTCTAAATGGGATGCTTCAGCGCTACATGACTCCATGGGACAACCTGTGCATGACTGAAATGCGGAGAGAGGGCCATAAAAAAACAACACATTAACTTATCAGCAAGCATTAAAGCATTAAAATAAATAAATTATGAGAAAATGAAGATGATGTGACACTAAACAATGACTTCTTCTGTTAATCAGCAATCAAGCTAAGTTATCGGCCAATGCCATCTTACAAAACGACCCCATATCGACTCACATCTTCATATCTAGCAGGAGACGGGAATGAATGGCTGTGAATTCCAAAGGTCCAGCATGGCACACTAGCCATAAACGTCTAGACATCCCCAGCGTCTGTAAGGCTAAAGAGATTCTCCTTGATTTAATAGATTTATTAGGCTTTGATTCGATTAGGACAGAGAGAGGGCTCAGCTCTAAATGACAGCTCAGGCAGAGGGCACACTGGCTGCACAGAGGCTAAATTAAAGGGTAAGTACAGTCTGCCTCGGCTGCTTACCACAAGCCCAGACCCCTCTACCACTCTTCAGAGGTTTCACTTCAGCTAACGGCATCCCTAATCACTCTCATTATCTGAAAAGTATCAGGTTTTTAGGCCAGTGAAACTTAATTGTCAACGGTTTAATTTTCCGCTTGTGTTGCGCTTTCTGACAGTGCTCTTTGGTGGTAAACGGTGTCATGACTCGACCAAAAATGTGGGTGGAAAAAGGTCAGAAAATGGGAGACTCAGAAGAAACGATGCCACAAAAATGACAAGTGGAGGTAAAGAGACAACAGCAATTCTCTCCAGCGTCCAGTCTCAAACAAGCCTGCACTTTTCCTGTTGTTCCTGCTGTCATAGCAGAGCCAGATTTTTTATCTTATCACCCTTTCCGAGTGCATCTAAGCCAGAAATGTGGAGAAATGTTCAGAGCTATGAAGAAATGTGCTTAGTGGGTTGGGAGTGTAGGGTAAACAGGGTTTTCGATGAGAAAAAAAGAAGACGCATGTCCAGTTCAGAGTAAGGTCAGCATTCAGGTGGAGGTTAGGAATGCATGCACAAACCAAATCATCCACCCACACACAAGACACACACACAGGCCAACCATGTGAGTCTCACACGCTTATCTCATGGGTGCATTCCCATTCTCCACCATTTCTGTTGCCCTCTTCATTTCATTCCTCTTTTTCTTCTGGTCTCTTTCTTACTGTCCTCTGCCTGTCAAATGATTGCTTAATAGTGTTTCTCTTCTCCTTTTTTTTCACATAACACAGATTAAACTCTGGAAGAATCTGACTTCCTTGTCAAATGAAAAAAAATAAACAAGTCTTCTAAATCAGTGACAGAGACCTGAAGTCATTCAGTTTCAGAGAATTCAGGCAACATGAGCAACTACTATGACACAAAGCTGAGCAGAACTCAACTTTATGCAAATATGCAGTGACACAACTACCATTGAGAGTGCAGACAGTGATCCTTAAAGGGGTTAGTTCAGCCAAACATGACAATTCTGTCATCATCTACTCAATATCATGTTGTTCCAAACCTTTGCATGTCATAGGCCAATTTCAAACTTCCGGGTTAGCCCACGCTGGGTAAACTTATTTCCGGTAACAACGATGGCTGAGCCTAACAAGAACCAATTCGGGAATCAAAGTCTTTGAGCAAATTAAATATTATGAAAATGTTTGAACTAGCTAAATTTAAGAACCAATTCGAAATGATGGCACTTAACTTGGATATATCTTTCTCCATGTCTTTTTGGTGTGGCTGTGCATTATCAAACTCAATGTATCTTCAGAGCTTTTTGCGATGTGCTGGGGAAATCATCGGCTGGCAACTTCCTTCTCACACAGACCTGATACGCTGAATCATAATGAGAAGACGAACCGTTCGCTCCCTGGACACGTATCTGGACATATCAATAATAAAGGGCAACACTTCTGTCATCTCTCAATTATATTTCATCTCATTCACTCACATATGCTCCTGTAATCATCATCTTAAAATCTGTAAATATGCACACTATTAACAAACCCATTAGTAGTAGTATTGTTGCTGAGGTACATTTCATAATTGCACTGCTTACTATTTAAGGCTTGTTCACACCAAGGATGATAACTGTAACAATAATGATAAAGATATAGTCCTAAAAATCTTTTAGAGTCCACACCATAATTATAACGATAACGAGAAACGATATCGATGGAATCACTTTCAGAAAGATATTTTTCAGCTGAAGAACGATAAAAACATTGACAGCCAATCAGAATCCATCCTGCTTTAAAGAGCTTGAGCATTTAAAGCAGCAGAAGACAAAACTGCAGCACGCTTAGAATAAACAGAACGAAATCCCCCGCTGGTGTTTTTCCGCTAATGTAGTTACCTTCATTCGTGTGAATGGGTCTTAATGCAGACTGTGATTAATGCATGTTATATACAAAGTGGTCTTGGAAATAAATTATGTCTTAGTTTTATCATTGTAATGTCAGAATCAGTTAATATATGCCTGAATGCAGGATATAATGTTGTGAGATTAATACATGCTGATATATACACCGATCAGGCATAACATTATGACCACCTTTCTAATATTGTATTGGACCCCTTTTTCTGCCAAAACAGCCCTCACCCATTGAGGCATGGACTCCACTAGACCCCTGAAGGTGTGCTGTGGTATCTGGCACCAAGTTAGCAGCAGATCCTTGAAGTTCTGTAAATTGCGAGGTGGGGCCTCCATGGATCGGACTTGTTTGTTCAGCACATCCCACAGATGCTCGATTGGATTGAGATCTGGGGAATTTGGAGGCCAAGTCAACACCTCAAACTAGTCGTTGTGCTCCTCAAATCATTCCTGAATCATTTTTGCTTTGTGGCAGGGCGTATTATCCTGCTGAAAGAGGCCACAGCTACCAGGGAATACGGTTTCTATGAAAGGGTGTACATGGTCTGCAACAATGCTTAGGTAGGTGGTACGTGTCAAAGTAACATCCACATGGATGGCAGGACCCAAGGTTTCCCAGCAGAACATTGCCCAAATCATCACACTGCCTCTGCGGGTTTGCCTTCTTCCCATAATGCATCCTAGTGCCATGTGTTCCCCAGGTACGCGACGCACACGCACCCGGCCATCCCCCACATAAAAAAAAGATTGTTATATAGATTTGGAAATGGCATGGGGGTAAGTAAATGATGACAGAATTTTAATTTTTTGGGTGAACAATCCCATTTAGGCATTACAATTATATTTCTAGATCTGTATTTTTAAAAATGATTTGAGGTGGGCATTGATCACTCAGCAAAGTCTTACCAAAGCTTGATTACTTGGTTTCTGATAGTCTTAGCACAATCAGAATGGCAGGGTGGTGGGCCGGGCTGGCAGTGCCCTCTGAGGAGAGCGGATGCCAGGCAGGAACATGCAGAGGGGCCGTCTGTGCCAGTGAGGGCAGACTCAGGCTTTCAGCGGTCATGAATGAGGCTTATTTATCCCAGCGCGTGAATAAGGCCAGTCAGTGAAAACAGCACAAAAGGAGACAGAGGCTCGTTGGCATGCACACAGTGTTGCCTCAAAAGCAGTGTTGCAAGACTTTGGTATTAGTGAGAGGCATTGGATGAAACAGAGATCCAGTGTGTGACGGGATCGTTTCAAAGCACTTTGTTTGCGAGAGAGATCGTCTGATTCTGTTAATATTGTAATTATAATTTAACTTATGCAGTGTTAAAAGTCTAATTCCATTGTCACGTTAGCAACAATCACACTTATCCTAAAGTTACATGCACTTCCTTGTTTTTGTTTAGTTTTTTGTTGCTTTGTTGTTTTTTTGTTTTTGTTTTTGTGAGGGGGCAGGACCTTGGGGCTGTGCATCCTGGGTAAGTAATCTGTCTTTGTCTCTTCCTGGTTTTGTTTGCATTGGCCTGGATGGGGTTCACTGAAAGTAGACACAGACTCATCGTCCAGGGTATGTTTGGGTCCTAGGGCTGGGCCATTCAACATATATTTAAAATATATAAAAACATTATTTTAGATAATGTGAACATGACAGCACTATAAGGCAGGGCTTTTTTTAGTAGTGTCCCAGATTTAAATCTTATTAAAATGCAGATAGAGTCCATTTGAATCTCTCATTTGTATTATCACTCAGACGTGTTCTCAGAAGTTCCATGTGGCATTGTAATTTCTATTTAAAAGTAAATAAAGTGTATAAAATATAATAAAACTTTTTAAAAATGTATTGTGTAGAAAACATTTTACTGTATTATATGTCTTGTGTTTAACAAAAATCATCATTTCAAATCATTTCAGACTGAACGCATAAATATCAAGATACACTAGTGTTCAAAAGTTTGGGGTCAATATGATTTTCTTAAAAAAAAAATAATACTTTTATTCAGCAAGGATGCATTAAATTCATCAAAAGTGCCCAGTAAAGACTTCCATATTGTTAAAAAAGATCTATATTTCAAATAAATGCTGTTCTTTTGTTCTATTTAAGAATACGGATTAAAACGAATCAGTTTCCACAAAAACAATAAGAAGCACAACATTTCTCAACTCTGATAATATGAAATGTTTCTTGATCACCAAATCAACATTTTAGAATGATTTCTGAAAGATCATGTGACACCGAAGACTGAAGTAATGACTGCTGAAAATTCAGCTCTGCCATCACAGAATTTTAAAACAGAAAAGAGTTATTTTAAATTTTAATAATATTTCATAATATTACTGTTTTTACTGTAATTTTAAACAAAAAAGTTCAGCCTTGGTAAGCATATAAGTCATCTTTCAAAAAAAAATCAAGAGCCAAAACTTACAAAGCTTTTGTATATATTGAAAATCTTCAAAATGCTGAAACTTTTTTATCTTTATTGCCCATCCCTACTGGGTCCCCAAATGAATTTCACAAAATAGCAGTGTTTAGCATCATTCTCAGTTCTATGTGCATGGGTGATTCCTTCTTCCTATTGGAAAAACAATCACTATCTCTAGCTTTCATGATCAACAGAAATTAAAATTCCCATCAGAGCGCGATTCCAGCTGGTACCATCAGCGAAGGACAAGATTACAGACAGATTGATGAAATGATTCATTTAGCTAAAAATATGCCACGTCCAAGCATCAGTAACTTCAGCCTTTTGTAAATAACCTCTGAGAACAGCAAAACAGGGGTAGAGGACCACAGTAATGATTCAATTAATCACTTTACACATGTCTATTCATGCCCAATCTAACCTGATTAATGTGCACTTCTTAATTATTATCCCGGCACTTTTTGAGACACTCATTCAATGTCATTCCTGACGACGTTAACGGCTTTTAACAGCGAAATTAACACAGTCGCCTGGTTTTCTTTTATGGAATTATAAACTCCCAGAGAACAGAACAATGCCCTCCCCGCTTTTTGATTTGAATTCACAAGCACTCTTTCATGTTCTCATTTGCATCCATTAACCAAACACATCCATTTGCCTTTTATTTTAAAAAAAAAAAAATCCTTTTTGTGACCTCAACGCTTTCAGTTAATACCAAGCTTAAAAGCTCAATTTAAGGGAGCGAGAAAAATGGACAAATGACAAAATACAAAATTGGCAGATAATGAAAACAATGTTTTTTCAATTGTTGTATGCAGTCTGAAGGTGAGCCCATACTGTCTTGCTGTTCCTCAATGAGCTGGTGAGCTCATAAAGGTGCATACGGCATCTGATATATTTCTTATATATTTCTTCCACATATAGGTAAGCATTAAAGGGATAGTTCACCCAAAGATGAAATTTATTCCATGATTTTCTCACCCTCAAGCCATCCTAGGTGTATATCTTCTTTCAGACACATAGTACGTCATGGCATATAAAGTTTTAAATAAGGATAGTTGTCTTACACAAACTGGAGTTGTATGGATTCATTTTTTTATGGATGGATGCATATTTTTTGTCTTCAAAATTTGGGCAGTTATTCACAACCATTATAAACCTTGGAGGACTAAGGATATTTTATCTCCGATTGTGTTCGTCTGAAAGAAGATAGTCATATACACCTAGGATGGCTTGAGGGTGAGAAAATCATGGAATAATTTTCATTTTTTGGTGAACTATCCCTTTAACTGTTTAACTCCTGTCCTAAACCTGAAAAGTGCTGTATACAGGAGGTAGGGAGGCATAAATGTGTCCTTCACTGTCCATAAAAATCCCACAATCATGAGAAAGAAGCAAAATAATTAATTATTTTAACAACTTCTGATTAAATTTCTTCTGAGAAATAAGTAGTGCTTGGCTATCTCTATCATTTGACATGATGCTATGAGTTTACTTAGAAGGTGCGTTCATAGAAAGGCGCTGCCAGTGAAATTACTGGCTAACTGGAGAGCAGGACAGCTGCCTACATTTTGGATGCAGCCAATGTCCTGCATTGTCTCTATACTGACACACCCTCATGCATCATTCCATTTGGTGCAGTTTTAACAGTCTCTTTCCTTTCCTCTGCCTCACTGACCTGTTTCTTTTCCCTGTATTTTAAAAGCAAAGTAATACAGAATCCATGTCTGCTGAAGTCTTTCAGTCTAACTCATCAAAGGTACCATGTCTCCTCTCTCTCTCTCTTTTGTCAGGTGTTATTTATGAGATGTGTAGCGGAATTCCTGGGAGCCTGCAGCACCTGCTATAGTTGGACGGGGAGCCGAGCGGCAGCTGCCGTACTCTGTAAGAGCAGAGAAAATGTTGTGAAAGCACTGTGATTATGTTATTTAAGTGTTAAGGGAGACCGGGAACATTAAAGGACATTGAAAAAGTGTTGTGGATTTGTTCAGGGAAGCTGGAAGCTGCAGAAGAACTGTGAAAGCTTTGTGAGAACAAAAAGATCTAACAACGTTTTCAAACACATTATGAAAGTGTGCCCAAAATGTTAAGTGGATCCTGGGAGTTTTTAAGAATAAAGCATGCACTGTAAACCCAAATTAGTTGGCAAAACTCAAAGCATTTTAGGCAATTCAAAGTTTAAGTAAGCAGAACTGGCAGATTTTTATTTTGTACTCATACATTTTAATTTATTAAATTATTACATTTTATTTATTAAATTATTATATAACCCCAATGTAAACTTTTTTATTAGTGTAAAATTAGCTAGCTATAAGAAGCTAATTAAAAAAATGCTAACTTGCTAATTTGCTAACATGTTAACAATAGCATGGTATAGAGCTTGCTGAATAAGTACAGCAATATAAATCATTTAACATGCTTGCTCTCAAACCAAGCCGCATGCACCACTTATCACCATTATGGTAACTCTCCAAAAACCCACATTAACAGAAAGTCTTCTAAATTAGCCTAACAAAACATTAATCATGACTAAATCTCCCACTCAACATTAATCTTGCACAAAAAAACATTATATAACACTTAATTTTAGCATTTACTCTCCATTTCGAGTGCCATTTTCAGTTAAACTTAAGTTCATCTAAATTCTAAAAGAAACAAGTTCATAAAACTCAAAACAATGAAAAAGTTCAGTTTACTTAAAATATATCAGTTCTGTGAACTTGAAAGAAAAAGTGCTAAATACTCATAAAAGTTCATTTGACTGAACTAATTGTTAATTTGCTTAATTTAATTTTGTCCTACTCAAACCAATTAATTATTTTGAGTGTTAGGGTGTACAGTGTGTAGCTGAGCTAAAGAATAAAGAAAGACAATTAAATTAATAAAGATAATACTTTAAGGTTCAATTTGTTAAAATTGTTTAATGCAAAGTTAATTTTTACAAAAACACTATTGTTGATTGTTCATTTTTGTTCATAAAATATTCAATGTTAATTCATACTACAACTTGAAATGTTAAAATGTATTAGCATATGTAGAAACTAACCTTGATTAATAAATACTGAAAATGTGCTATTCATAATTGAACCATATTGTAAAATGTTTCCAAAACTAGTAATAAATAAATATTAAACGCTAATAGGTAAACATGCACTTCACATGAAGTGTAAACATCAAAAAAATAAAAATAAACCGACGAGTAACTTTCCTATTTTTTGCCGACGTTTGGACTCAAGTTCAGTCATTACTTCTTGTCAGTGTTGTAACCAGGTAAACAGAGCACACAGGTGAACATAGCAAGGTCAGCGTTTGTTTTGACTGCAAACACCTGAATCAGGACAGGTGGACTTTAATCTGCCAGTTTGGACAGAGAGCATCATCGCCAACACAGCTAAAGCACACAACGAACAAAAAACACATTAGCACCTGAATGCTGTAGCATCTGCTGGGTGAAATCAGTTCCACTAAAAGTGACCAAAAACACGAGACCATCCTTAAAATCAACCATCAAGGTTTTAGTGAATTTACTGGTCTTATAATGCATGATTCATTGTTGTGTGTCATTCTAAATTAAAAAATATATATTTGTAATCTTCAGTCAAAATGCAATAAATTGCTCTGACTCAATTCAATCAATTCCTGATAAATAATATTAACTTTTTGTCATTAATTATTATATTTCACTCAGAAATACATAACATTATAGAAGTAAAATAGATTGCAAATGTCATTTCAGTTTCAAGTAGAATGCCAAGATATTAACCACCAATCGGTTCAAGGCACAGAACAAAATTATTACACAAGACATTTATTTGCTCTTGATGTCTAACCCCAGTTCAGTATCAGGTAACTATCAGGTAAACTTGGCAAGGCCAAATACTGTGTACTGCAAATACAGGAGGGATACCACTCCTTGCACTGTGATTGGCTGAAATATAGAGTGGGAAGCTCTGATACCATCAGGTACCAGGTGCAGACGGACAGCAGGGGTGGGGGAGTCTGACAGCACCAGCAGAGGTGAACGCTCACAGCTTAAAAAAATGTCCAGATCACGTAGAGCGAGAGCATGAAACCAAATCTGGTTCACATTAGGGCAGTTTTACAAAGGAAATGTTGCAATGACATCCCCTCAACCTCGCACGGGACCCCAGGATAATTATTACTAGTCGAGGTGAGAAATTCCCGGGATGCCATTTAACACATGGACAGATGACATCAGAGGAAATCTGTGGGGACCTGAGGCAAACATATGGAGCTGGAGAGCAGAAACAAACAGTTTACTAAACACCACTTAAACATATTCATCATCACATGTCAAGCCAACACACACAAGCATGTTTAATGCTTCCTAACAGATCACATAGACCCTTAAGAAACATTTTAATTGGGGTGACAGCATCTTGTTTTATTATATTTTGTGTACGAGAGGCTGTGATACATCACAAAGTGATACATTAATAAAACACAGACCATACATTTCTTCATACAGGGTATAAATGACCAATGCAGCATTTTTTTCTGTTTTTCGCAAAGGCTACACTTTTCGCCCCATCATATCTTTCTAGATGTTTACCAGTGTTGACGGTCGCTGTGGCAGAAAGCCTTTCACAATCTGACTAATAAACACACTCATAGTATGACCTAACATGCTACTTCTCCAGGGAGTTCAGATGGACAAGGACACACACACACACACACAGATCTCCAGGGAGCCTTGGATAGAGACGCATTACGAGTACCCCCTCAAATCATAACGCATCAAACCCTGCAGAGCTCCTCAGAACCTCAGAGAACAGAGATCTCACGCTGCCTCCCAGCATCCCTGACATTTCATACATCACTTTGATAGATCACCTTATCAGTGCAGCCGCTCGCCGGCATAAGAGCTGTATTCATAAGGCCATGCGAGCCTTTGAGCTGATAAAAGTATACAGCATATTCATCATTATCTTCTTAGCATTGTTTTGATGTGATAAGGGCTGAAAGCATTAAATGAGGATGCATTATTTCTAGCTGTAATTTCACTTTCTGATGCAACAGGGCTGCAAATGTTGAAAATGGAACGGTGACGGCTGAAGGTGTGTTGATACTCTTTAGGAGCTGTTTCTGTGCGAAAAGAGACTGCCATGTCTTTTGGATCAATCAGGAGATATTGCAGGTTGTTGCCTATTATAGATGCAATATAGGGATGATGGGATTGGATGTGAAGGTAAAGCTGGTAAGATTAAAGAAATGAAAAATATAGCTTTTCGTTTTTAGCAGAGGTTCTTTATACACAGGGGGTGAAGATAAGAAAAACACTCTAGGTGGTGATAAGACTTCCATTGCTCATCCTTTACTATGTCCATATAATGCATTGAACAGAATGGTTTTAGGTAGATTTTTTATTTTAGGGGGGGGGGGGCAAGGCTAAGGAATAGTATACAGGTAAGCAGATTACACCTCTTCAGGGTGATACAAGACCCTACTTAAACAGAAAATATTAATTTTGCATATTTTTTTTCCTCAAGATAACTCACAGTACTCGCTCAAGTGGTATTTGTAGCCATAGACTGTAACAAAAACAAAAAAAAGATGGATGACGCACCTTCACTCTCTTCCATTGTAGAAAGTGAAGCCGCAGTCTGCACAGTAATGTTTGAAGTAGAGCCGCGGTATCAAGGCCCCGCCCTCACTCCCGCAGAATCAGTTAGTACAATTTACTGCAGAACAACTCATTATGTTGGTGTGAAATGAACAGTTATGAAAATGTAGAAATTAAATCTAAAGCTCCAATCTCCTCCCGAAAATCCCCCCAAAAAGTCAGTTGCCTCAGTGACTACTTCGCTCATAGAAGCTGTCAATCTCAGTTGACGTCACACTCCCGTTTTTATAGCATCATATATCTAACTAAAACCAAACTTTTTTTCTTTTTTTTCTTTTTTTATAAAAACGAACACTTAAACTTACATCAGCGTGATAAAAACTACCTAAAATGACAGAAGCCATCTTTGGAAAAAAATTGTTTGAAGTGTAATTTAATTGTTTAGTTTGCCTCAGGTCCCATTAGACTACATGGAGAGGGCGGGGTTTATGACCTATACTGGGACCAGCCACCTGGGGGCGATCGTAACATTTTGGCTTCACGTTTCAGGGTGTGTGCTGCACACTTGGTTGTAGCAGTTGTTGTTGTGAAATAACATACTGCTAGATGGCATGATTGAAAAATCAGAATTGTGTATTGCAGGAAGCTGCTGCGTAAAAATATAAATGAACGATACATGGTTCTGCACTAAGCATGGACAAGTCTGTGAAAGGACTGACAGTGCCATGTAAACTTAAAGCAGACGGTGAATCTACTTCAAACATTACAACTACCAAAACAACGTGTCTACAACAGACGCAAGCGGTGCGACATGACAAAAAATATATATAATATATATATATATATATATATATATATATATATATATATATATATATATAGAAATATATATAGAACCCAATATAACAAGTAATGCTGTCTATATACTGGATGCCCCATTCTATTTCTGATGTACTTCAAGCGCTCGCACAAGTTCTGACAAAGGATAAATTGATTTGCAACATTCGCTTTGTCATGTTCAGCCTCAAAACAAGAAAATATGACGAGGCATATCTCGCCCTCGGATACACCAGTACAACGGTGAGTAATGAAGAGAAACCATAGTGTGCTGAGTGCCTCAGAATATTAGCTTCTAACAGTATGAGGCAGAACAAGTTAAAGGGTTAGATCTACGCTGAACGCCAACTTAGTATTGACCAGCTACTTTGTTTTGTTTTTGCACACAAACAGTATTCTCGTTGCTTCATAATATTAAGGTTGAACCACTGTAGTCACGTTGACTATTTTAACAATGTCTTACTACTTTTCTGGACCTTGAATGTGATAATTATGTTGCTTTCTATGGGGGATAAAAAAAACTCTTGGATTTCTTCAAAAATATCTTAATTTGTGTTCTGAAGATAAACAAAGGTCTTACAGGTGTGGAACGACATGAGGGTGAGTAATTAATGACAGAAATTTCATTTTTAGGTGAACTAAACCTTTAAGACGTCACTTATAGACTTCACATCACGAACAGTAGTTGAGAAGTTGTAAAACTGTATTAATTTCAATGTTTCAAATAAATCCTATAGGATTTTGCAAGCAAAGTCATGTCTGATATTGTCTTTATGTGGGTGCTTTAAAATATTTTTCTCTACATAAGGGGGGCCTGGCAGAAAAAGTTTGTGAACCACTGCTATAACCTGACAGATATCATAACTGTCTCTTCTTGTTTAGCCAATCAGAAGTCTACTTCTGCCTGTCAAGAATTCTGCTTGCTCACAATGCAGCTGAGAGCACAATAATTTGTATTTAATAATTTATTATAAGAATTTAATAGAGCATTTAATATTTTATTATTAAAAAAAAATTTGATTTTGTTGTCTTCATTATATAGAAAAAAAATCTCACACAAAATAATTGGTCTTTATTCATTAAAATATATAGTTGCCTCTATATTTCAGTGAGGCAATCCCTCACAAGGGAATCGTCATTTTAGGGGTCCTCCTTGGCATCAAAATCCCTTGGCTAACTGCACCTTCAGTTACAGGAGCAATCCTCCTGGAGCAACCTAAGGTTAAGTGGCTCGCTCCAGAGCACAATGGTGTTCGTTCATGGATCGTTCCTTGGGGATTTGAGCTTGCAACCTTCTGGTTACCAGCCCAGATCTTTAACTACTAGATTACACCACAATCTACTTAAAACAGTCCAGGAAAAGTCCACTAGGCATATATTGTGTAAACAGTTAAACACAAACTTTAGGTTTAAGGCCAGTTATGGAGATGCATGAAAGAGAGAGAGGGAGAGACTCCAGTGACTATCCTAGCCCTTTAAGAGTAGTCCCAAGTCATATTATTAAAAACAATAAATGTATTAGCACAACAGACACACAAAATTACCCCCCACACAAGCCAATTATGAGCATTCATATTCTCAGGTGCACTGAAGAAACCCTAACAGGTGCACACGCTCATACACACATACTTGGCTTATCCCTGAAGAGCATGCCACTTAAGTTGTCAGACTCCGATCTGAGTCTTTCGGACAGGTGTACACACAAACATAATATCCCCAAAGAGTGAAGGAGTGGAGAAGGGGGGACGAAGTCTTAATTTCCTGTGTGATGTGGCAGCGACCTTCCCACCATGCCTGAACACACACACACACACTCACACACACACGTTGGGATAGATGATTGTATTAGATGAGGTCATACACCTCACACACCTGTTCATATGACTCACACTGACAAGAGATCTGTGGAGAAGTGTTTATCTCCAGAGAAACTATTTCATACACACTCTATTAGATGAGATCAACACAGTGACATTGAGCAGAAAAAATAAAATAGCAAACACACACACACACACTCATTGTGGAATGTGTGCCACTGGGTCCAGACAACACAATACTTGTGAATGATCCTAACTGGCTGTTGATATTGCAGGGAGGTGTTACATTTTGCTGAGCTCTAAGTGTGTTAGTTTGTGGGTTTACTTAATTATACTTTGAAGACAAAATTGTCACAAGAAATGTGCTAAATTGTGCTAAAGTATAATTTTGAGAACATCCTGATTAACAAATAATATACAAAATACATAATGTAGCCTAAAACAATGCACAGATTTTCAAATTTTGGTTGAAACTAATAAGCATATTATATTAATGTTATGATCGCTAAATTATTAAATTAAAATGATTTATATTTAAATATATTATATAAAATATTATATTAATATTAAAAATAAAACAGTAAACTGAAATTAGTCTGTTTAAGTTTTACATGTGAATTAAGGCATCAAAACTTTATAATGTCCAGTATGAATAATGAATATATTTATTTTTAGATTTGCTTTTTTTATATTACATTTAACAGTGTTAAATGTATTTGTTAAATGTGTTAACAGTGTTCGTATACTAAATGAGGCAAGGGTGTAGAGTTACATTCAATCTATTTTAAGGCATGAAGAAATTTTTTCACAGGAAAAAGATGTTTATAATATTTAATTTTGGTGATCAAAGATGAGTTTTAATGGATTAAATTATTGACTACAGGGGGACTTTAAATAAAATCGTTGTAGTTCCTGAATTTTTTCCTGAATTGCAATTCCTGAATTTTGTTTTATTCTAAAAAAAAAAAAAAAAAAAATTTCCTTTTAGGTGTAGGTTTATGGTTAGTCTTCTTTATTATTAATAATCAGCTTTGCATTGCATATATTAATTTATGAATTATATACTATTATATGAATTTAGATAGATGTGTGCATATTTGGCTATCACACATCACTCATTCTTTAAGTGTTACTGAGATGTGTTTTTGTCCATGAGTGTGTACGTGTCTATCCACCATCCAGACACCTTTAGGATATTTTAGTCCTCGGACCAGTGCTGTTGACACCCATTCGCTGTAACACTTGTTCCTCTATCACACCTCTCCACCACAAGCAGACAAACGCACCACCTACACACTGACATGCAGAGAGACAAGGATTCCTCCACATCTCGTCTTCCTCTCGGAGGAGAATGGGTCATATGCAAATGCGTGTCTCCGCATGGGCAGTAGTTTCCCACAGGCAGCAGGAGAAAGAGTGTTCCCTCCCTCTCTGCACTCTTTCAATAGTCCTTTTCTTCTGCCGCTAAGCCCCTCTATGGCCGATAGTGGCCCGCTGCATAGGTAGCAAAACCCCTTTTCTCCCCCTCACTGAAGCTTTAAAACACAATAGCTCACTTAAGCATGCACACACACACACACACACACACACACACACACACACACAAATACACACATACACACACAAACCAACCAATAAAGTACAACTGTGCACAACTAAAAAGGGGGTTCATGAAACCTGGGCTCTTCTGGGGAGAATGAAAACGAGGGAGAGATGAAGGAGAGAGAAATAAAAAGAAGGTTTTTCTTTAGGAGTAATGCTTCCTCTCCTTCCGTGGGACCAATGACCAGGCTGATCATTAATCCCCGTTTGTAAAAGCACAGAGATGTTTGGAGCGCTGTTTGCTGAGAGCCAAATTTGGACAGGGCCGCAGGAATTAAGCAGCACCTGAAATGAACCGTGTATGGATCTCAGTTCTTTTACAGGCCAGAGGATGATTACGAAAAGAATCCTACTTTAAGACAAAATGAAGCTAAAAATTGACACTGTTTACTATAAATTTCCATGGTGATTTGGAACATAATTCACCAGTGCAAGTTATTCTAAAAAAAAAAAAAAAAGTTATTTCACTCCACCTCTTAAACAATATTTCTGCTAGCATAACCAAGGCCGTATATGTAGGGAAAAATAATGTTATTCAACAATGTCAATCCAATTAGCCATAAAATCTAATTAAATCCCTAATTTATAAATTAAGTCCTGCCCTACATTTTAAAATTTCTATGCGGGTCATTGATGAATAAGGTTTTTAAAAGTAAAAAAAAAAAAATACATAATGGAGATATAATTAATTTTGAAGTTTTATTAAGTGTTAACAATGAGATTATGTGATTTTTATAATCAATGAACACTGCTTTTCTAATTTTTTTTTTTACAAAATGGACAAAATTTGTCACCAAAAAAGTCATTCATTTTAACCAAAATTTCAGTTTTACCGAATGACACTTTTGGTTATACCGAATGATATATTTTCAAAGAATGCTAACAGGCTGATATCTAGCTAGCTAGCAAAAGGACAATCAAACATTTTATATTTAGTACAAGTTTTTAAAATATTACAACATTTTCCATGTTTTATAGCGGTTGTACCAAATGACCTGATGTTACGGGACATGAATATGAGCAAGTGAAAACATGAATTTTTCAAATAGTTAAAAGAGAGTTAGTTACTTTGCTTCACGACCATGTGGTCCTTTGCAGGTGTCTGAATGATGTCACATCCTATCACATGATATTGACCACATGACTTGATCCAAAATAGTCCCTTTATATTGGTTACTCCGAATGACATCAATGAAATTCATTTTTCCGGACATTCTTTCTCATAACAAAGCAACGACTTCTACACATAATTTTAATTCCATTTTGCACTATGTTGATGTATGATGTTATAAAATCATGCCAGAATAAAAAATATATTCATTTATTACATTTTAAGATATTTTAATCACAAATGAAATGGCTGTATTGGCCTTTGGACGGTTAAACCAAATGACCTTTTGACACTTCAAAATCTTTAAAATACCTTTATATGTACCAAAATATAATTAAAACCTTTTGGATTCAATAAAAAAGATCTAGTTGTACTACCACACATACTTTGGATGTCATATCTTTGTTTTTTAATAATAATAATAAAAAATGACCCATCACGTCATTGACCCACTCATTAAAGAAAAAAAATATTAAGAAATACAGCTGTTTTCAGCATTGATAATAACACCATAATAGCAGCAAATCAGCACATTAGGATGATTTCTGAAGGTTCATGTGACAATGAAGACTGGAGTAATAGCTGCTAAAAATTTATCTTTGCCAACACAGGAATAAATTCCATTTCAAAATATATCAAAATACAAACAGTTATTTTAAATTATAATAATATTTCACAATATTACTGTATTTATTTTCAAATAAATGCAGCCTGAGTGAGCACAAGAGACTTCTTTCAAAAACATTAAAAAAATCCCACTGGTCCTAAACTTTTGCATGGTAGTGCAAGTCACATTACAGAAGTTGTTCATGCTGTCTTATGTTGTGTGTATTGTCATGTTGTATGTAGCACTAAATCCTGAGTGGCTATCACTTTTACCTATAATGGAGTCCTATTTCCCTTTCTTTTCTTTTCATTTACCTAATCAACAAAACAAAAGGGCCAATTTCCTTTTCTGACCCTTCTAAAGAAAACGAACAAATGCGTACAATGCAAGAGAAACCACAAACTGAACCTCAATCAAATAGAAATGCACCACCATGCTCTTGTCTACAAAGTTCTCACTCACATACAGTGTTTTTCACGTGCTTAAACACACATTCACACACCGGCCCTTGACAAGAAGGAAGCCATGTTTGTTATGCAAAGCACAGGAAGGGAGAGAAGAGGAGCTATCTTGCCAGTTTACAACAGTCCTTCACTGTCACCTCAGCAGGCCTCCAAAACACTGACCCCCATCTTCAACAAATCCCTCCCCCATGTGACCTCCACACGGGGGGCAAACTGAAAGGGAATGGGGGTAAGACGAAAAAAACAAGGGCTGCTTCTGAGCTTTGTTACCTAGAGATCTATTCACAGAGTGTATATTTGTGTGTTGGGGGCTTTAACACACAGCCAATTTGTTACGCTGGACGCCTCACAATGGCACAGGGGGGGAAAGTGAAGTCATACTTGAGGCAATGCATGGGCGCCCATGGCAGAGGTCACTAAACATCACCCTGCTACTGTGTCTTAGAGAAAGGGTCAAACGAGGAGAGGAGAGGATAGGAGAAGAAGAGAGGAGTGGAGAGTGCATTTCAGATGGACTTTTGGAGGAAATCAACAAAAGGATGATGGATAAATGAAAATTTCCTCCTCGGCTAAACCTCGCGCACCAGGGAGAGACCCTAAATGTTAGCAGATGGCTTTTAAAATGCCCTAGCAGCATGTCCCGCAGAAAAGCGCTCCTCCTCACTTCCATATACCTACAAAAAAAACAAATGCATGCAAAAAAAAAAAATACTACACAATTTTCCTAAACTATAAAGCATCAACTTAATGTGCACAAGTAAGAGAAAAACAAGCATGCAAGTTTATTGACTTAAACCCTAGAAAGTCTGTCGGGGTGTGGAAATAGCCCAGCGCAGTAATTAAAGTTTTATCAGCCAAATAAATTCCGCTACACCCATTTTATCACAGAGCTGGCAGTAGCCTGACGTTGGCCATAGCTCTCCGAAGGTAATGACAGTAAACAAGCTAAATATTTCTCATCATTCGTTGGGTGTTCCACTGTGAGTATTTGTAAAAACGCAGTCAAGTAAAACTTTGTGGGTTCTGCTCATTTCAGAGGTGTAAATCCTTCTGCTAAAATGTCTCGGTATAAAAATACAGCCTTGCTAAAGTTCTTTTGAAACGTAAAAGAAAGCCACTACAAAGCACAGCACGCCAACCAGCCGCTGCCATGTTTATTTTCTTAGCCATGCTAATACCGGTCAGCCACATTCCTCTATTCCCAAACTGGGAGGTTTCAAATTGCCCTCCAGTACTCTTGGAGAGAGCCAAAGGAGGAAGGGACAGAAGGAGAGCTGCCCTGTGAACAACACCTGTCGTCTTCCGGACTATTAGCACCTTCACGTTTACAGCTCAAGCTCCTGATCGCCTTCATGTTACGTGCCGCGAGAACCCCAAGTGGCTGGGAATGTCGTCAGAACAAGTCCCACATGGAAAGGTGAAAAAAGACACACTGGCAAACAGGTCAAGCATCTTTTAAAAAGAAATCGAACCCTATCTTCATAAGGATTCCAAGAATCGTAGTGTTTTGGGAATCTGTTCTTGGTGACATACTTGAGATACTCTCTGTCTGCTTTCGAAGCGGTTGGTGATATAAGCAAGGTGTGCTTTTAAATAAGACTGATTAAGGCTGCACTGCACTGTCACATAGCTTTCAAGATGTTTAGACACACTTCACCTTCCTCACATTCTACAGATATCTTCACCTGAAACAGCTTAAAATACTCTGAAAAACTGTTGACTATTTAGAATTCCACTCCAAGACTGAGAGTCCAAATCTATGGGTTGTTCCCTGGGCCTCAAGTTTACTAAGTTTACTAGAGACTTACCCAATACAGTAAGCTATATGATGAGAGAAAATATCTATATCTCTATAGGATTTAGCATATTTTGTTTTAAGGATAGGACATTCAGGCAAGTCTACAGGGTAAAAAGTCAGAGAGAACTAATGAATTCTCTAGCTTGTAAAACATTCTTCACCTGCCCAATAGCTCATCTCGGCGTTAACACCCTGCCTTTGGCCAAAGCAACAGGCACATCACAGATTTTTCACCTGATGGTGAAGTGCTGCTGTCACATGCTCACCATGTCTGGTAAAAGATTCAGCACTGAAAAAACGTCACCTTCCCCCTCAACCACTGTGTAAAAACCACTGTAACTTTTACAAACTTTTTTTTTTTTTTTTTAAATACAGCAACTTTGTTTGATTTTGCAGTCCGGTAATACAACGCTGTTTGTTAAATGCCACAACGGGAAAAAGAGCAGAAGAAGAACGGCGCATATGCGAATGACAAAGTCCACTAGGTAATGCTAGGTTATTTTTTTTATTATTTAATTTGTACTTTAAAATGCTTTAAATGCTTTTCAGTTTTGTAGCTGATTGTGACCAAATACCTTTTGTTTTTATCAGCCCTGCAAAAAATACGACCTATGCAAGAGTGCATTCTGCTTAGTGCTTAATACACTATTATAGGAGGCTGTACTGTACCAAGTAGGGGACTAAATGCCGCTAGACGGAACAAACTGATTTGCACTATTGTCTGTTCAAAATAAATGAAAAGAAACCTATCGTTGTGGATTTGTTCCTTTGTCCAGTAACACTTTATTTTAGGGTCCAATTCTCACTATTAACTAGTTATTAGCATGCATATTACTAGGATATTGGCTGTTTATTAGTACTTATAAAGCAGATATTAATGCCTTATTCTGCATGACCATATTCTACATCCCATAATTCAATACCTAAACTTAACAACTACTTTACTAACTATTAATAAGCAGTAATTAGGGGTTTATTGAGGCAAAAGTCATAGTTAATAGTTAGTTAATAGTGAGAATTGGACCCTAAAGTGTGACCATTTTTCCTATTGTACCGAACTGTGACCCCAAAACCGAGGTACATACCGAACCATGAGTTCTGTGTAACATTACACCCCTAATATATGTGCATAGGTGTGTTTGTGTAATAAGACTCATTGCTGAAACATGTCCCATCAGTGATTTATCAGGACAGCAACGGTGCCAACAATTAGGCCTTCTGATAAGAGCCACAATCAAGCAACTTCATAGAAGACCTAAGGGAGGCATTTTAATTATGTGGAATTGCTAAGTTGGTGAAGGTTATGTGAATTATAATTGGAGCTGAAGATGTTATAAACAGGCACATCAGTTTAGTACAACTAATATTCTTTCTTATGTAGATTTTAAACATTATAAGAATTCATAGTGTTCAAGCCTTCTGTGGCTGATTTAAAATAGTCCTAAAGTGAGTTGAAATAAAAAAAACATTCCATTCATCTTGATTATGGTAATTAAAGTGAAAGTAAGTCTGGTAAACACAAGGTGAATCCATCTAGAAGACAGTTTGCCTCCAGTGAACATTTACTGTTGGCCTTTACAAGAAACGGTGAAGCACTCAGGCGGCCACATTCCAATTATACACGGTCTGATCAACACTCCTTACGGGGGCGCGGAGGGGGAGGGGCGTATGCTAATGACGCAGGGACGCGCGCAGTCAGGGAGCGTTCATCACGCACCGGGAGCGCTGATACTCGGAGGGTGCGCTCTGAGGTCAAACCGTGACTTCAAATAATTAACGGTCAGGACGCATGAAGCGCATGCGTGCATTTAAAGGAAAACAAACTTTAATTAATTTTTCATGATTCAGATCAAAATGATTAAACAAGCTTTATTTAACACAGAAGAACTAAACTTAAAATATAATGACATAATATGTAATCAAAAGCTATATCTGAAGGTGTTCATATGATAAAATAAGTAGAAGCAGTTGCTATTGCACGGCTCAGGTGCGTCTCCGCGTTTAGATACCTGCAGTGCGGTGAGCAGTGCCAAACGCCCTATGACAAAGCACGTATATCAATCCAACACCGCAGAAAAGCGCTGCAAAATGACTCAAGCCTCGTGGTGTAAAATCATTCTATGTTTCGAAACAATTTCAGAACACGCCTATGATTTTACCGCATGGAAAAGGGATCATGAGCGATGTTTCAGCACCTATAAGTACCGAGGATGCTCTTTGCACTGTAGCGATGCTTTTATGAGTAAGCGTTATAACGCTGAATGATAATAGGCACCCATCCTTTCTGCAGTCAAAAACAAACGACAACAGCAGCTGAGAGTGAGAAGGCATGCGAAAAACACTGCACATACATCTTTTTTTATACCTGCACAAGTTGACATTTGCGGCAACGCACGAGAAACGCCTCCCGTCTGCTTTCAAAATGAGCCAATGTATCTCAGAAAGAGAAAAAGAAAGACTCCTTCTTTGTCAGCAAGTTCAGGTAGCAAAAACAATAGCGAGGTGGTCAAATGGCATCTACGAAAAACATAAGTGACATTTTTGTCTTCCCTTCCGATCAGGTAAGCACATATTTACAGGTCGCTCTAACACGCGCATGCTGAGAGAACGGATACATGGCGCGCGCATGGCGTCAGTCTGGGGAAAAGTGTCTTTCCTCACTCATCTCTTCATCAAAAAACACTTAACTCAACGGAAAAACCTTCGAAAGGATGAACGGTGCACTTAAATCTAAAAAAGACCGAGTGTGGATGAATAAAAATGTTTTAAAAAGTGTTTTCGAGTTTATATTCCCTATCACACGCGCGCGCAAGCGAGAAGTAAGCACGCCCTCACATTTCTCATGATCGATTTCCTTAGTAAAATTACTTAGGCTCACGTGTATACCTGCTCTGGACACAGCTTACCAGATAAATCGTTACAATTCAAGAGAGCAAATCGCAAGCAAGTTATTTACCACACAAAAACCTACAGAGTTACGGACGTGCATTACTAAGCGGATACATAAAGTCCCCAAAACAAATAAACTGTCAGTGCAGTAAGTCCAGCTGCAGCAGCGCGATTTATCAGGATTCTCTGCGCTGCTCGGGATGTATACGCATTCCTTATATAGGCTGCAGCAGTTGTTCTAGCAGCAGACAGCCCTTCAGATTCCTTTCCTTTTCTCTTCAGCGTTACCACCCAACTAGAAATGTGGCAGGCTGGCTGCACAAACAGGTTGCTTTAACTGGCATCGTGCTCCAGAGCTCTCTGAGCCCCGATCCCGCAGGGACGCCTAGACTGGCAGGACTGTTACATAAACACACCCTTATTTTTTGCTTTGTAAACTTCAATAGGAGTTCAAGAAGAAACTTTCCTGTCAAACATCACCACGAACTGCATACATGCCATTTTTTCTAATGCAGCAACAACACAGAGAGCAGCGTGCTGCTGTTATAAGGCAGTTTCTTATGAGCTACATTACAAAAGTGGGATTCGTAGCTGTACCATAGCAAGTAAAACAAGCCAAACTGTCACGTCGGCGATATAAACCCATGTATTCATAAACACTACGCTAAAATGTTTACATACATACTATCAGAGGTTATTCTTAGAATTCTGCTAGCTCGCTAGCTACCTGCTACCACGCAGACAGCGGAACAGCCCATTGCAGATATATCAAAGTTTGTTGTTAACGAAAATAAAACAAAATCCTCCCAAGTAACCGCTCTAATCACAAACATGTATTTATGAAAGCATTTCCACCACTTCAATCGCTCAAACTGATACATGTGAAACCAAATCACCCGCATCAGACCAAACAGGTACATTTTGAGCGAGAAAATAAGTTTCATTTCGTTCGAATCTAAAGAGGAAAATCCAACAATAACGACCAACAGGAGTAACAGTTTCGAATCGAATTAATTAGTTTAATTCGAAAGCTTTATAAAGTGAACTCAAGGCGAAGAGAAATAAAAGGGGAAACAAAAGCGAGATTCACTTGTATGGGACTGGCTGCGTATAACGGTCCGCGCTCGCGCTGTGTACCACTAGGCGGTGAGAGAGTCGCGAGCGCGGCAGGTATAACGGTACACCAGATAGGAGCTATAACACAGCGCTACTTTCCAGCACTTTGTAGGGCTCGAGAAGTTCTGCCAGCGGCCCGGAGTCCAGAGTTGAATGAAATCAACCGTCGCCAAGCAAAGCGAAGGGTTTTTACTCACCGTTTGTCCTCCTCGGGTTCGCCTGCTTTCTGCGCTTACACCTGGGGCCATCCGCCATGATCCTTTCGCTGTGTCTAAATGCTGCTGGAGAGTCACCTCCTCTCGCCCCCACACCTCCCCTCCCTCCCTTCTACTCCACCTCCCCTCCCTGCACCTGGTTTACGACACTCGGCTTTACGACATTACCTTCTGGCTCCTATACCTCTCTCTCTGGCGCTCAGACCCCCGTCTCTGGCCAACTCCCGCCCCTCACACCACGCGCTCCCTGTGGCGCTGCTGCCTGTCCGAAACGGTCACTGATCAACCTGTCCATGTACACGCAGAGGACTTCAAAATCGTTGATTGACAGCTCAAAGGAAGCATAACTGTCTGGGCAAAACAAACATTTCCAAGCTTGTACTACAGAAACGCGCAATGGTAAACATTCAACCTGAATCAAACGTCATATTTTTTTTTTTTTTAGTCAGAGTGGGGGCGGGGAAAGTTTGACGCGTGCACCTGTTTATGGTGCGCGCGCGCAAGCACTAACACACACACACACACACACACAATCTGCAACTTTTTCTTATTCACGATGAGGCAGAAAACTGCATGTCATAAATCTAGTCTCAGCAAGACGTAGACAGCAACATTTTATGCAGGGGGCATTGGGGCTAGTTGTCACACTTTTTCCTCCAAAAATTAATTAAAACTATAATATAATGTTAAGTATACCATTTATCATTTACATCGTTATTGCCCAGGAGAAAACACATACGGTTAATATATATTAATCTTTTGTGACAACATGCAGTAGTATCGCGTATGGGGTAAGTTGTCAGTTTAAACCAGCCGCTTTTCAGTACAAATAAATAAATAAATAAATAATGAAGTGCAAAACATTCACAAAATATAAAAAATGTTAAAGGTAAAATACAAATTATCAAACAACTTTTTTAGACAGCAGAAACTGCAAATAGTACATTTTAGGCTATAAAATTACAATAGGCTATTTAAATCACGTGACAACCTGCTTAGATTTGACAAAAGAAAAAAAGAAGTGTCTTGAGAACACTAACCATATAGCTGACCTTTGCTTTTATGTATCCTATTATGTTTTATTGTACTGCTTTTCCAAAAAGCTTTTGTAAAATATGATGACATAGGAATATTACTTTGAAGGATACAATTCGCAAAACTTATAAGATGATTTTGAACAAGGTTTTGGACTCAACTTTTTATTAAGAACGTCATAGTTCTTCTGACATACAGTCCTTTGTAACAACTAGACCCAGTATCTCTAATATACTTTATAACTCACTTCAGATAGAATTTCCAAAAATTTCAAATGGTTGTATCTGACAAGATCATTCAGACAGTTTTAAATCTTTTATATGGTAGTCAGTTTTCCCCATAAGTTTTGAATTATATATAACTGTTTTTATTTAGTCCATATTGAATTCAAAGGAACATGGTTGGAACTTCAAAGTAGTGCCATTCATTTATTAATTATTAATTATCATGCCACATGACTGATGTTATCAGTGGCTCAGTTTTTTTTTGTTTTTTTTTAAAGAGTGCACATCTAATCGTAACGAAATATATGACTTAAACACATCAGTGAAATAAGCATATCTAATGCACTTGACAGTTCTTCAGGTTGACAAAAGCTTTGACAGTTTCTAAATAACTGTGACAAAGTCTAATACTATTTGCCATCTCTTTACTGACAACTGTATACACATCTAGATGTGTATTGTAGTAGGAGAGTCTGTGTATTCGTATTAATTTAAAGTATGAAGGAAATTTGTGTTTGAGTATGTGTACGTGTATGTGATTGAGTAGGAAGAAGGAGGAATGCAGTGTGTGTCCCAAGGCACAGGGAGGATCATGGGACCCTCACTGCAATGATTCAGTCCTCCACCCAAAGAAAGAGCTCGCTGTTCCCCAGGGATGTTTACTCCTCTGACTCTGACCAGGGAGAGAGCGCGTGAGAGGCAGAGAGAAAGACAGAGAGAGAGAGACTGACTAAATGACACCAAGTAAAAAGAAATCGAAGGCCAGAGAAAAGTTTGATGTAGATAAATGTTTAAGATAATACTGGATGAGTTAAGATGCAATCTAAACAAAGGCTTCATGCCATCCAATGCCAGATATCAATTATAGCCAATGATAAAGATTCTCTGCTTAAGTGCATTTCTTTAGAAACATGAATGCAGCAGATAAAATATGAGCTAGCGCATACATATGACTTTGAACATTAGGACCAAAGAACCAACACGGTACTATCTGAAGGTCTGCCGTTCTCTGTTACAGGTCACAAAAGCGAGTGCTGCAGCAGTGGCGGGTATAGGGCTATTCTTGTACCTGATGACTATCAGGTTTCTGTCAGACCTCAGCTGGGTGTGGTGTACTTAGCATGGGACTGCAGTGTACAGTCCGCATTGATTGAGTGAAGACACTATATAATCTCACAATTATATGCTGCGAACCAAAGCGTGGCGCACAAGCCTATTAGAAAAAATATTCAACAAAATAATCACTGTAAAATTAAATAATAATTCCCACCTCCATTTACTGTTGGAAAAGTTCACCTAAAAATGTTTGTCATTATTTACTCACCCTCATGTTGTTCCAAATCCATATTATTAAACAAAAGGAGACATTTTAAATCATGTGCCAGTCACTCTTTTCCATGCAGTTACAAGCTTCAAAAAGGATGCAAAAAAACCCATAAAAGTATAACAAAAGTGGTCCGTGCGATTCATAAGTTTTCTGAAGTCATAAGATAGCTTTATGTTAATCTCCTGTGAGATGTTAACTCAAGAATCACTATGATCCGATGATTCGTTTTGATTCAGTTAATCAGACCATTGAGTGAAATGATCTATCTCAAATGAATTCGTTCAAGAATACACTACTTCTCTAGTGAACTCTATTATTGTATCTAAACCAGGCACAAGCGTAGTCACGTTGCAAGTGTTTGTGGTTGTCTACACTGTGACTGGACGTGTAAAATACGTTTCAAATTCATTTGTCGTTTTTGTCAGAAGTAGATGGGCAATCCATTTACTGTAAGTGACTCATCACGTTGCATCAAGTGTAAATTGTACCACTGATTATAATGGGTTTTACTGGCTTTTGACGCAAGTAATGAGTAACTGTAATAGAAAAAATTGAGTAAATTATTCTACATAGATCAACTGATTCATTTGAGATTCAGTGAATCAGATCAATTGATGCAGTCTGATTCAAGCAAATCAAGAAACAGATCAACTAATTCATTTTGATTCAGTTAATCAGATCAGTCAAGTGAAACGATTCAGTTTAGAGTTAACACTTTAGTTTAGGGTCCAATTCTCACTATTAACTAGTTGCTGACTAGCATGCACATTACTAGGATATTCGCTGTTTATTAGTACTTATAAAGTACATCTTAATGCCTTATTCTGCATGACCATATTCTACATCCCTTAATCTTACCCAATACCTAAACTTAACAACTACCTTACTAACTATTAATAAGCAGTAATAGAGTTTATTGAGACAAAAGTCATAGTTAATACTTAGTAGTGAGAATTGGACCCTAAAGTGTGACTAATGATTCAAATCAAATGAATAAATTGTTCAATTCACTACTTCACTCATAAACTCTATAGTAACTTTAATGGAAAATATCAAGTACATTTTTCTTTTCTTTTTTTTTCCTCAGTAGAAATGAAGTCCAACGGGTTTGAAACAACATGAGGGTTGTATAATGAAAGAACTGTCATTTTTAAGTTAACTAATCCGTTTAACATCCTGTGTTTTCTCATTTTGCATGTCAACTGCAGCACGATCACACTAGGAAAACTATTTCCATAAAATGTACCCAGATAATAAGGTCTGAAAGGAACTATGACCTTCTTAAACATTCCAAAGCCATCTATGTTTAATCAAATCTGCAAACGCTCTACAGGTGAGCTATGGTCATGAGAACAGGAAGTGGAAAGGGAAATGAAACAATGGTTAGGAGACAAATGACTGGGCAATTTCGTTTTAAATGTTTAGAGAGAAGACAAGCTCTGTGTTGAAAGCAATATCCTCTAAGTACATAACGGAATCTTTGCAGAGAAAAACCCAACATTAGTTTAGAGATGCCCCTGGTAGTAGCCTCAAATACCCTCCCTGTCATCTGTCTAACCCTCTCCAACCCATGGCCTCTTTCACTTCATCAAACAGACAACACAGAGCTGAGTAAGGTGCCTGTCCCTTCATCATTAAGCCAGTTCGCTCTGCCTATGGCTGCTGACAGTGAATTATTCAACAGGACAAAGTGCTCTGTGGCTGTGCAGAGGCTTTACAGAGTAACAGATAATAATAGCATTAATGTCCATAAAATCTCATTAGGAGAGTTAGTACTCTGTTTTCTGCCTTCCTATATATATTTATTCACATGCCGCATGTGCATATAATGGAAAAGAGCGACGTGGAAAAGGGTGGACAGGTTTGACTGTCCATAATGAAGGGGTTTGAGCTATGTTCCCCTACTGGCCATAACCATCGCAATAATTGGGAGCTGAGGTAGAGAAGAGTTGCTGAAAGAATTTTTTGGAAGAAGTGAGGTAAGCGGCTTCTGGTGGGATTAAACGAACATCATCCTTCTGAACTTTCCTTGGGAATTTCATTGGTGTTGTCCTGAAAGAAATCTCTAAAATTGTGCTGACTTAGTGGGGATTTGGAATGGCAGAATAGTAAAATGTTATTTCATGGTTTAGCTTGTCTTTGACCAGGCACCAGTTAAATTCTCTCCATGTGCCAGCGACCAGAGCAACTGTCCAGCTGAGTTGGCTCCAGGTGCCACTATGGTCCAGCAGGCGGGCCGGCGGGCGAGCTCAGAGACAGAGTGAAGGTGAAAAACAGACGTTCTCTGGCTAGAGGGAAAAGAAAAAGAAGAAAAGCATTGCAGTGAAGGGCAGGCTTCATCAGAGATCAATGATGAGGCGTTTTGAAAACCACACACGCGCTCTCTCTCTGCTGGTGCTAACCGACTGGAAAAAGACGGGGCCATTATTCTGTGGAAAGTCCGGCCTATTCCCATTTTCCTTGGATGCTGCCATTTCGACATGAAGTCATATTTTCTCAAAACGATGGAAAACAAAGAGTAAAAATAATGCTACTGCAAATATTAAAACGGCATAATAGCACTCACTATGCTATTAAAATAGCGGTCTGAATGCCAGTAGCCTCTATTCCCGGTTACTGGTGACGGGACCACCCAGCTGGACCAAATTAAAACACAACAATATCTGCCATCCAAGACCTGGTTTTAATCCAATGGGTATACTGAGGGTGGCAGTTTAACGGAAGCAGAGTGGTGACTTCATCAACGGAGGTTTAAAGTAACTGACCTCATACTGCAAGCAATTTATCCAGTAATTTTTCCACTGTACGTCCATTTCTTCACCTGTTACCTATTCCAGTCTCATTTACCTTCTCCTTTCACTGGGCTAAACAGAAAGAGAATGAATGGAGCATGAAGACAGGAAGAAAGAGTGCAAAAGAAGAGACAAGATAGGAGAGACAGCAACATGAGTTGGGGGGGTAGAAAGCTATCCTCACTGCTCTACATTAAGGGATCAGGCCGCGTCTCTGTAAATGAGTATTGATCCTCCTCCTGGCGGGATCATTTAGGAGATTAATGCTGGCAGTGCTGGTTGGGGGGGGGGGGGGGGGGGGGGGGGGGGGGGGGAGTTCCAGTTGGTCCAGGGGGGAGCTGACTCAGAGCTGCCCAGGACAGAGAGCCTGCTGTGGGGCTACGTGGAGAACAAGCCCCTGCCTCCCCTCCTAACCATCTGGACTAACAGCTCAGGGCGCCAGCTGTGTGGGGGAAGGGAGAAGATGGTGTGTGTATGTGTGTATGTGTGGGGGGGGGGGGGGTAAAGGATTGAGAGAGAGAAAAAGGAAGGAAGAGAAATGGAAATGCGAAGGACTGCTAAAGAAACAGGAAAACGTACATAAAAAGAAAGAGGGAGGTAAAATCAGCTAAAAGTTATTTGTGTAAGGCTCATTTGACACACAGACACGTTGAAGAAATGGATGATTTAAAGTGGCGAGAATAGAGGAGAGGAACAGAAAGCGAGAGGAATGAAAGAGAAACACAGGTGGCAAGTACAACTGCAGAAACAGAAAGATAGAGTGAAAAACAAACAGAGGATTATGGTAGAAACTGAAAGAAAGAAAGAAAGAAAGAAAGAAAGAGTGTGGTGATCATGATGGATGGAGATAAGAAAAAAAAAAAATGGAGAAACTCAAATAACCCTTGGGACTGCATTCAGCATGAGGCATTAGCCATCTTCCATTACAGAATGACAGTAAACAGAAATGTAATAATCTTAAACTAGGGACAGACCATCAAGGATCAAGGTAACTCAAACGGGCATTTGAAACTAAATTGATTTGAAGACCCCATGAAATGGCTTGAAATGCATTGTGTTGTGTTGACATGAAACAGGAAGTTTATGTTGTATGTAGGCCTATTGAAGGGCTGACGGCCCCCTTTTTAAAAAAATAGCCAATAGGGCAGGGGTGCACATAACTTTTTTGGTCTGGTTCTCAAGGGAGCACCTGGAGATGTTGCTTGGTACTCACACTTTACACGACACACTTATCCTAAAAGCTGTCCTCATCATTTTCCTCCTGACTGCTCTCCTCACTATCTTCTTTTTTCTCGAACATGGTAGATTTTTTCTGTTTTTACTAACATTAATGACAGACAACAGCAAGAATATTAGGCTGCTGTCACTTTAAGAAGGAAAGCACAGACCGAATAACTGACACAAATCCGGAATCTTTCTCAACTGTTCACTTATGACATAACCGAAAGAATACTTGCTGAGACAGGTATTTGACATAATTGTGTGTATGCGTCCGTTCAAGCACAAGTAAACGCAAAAGAGGAATTAATTCGGTGTCTGACACTCTCTCTCTTTGCGTGTGCGCGCTCTGGGGTGTGAGGCTGTGCGCACAGATAACAGCTCGCGAGTTCCGATTTTCGCCTCTTCTTTCGCTTTTAAAATCGTTTGAATGTGTTAATTGGCGAGACAAAACACGTCCAAGTGATAAACTTTAACTCTATATGATGGTTAAATTTAGCAGTTAATCCGCGAGTTACATGCGTGCCGAACCGTTGGATCTTATCCGTACGGATCACGGATTAACTAAGATCCGTTGCACACCTAATAATTAAAGAACACACTTATCATCATGATTGCTATCTTACCAGAGATGGAGAAAAATCCTACTCCAGTAAGTAAACGTGTCCCTGTGAACCGGTCCTCAAAAATGTTGGTACTCAAAAGCGCTTCCCTCCATGTTTTCTGGTGCACATTGTTTATTTTTTACCACGCATGCGTACCTGCGTACCACTTATGTGCACCCCTGCCAATAGGTTTTTAATTATGTCACAGAAGCACAATTAGATATTTGCAAGTGGTATTAAGGCGCAGTCACATTTACGATTGTTTGGCAAATTTTCGCAAGCAAAATCCAGTCATTTCAATATGAATTCATGCAATTGGGAATTTTCACATGAGGGTGAAAGATTTGTCCACAGGGTTAAGCTGGTCATGTGGCTTTGCCATGTTGGCCAACAAAAACCGGCTTTAAATTAAATTCTGTGTGAGCTCTGCTTCATACATAACTACACTATTGACCTTTTACCTTTGGGTTGAGGGACATTCTCATTCTCATTGTATTGTATGCAAAAACTTATGAGTGCAAGACGCGTTATCAATATTTTTGGTCTGTTTTCCAGAACAAATAGTTTTGTCAACTTTTATAAGAATATAGATAACCTCAACGCTTAATGACACGGACTAATGTCCACAAAACAAATCAAACAATTTTGATTTCATGCAGTTTGGACAAAGTGCATACGAATGAAAGCTGTTTTCCACTGTGAGCCAAGTACGGCAGAAACATCTGTGTAAAAAATTCAAAAAGTCAAAAGTGATTTCTGAGTCCTACAGTTCCATGGACAGAAAATGAGTTGATTGCTTGTGACATGATCCAGAAAAATTCCAAAGCAAAAAAATCTGTTTACATGTTTCATAAGCTCTAGTATTGTGCTGAAGTTACTGCTGCATGGAAAATGCAAACACGAATGTCATGACGACAAAACTATTCAAGAGCCCAGAAAAACTCAAGGGCCCTACAATGGAATGTTTTGAAGGCAAGATTGAGATGTCAATCACATTACGCAGCCCCCTTCCCAAGAACAAGGTCATTATGATCTCACTTCCTCTTCTCTGGAGTGTCCCTGGACAGAACTGCAGCTCTGACGCCCAGGAGAATTTGGCCACACCCAAAACAAAACTTCCAGTGAGCCAACACAATACGTAATCAAATTCTTCATGTAGCCTATAAAATATGTTATCTATAGATAAATACAATACCAATTAAATCTTACCAAATGACCAAACACAAACTTTCTATTTTTTTCTATAAGCAAACTTGTATAAACCTTTTAACTGCTTAACTGAAAATGACAAAGATGTGTAAACAGATATTGTTTCATGTACTTTACAATATTTAGTTCATTGTAAAATATGTGTGACTCAAAATTAGTAAGTAAAAGCAAACATCTGAGTGTCCAGTAGTCTTTTATGGGAAAAATGAGTGTGTGGGAAGAAGTAGCATAGCTGAAGCATGCTGATGTGCGTGTGTGTGTATGAGACAGGATTTTTTCTGGATCATTCAGGTTGTACGGGTGAGCTAAGTCTGTCACGCAGATTAGTGGAGATCCATTCCAAATGTTCCGTCAAAAATTCACCTCACAACCACAGCTAAAATTTATTTTGTGTATGTTGGAACACCAAGATCTTTCTTCTGCTCATTTTGCTGGCATGTCTGAGAATCATGTGCTTCCCACACTCACACATACACACACTTCAGGCTCTGCATATCAAAGAATCCTCCACATTTAGGTGCAGATGTGAACACACCTGAGAGCAAAAGAGAAACCAATAGAGAGAAACGATTGTTATCCAGGTGCTTTCATTAAAGGAACTTGTTTCCAGAGAAGGCATTTGGACATCCTCCTTATTACTTTCCTAAGTTTTGTTTTCCACTGATTCAGTCTGTTCCCTTCGCATTAGCGGTTAGAGATTTCCATGTTTAGTATGCAGGTATTTAGTCATTCAGGATTCCTGCCATTTTGTGGATAGATTTGGCGTATTAGCGTGATTCTAATTTCTTTTCAAGATTTTTTTTTTTTGTGTGATGTAGGCCTACTCTGTGTATTTTTCCTCAAAAACATTTACACATTTTAAAAAAAAAAAAAAAAAAAAAAATTAAATGATGTACACTCACATGACAGGAAGACTCCAGTCATAGCCTCTATAAGCCGTTTTATTTTACATGGAGTGAGTCACCTCAAGGTGGCCACCATGTTGAGATCACATGACCTATTGAATACTCACATTATCTCAGTAAAGATAATTATAAATAAATGAATCATGGCTGACTGCAAATAGCACATTTCCACAATGGCATTAGCAATCATGTTTGCTTTTGCTTGCTTGCTACATCCACGGTGACAAGTGTCAGTATTAATCTAAGACGACTGCCATATCCACCAGCATTACATAAGCAGAAAAAAATATTGAGTAAACCTGTAAGGAAGAAGAAAAACAGTTACATATCTCACCTGTTCTTTTACGCTGACCCAAAAAAAAGAACCCTGTCCAATGGTAGGGGAATTATTGCCTATATTCTTTAGATGATACAGTCTGAGATGTTCAGTAAACTTGAACAGGGCACAGGTCATACATTAGCTACTTATTACACAGTCTTGACCAAAGGTTAATATTAGGGGGCGACATGAAAAGGAGTAGGATGTAACAGGTGAGATTATTTGAAGGAAAGGTCTTTTGAGAAAGATATTTAGAGCAGCTAGCCTCTGTTTGAGCAATATCATGCATTCACACACACAAAAACGCATCTACCCTAAAAAAAATGGCAGGACGTGCAGGTCCAGCGATCATGAAAGCTGCAACAAGCTACAGATTTAGCCTCTCAAACCATAACTTAGAATGTGTTCAGAGAGAAAGAAAAGGAATGAAGGAGAGCATGTCAAATAAATAAAATTACTCTCACTGCCTTTTTTCACTCCATTCGACTATAGCCTCATGGACCCAGTGTCACCTCTGTGGGTGCTAAGGACAAACGTCAAAATACATGTCCAAAAGAGAAAAAACCTGGTTGATGATACATAACTGAAAAGCTATGCCAGGTGTACTTCTGTTATTGCAGAGGGCAAAGTTGGAGGCTGTAAAATAACTATTTGAGGAAGCTCTCCACTACCACTTTCAATGTGCCATTTAGAGATTTTCAGAAGAAGCCAAAACGCACGTTTCCTTGAAATTGACCAGAGTGAAAAAGAATCCCGTAAGCTTTCGGTTTTATGCTAGACGGCTGATGAACAGCCGGGTCATCGCACTTACTGGCCCCAGTGGAACAATTCATTGACTCACCTTTTCTCTTCCTCTCTAATAACCATGACAGATTTAACAGACAAAAACATTCAAATGGCTCCTGTTACAGAACAGACAACCATAAACCATTGCAAATATGCCTGAGACAAGTGAGGGAAGAGGGAAAGAGAATGTTAACAAACTAACTTAAGGGAACATTTTCTTACTGCTGCTTTTTCTTTTTGTAAACAGAAAGTTATTGCTATGGATGCACCTAATTTTGCTTTTTAATAAGTATCTTGAAAAGGAGAAAGAGATAGAATAAATGAGGGAGGGGGAGTCCATTTCATTGTTTAGAACAGAACGAGTGTCATTGATTCTCTCAATGTTTATAGTCCAGCCTAAACCTTATACCACAGAACTCAGATTCCCTCACAGTGATGTTAAGAATAATGAAGGTAACTGCTGAAATTAGTTATGTAGTATATCAGGGTTGTATGAAGTTTATTCAATAACAGTACAGTGCACCTCAAAATGCACAAGGCAAGAGTTCCTATATTGCTCATGTAATTGTTTAGGCTACACGTCTGTTTGCTAGACACAAAGGGACCCATTAAAAACACTAATTTGAAGAAACTGGAGAGGTTTTTCTCTGAATGTGCATTGCAGGCCACATGCATTTAAAAAGGGGAAAAGGCTGTGACTGTGAGCCACTCCTAAATACAATTGTCTAGATTTAAAATGGGAATTGTTCCATTCAAACATGAGAGGATGTTTTGGAGTCTAAATCACAATTTGTAAATTATTCAAATATTCATTTTTTTTTTTTTTTCTTCCCCCAAATACAGATCACATAAGTGTTGTGTTTGGTGAAAGATTACTTGTTGAGTCACTGTCACAGCCTTGCGGGAAATGTTTTGACTTACAGCCCACTTAAATCACCCAAGTATGAGGGGTTTCCCCAAATCCTTTACCCTTGTACTGTTCACAGTGGTTTTCAACCACATTCCTGGAGTACCCCCAACACTCCATATCTTCTTTGTCTGACACACCAATTTCATATCTTGGTGTCTCTACTAATGAGATGATGAGTTGCATAAACATAGCCATTATATTAAGACTATGTCTTAAGAATTGGTGTTACCAACTAGTAGTTAGTTAGGAGTAATTAGTCTTATTTTTCATTATCAAATTTGATCAATGTACGTTTTTATGTAACTGACTTAAAAAAAAAAAAAAAAAAAAAAAAAAAAAAAAAAAAAAAAAGTATGAACAGTCTTAAAGAAAAAAACTTGTAAGGCTAGTCTTAGCAGTTTATGTGCAGTTTTGGGGGTACTCCAGGAACAAACCACTGTCCTATCAAATAAAAGAAAATTGTCAAATATATAAAACTTAAAAAAGATTATTTTTTGAAACAAGTGGAAAGCTCCATTTAAATATTATGCAAATATGCACATTCTCACATAGTTATGTATTAATGTTTTTGGCACTATGACAAACTAAATAATGGCTGGTGTTCTAACTCAACCGAAGCTCAACCGAACTTGAATGACACACGAAAACAAACCTCTTCCAGAAGCTCAAACATTCTGAGTAACCAATGAGATTCATTCTCGTGTGTTACGCAGCACATTTGAGCTTCCGCAAGAGGTTTGTTCTCGTGCGTCATTCAAGTTCGGCTGAGCTTCTGTTTATGTTCGCTGATCAAGGTTTATATGGGAGTAAAAGCCTAAATTAAATCTGTTCATCATAAAAAGCAATCGAGTCTCTTCAGAGAATTTGGACTAAACTTGGATTAGTTAATGGATTATTTTTCCGATCTCTTTATGAACTTTTTGAAGTGTCAAAGTTCTAGTTGCAAAAGCAGTTTATGAAGGGACATAAATCTCTGTTTTCATCAAAAAGATCTTCATTTGTGTTCCAAAGATTAACAAAAGTCTTGAGGGTGAGTAAAGCAAAAGTAAAAGTAAAGCATTACAATATTGCGCAATTCCCTAAAAAAAGTAACTTACTGTGGCACTTGCATTAATGCATTTAATGCGTTACGTTACTTTTGCGTTACTTTTTCTCACCTGGGCTGGGATTGCTTGTTTGATTTTAATTACAAAAAAAAAAAAGTTCTATTTTTGGCAAATGTAAAGGCCCTTTTACACCAAAAGTGAAATGAATAAGCCTCAGGCTGAAGGAAATGCAAAATTACATCTGAACAGTAGAGTGCACAGCTCAAACAAAACTTTTAGCTGTGCTGCCATTCTGGACTGCAGAAGAATAGGACGCAAGAAAAGAAAGTTCAACATTCTTCAGGAATAAAAACAAAAAAATGAAACAAATGTGATGTTATAACTAAAGTCATTTTTGCTAATTAGTATGGTTGAATTAGATAATCAAAGGTCAGCAGCAAAGACATTGCTAAATAAAGTGAGATTATAATCGAGTCACCTTTATTTATATAGCACTTCATACAATACAGATTGTTTCAAAGCAGCTTTACAGTGATAACAGAAAAATGATTCAATTATGCAAACAGAGTTAATTTTGGCTGTACAGCAGGTCTGAAAGAAAACAGTGTCATTGTTCATCTGAAGTCAGTTTAGTGTTGATTCAGTTCCGTTGTAAATATCATCAATTAAATTAGTTCAATTCATCTATAAAACAGTTCTGCAGAAAACAGTGATGTCAACGTCCAGTTCAGTTCAGTTCAGTTCTCATCCAATAGTGTCAGTGCAGTCAAATCAATAATATTGTTGAATATTAAGTGTCCCCAACTAATCAAGGCAAGGAACTCCATCAGGTGACAGAATGGAGAAAAAAACCTTGGGAGAAACCAGGCTCAGTTGGGGGCCCAGTTCTCCTCTGGCCAACAAACGAACAGTGTGATTATGATTCAGGCTGCATCACAAGTCAGAAATCAGACTGTGGATTGGTAGCATATAAATATTTCATCCAGTTCCTTTTGCTTGAAGATCGGACTTATCATGCCAGTATGGAGATGAAGCTGGTCATAGGTCTGTGTAAAATATAAATTTTTTTTGCTATATGCATATTATGCCATATGGAATCACATTTAATTATTGCAGGTTTGCGTGATATTCTGAGTTTGCATTTTACTGTTTTTATTTATGTCGAGGAATACTGAATCCGTTTTTGTGCCAGTGCACAAATGCATGCTCACATTAAGTCTAGAACTACAATAACCATCATGTTTACACAGCGGCACACAACGCCTCACTCCTGATTTCTCTCAACATGGGGACAGGAGAGGTGTCTAAGTAAATTAGAAAACAAAGTATTTGCACATTTGAAAAAGTAACTCAGATATTATCTGTAAATTTAAAAGTAATGTTACTTTACTAGTTACTTTAAAAAGTAATCTAATTACATAACTCACGTTACTTGTAATGCGTTACCCCCAACACTGATTATTAAAGCAAAAGGTAGACAAACAAAATACTAACAAATTCTGAATTCATGTTAATTTAGGAATGTAATTTAAATGTTACTTTAAATTGCTATAAAGACCCCATTAGTGCATGAAATATACAGCTTGGACATTCTGCCAAACCCTTTTATGTTACAATAAGTAGAACTCAGATGGCATTTCTGAGTTGCATGTCTCTTTACATATTCTGCAGTAATACTGCAGAGTCTGCATACAAAGAAAAAAACGAGCAATAGATACAGTTTACCACAGCCACACACACCACAGTGTGAAGAGAGCTGATGAGTGAATCAGATAAATATGTAAGTCGCCGTTTGTTTACCTGTAGTCTTTTTCTGTGCCTGTCTTCACTTTCACTCTCTCAGGAGCTTTAACCTCCTTTATCCACTTTCTAGGTTAATTATAGCATAATTAAATATGTAAGCAACGTGGTCTGTCGCCTTTAAAACCTACTGCACTAGTCGTACTGAATTAGTATTGTTTGGGTACACTACCCTTTTACACACATGAAGAAGATTACAACATAATCCCTTATCAACTGGCTAACGTTACGTCGTCTGCCTCAGATTTCCCGCAGTTCCTTGAATCTGATAAAAAAAATCGCCAACTTTACGCTCGTCATAGATTAGGCGGTGCTCTGATTGGCGAGGGACATTTTCGTCGTCTCTGATTGGCTGCATTCACAGAAGCAAACCGGTGTTGCATGAGCTGTACCATTTTTTCTTAAAAGGGGTGGATGTGGAACTTTGTTATGGATGGTGAGAAAATATAAATAGTGTTTTGCTTACAAATTACGCTTTACAACAAAAACATGTGATTGTTGATTAAAAAGTACAATATCGGGTGCATTATATTGTGTTTAACATAAATATCCCTCACTTCCACTTAGTAACAGTCACCGTTTCGGATTCGAGGTCTCGCCCAAAAATGGCTGTGGAGAAACAGTTATGAAGATGTGTCGATCTACTCACCTAATTAATGTGGCGCATGCTCCAAATTAACCAAGAGTCCTCTGATCGAGCCGGAGGACATTTCTGGAAGGTGAGGCACAAGATGTTCCGTTATTTCCGTTATTTCGTGCAGAAAAGAGGAGCCCAATGGGCTCACTGTGCAGTCGTGTTACGAGTTTATTTTCAGCCAATAGGAAGCACAGTGCGATCACAGGCCAGGGCCTTCAAAGATGTGTTTATGCAGAATAAAACACAACACTGAGCATCAAACTACATAGAAACAAATCTTTAGCACAGAAACGGTAACAAAACGTTACTAAAAAACATTGCAAAGTTCATATTTACACGAAGGGATTCATATTTCTGTGCACAGTGAATACAGTTCTCATGTCATACCGGTTTAAAAGTGACATATTGTATTAATAGAATAGTAATGGTTTCGATACATCCATATATAAATTCAATGTAATTGCATGACTGCCAACCTTGTGATTGCAGAGACATTGTGTATCGCTTTAACTGCATTACGAGATGTTTTCTTCGTATATTAATTATCTCGTGACATAAATTTTTATACATTATTCTACTAGCCTATCTTTTAAGTGTGAACGTGGGACTAAAATTTTCCAGAATGTTGATTTCTGTTCAGACTTTGGGATAGTTCTTACATTCATGGTTGTCAACAGGTGCTATCAGTGTTGACATTTGCCTGTATTGTTATAATACCATTTTCCTCATAAGCATGTTAGTAATAATGGTTTGGAACGAGTAGAAATTGTAATAGCAGGGATTGGGAAATGTTAGACATTTTTTTACAGAAGCATGCTTTCTATAAACCTGGTTGTGGATGGAGTATAATGGCAACATTTGTGTGCTGACCATGTAACTGACTGCATTTTTTTGTGATTGTTTGCATTATGTGTTACACCCACTTTTTGCATAGTTTAGAAGGTAGAAGTTTTTGCTTTGGGTGTGTTTGTTACTTAACTAATGCATTATGAGACTTTGGGACATTTAATATCTTGTGTAAGTGTCTGATCTCAGCTAACAGTTTGTAAATATCATAGGCCAGCCTGTTAAATGAGGTGCTATAAGTCCTGTTTAGTCATATTGTGTTTATTCACACTGCTTGCCCTGAAATGAATTTGAAGGTAAGGCCTGTTTCACACTGCATGTTCAAGCGTGAAGCAACACCATCACTAAATCAACTTTCACACCGACAGCATGTAAGAAAAAGCACTGCTTCTGCTTGTCAGTGTATGTAACCTGCATTGACCCAGAAAGATGTTGTTTTTTTTTTTGTTTTTTTTTCAAACATTATGTGCATTTTGCTCAATGTGCATATTATGTTGCTTCAGAAAAGCCTATATTGCAGTGGACGGTCTTGATAAATAGCGTCATAGCAGGCAGTGTGAAATTTGTAACCTATTAATGTTGCATAAATGTGTTCTGCTTTCACATGCAGTGTAAGACAGGCCTTGTTAATCTAGAAACATCAGAGTTGGGAAACCTTAAGTAAATTTACCAGTTTGTGGTTGTTTATGTATACATGCAAGCGGCATTTAAACTAGTAAATCTCTGCTGTTGGCTTCCAAATGTTAGAGTAATATTTTCTTGGTTAAGCTACAAATTATTCTAGGCATAAGATTGGAAATTTGCCTCAGGTATAACAGTGGAATATCTTCTTATTTATAATGGCAAGGTTTGCTAAATTAAAAGCAGTGTCAGGAAAAATGTCTTGAGCAATTTGTTACATTCATAAACAGTAGCAGTTTTTGGTGTTGAGAATTGGCACTGGTGATGAATCGAAACTGCAAAAGCTTTACAGTAAGATACAGCAAGTCCATTTTCAAATGATTATATTACTTAGCTTAAAGCTAACCTACATGACTGTAAAACATTTGATGTGTGTGTTCTTGTGTAGTATTTAGAGTACTGAGTTGTGTTCTGGGACATGATGAGTTTAACATTTGCACAAAGAGGCTTATCTATTTCTATTTGCTGAGTTACTAAATTAGTGATTTGTTATAGACATTCAAAGAAAGTGTGTAAAGGCATGTTTTTTTTTTGTGATTGACGGCAGGTAAATTTCACAAAAAGTTGTTGTATGGCTTAAGATGACTTGGAATATATGCCTGGTTTCACAGACAAGGCTTAAAGGGTAAGTTCACTCAAAAATGAAATTTCTGTCATTAATTACTCACCCTCATGTCGTCCCAAAACCGTAAGACATTCGTTCATCTTCGGAACACAAATTAAGATATTTTTGATGAAATCTGAGGGTTTCTGAACCACACACAGGCATCAACGTCATTGCACCTTTTGAGGTATAGAAAGGTATTAAAGACATCGATAAAATAGTCAATGTGACTACAGTGGTTGAACCTTAATGTTATGAAGTGATGAGAATACTTTTTGTGCACCGAAACAAAAATAACAACTTTATTTAACAATTTGAACTGTCATACACAGTTGACGTAGTGAACGCAGAGCAGGCTTCCGTGTTTACGTCCAAACACTGTTTCAGTATTGGCCAACGCTGTACACGTGAGCAGCAAAACGCATATGTGTGATGCTGACGCAGGAGCCGGCCAATACTGAGCCGGCGATCGGATTTTTGTGTTCCAAGTCATATGAATTTGGACAGAAGTTTCATTTTGGGGTTCCTTTTAGAGCTTTTGAGTCATACTTTAGTATACAGCTACAGAGTTAAAGATGTAAAATGCTAAATAACATAACACAATATGTTACTGGAATATATAGGAATAGTGCTTTTAAAATGTTTAGAAAGGGTTAACTTAAATACAGGAGTTGAGAAAAGCCTTTTCAGCTCAAGTAACATTTTTTTCCTCATCAAAATATTTGACTTTAAACTTAAAACTTCTTGAGAGAAATGTAGGGGATCGCAGAGAATCTTCTGATGGTTATGGTGTAGCTGTTGGCAGTCGAAATTCATTTCTGCGGTGTCACTGAACACATTCTTTCAGAGATTTGCAAAAGGTTATTAAATACACCGCTGCATGGTCGTGTTGCACGGCAGGGAAGCGCACACACACGCTCTCCATTTGGAGGATGCTGAGGTTTATTTTGGCAGTTGTCATGACGTTGTGTGGTTTCACATGTGGTGAGAGAGAGGGGGAGGGAGACCCTTTTCATAGCGGAGATGCTTATTTAACATTTCCGGTCAATCAGAACCATGTCAGCATCACTGCATGTGCACAGACACATACACACGTATACACACACACACACACACACACACACACACACACAACATTTATCCTATGCACACAAACCTAGCCAGAAAAAGATTGCTATCTTAAACTCTCCTTCAACTTCTTGGTCGGTGACTTTGTAGTGATTACTCGCAGGAGACCGTTCACCTATCTGCACGGTGCTCGGGGAAGATGTGTGTGGTCAGAAATACATGGCTTTCCACAATTAGGGATCAAAACTGTGGAGGAAACTGCACTGTAATTACTGGGATTGTTCTGAGCAGATGCAGAACAAATGTCTTTGTTGTAACAGCGCAGAGCTTTGCAGCAAGGTGCGACGTGTGGCCAAAGTAAACAATTGAACATGGAGTTGTACATATTTTATGAGCAATTCATCTTTTTTTTTTTTCAAGGGGACCAGGTTTGCTGTGATCTCGAGATTCAGAATTTCCACCATTATCTGACATATGCAGATTTCAAAGAGGTCATATGGCACTGTGTGGAGAAACCTCATACTTTCCTGTTTATTTTACAGGCTATGAAGTGCATACAAATATTCTCTCACAATACTTTTTTTTTTTTTTGTAGTTTCAGATACATGCACAAACTTCACCCCTTTCTCTACACCTGAACAAGCTAAATGCACTCAGTTTACTGCTTTTATAGATGCGTCGTTAAGTTGCTTTTTTGTTTTTTTTGGCACACAAAAAGTATTCTCGTCACTTCATAACATTAAGGTTGAACCACTGTAGTCACATGAACTGTTTTAAATATGTCTTTAGTAGCTTTCTGGGCATTGAAAGTGTTAATTATCTTACTGAGGCCTCACTGAGCCGTCGGATTTTATCAAAAATATCTTAATTTGTGTTCCGAAGATGAACGAAGGTCTTATGGGTGTGGAACGACATGAGAGTGAGTAATTAATGACAGAAATTTCATTTTTGGGTGAACTAACCCTTTAAAGTTTTAAAAATTTTGTCATCATTTACTCACTCTCAAGATGTTCCAAACCTGTATGAGTTTCTTTCTTCTGTTAAACACAAAATAAGATATTTTAAAGAATGTTGGTAGCCAGACAGTTGATGGACCCCACTGACTTCCATAGTATTTATTTTTCCTATATTTTCCTTACCGATATTCTTCAAAATATATTCTTTTGTGTTCAGCAGAAGAAAGAAACTCATACAGGTTTAGAACAACTTGAGGGTGAGTAAGGGTGTACTCACACTAGGCGCTCTGAACCGTGCCCGAGCGTGTTTGACCCCCAAAGCCCGGTTCGTTTGACAAGTGTGATCGCTCCGTTCCGTGCCCGGGCACGGTTCGTTTAGCCGTCCCTGGCTCGCTTGGAAGAGGTGGGCCAGAGCACGGTTCGGTTAGGCTCGAGCGCGGTTCGCATGCAGTGCGAGCGCTAATAGCACTGGAGCACGGAACAGCTGCTACTTTTGTGTGCACAACTGTCATTATGACGGAAAACATCTTCATTACTACTTTGATAGTACACTTATCAATTCATATAATTAATTTGAGTGTATTTGGGTTTATAACGGGTCTGCTTCTCGCAAGTGAAAATCGTTGCGCAGCATAAATGATAAATATATTAGCACGAAAATGCATTTCTTCCTGTTTTCTTCCTTTCAAAAAGTTGCATTGTTTATGACATAAGCGTGCTCCGGCACGGAACGTTAAGTGCAATATAAGTGCAGGCCAGCGGGGGAGTGAGGAGGGGGGACAATCGCGCTCGGGCTCGGTTTAAGGCGACCTGTGCCTAGTGTGAGTACACCCTAAATGATGGCAAAATTTTCATTTTTTGGGTGAACTATCCCTTTAAGCAGCACAACTGTTTTCAACATTGATGATAATAACAAGAATGTTTTGCTATCACAGGTAATTAAATTACATTTTAAAATACATTCAAATAGAAAAAGTTATTTTAAATGGTAATAATTTTTCACAATTTTACTTTTTTGATCAAATAAATCCAGCCTTGGTGAGCATACAAGACTTCTTTCAAAATCACTTAAAAGGTTAGTTCACCCGAAAATGAAAATAATGTCATTTATTACTTACCATCATGCCATTCCACACCCGTAAGACCTTCGTTAATCTTCGGAACACAAATTAAGATATTTTTGTTGAAATCCGATGGCTCAGTGAGGCCCGCATAGCCAGCAATGACATTTCCTCTCTCAAGATCCATTAATGTACTGAAAACATATTTAAATCAGTTCATGTGAGTACAGTGGTTCAATATTAATATTATAAAGCAACGAGAATATTTTTGGTGCGCCAAAAAAACAAAATAACAACTTATTATAGTGATGGCTGGTTTCAAAACACTACTTCAGGAAGCTCTCGTCGCTTTATAATATTAATAATGAATCACTGTACTCACATGAACTGATTTAAATATGTTTTTAGTACATTAATGGATCTTAAGAGAGGAAATGTCATTGCTGGCTATGGAGGCCTCACAGAGCCATCGGATTTCAACAAAAATATCTTAATTTGTGTTCCGAAGATTAACGAAGGTCTTACGGGTGTGAAACGACACGAGGGTGAGTAATTAATGACAGAATTTTCATTTTTGGGTGAACTAACCCTTACCGAACTAAATCTTACCGACCTCAAACTTTTAAACTTCTAGATCATTTCATTTTCCACATAAGACAAGCATACAGGTTTGGGGTGACGAGTTTAAGTAAATAATTACAAAATTTTCATTTTTGACTGAACTGTCTCTTTAAGTGACACTTGCACCAGTGAAGACATGCTGTTTAGAATGTAGTGCCAGTGTCTGTATTTGTCCTCTTTGTCAGAAGGGTCTTGTTTCTGGTCTTTTTTTCTGCTGAAGAAAGGCATTTATACTTAAGAAATGATTCACTGTATTTAAAGGCAGACCCTCTTGAATTAATCATGTCTGTACTTACTCAAACTAGTGGCACATTTACATTGAATAGTTTGTCTCTGTGTCATCATCATTCTCATTATCAGTAAAGGGAAGCACCTCACCAATCATGGCTGCTAGTTGAGATAGTTAAGAGTACATTGAGTGTCAAGACTGCAGTTTACACTAAAATATCTGTGCAGCAGAAGCTCACCTTAGTACTTAAAAAAAATAAAGTCAACACCTTGTACAAGAAAAATGCATAAAAGTGTGAATTATGAATGTGGTGGTATTGGACTTAGGGCAGAGTGGCTGTGGTAATGGACTGGTGAATGTTTCATTTGCTGCTGTATTACATCTTGCAGCAGCATGTTGGAAACTTTAAGAAATTCTTTTATTGTCAGGATGCTAATGAGGTCATTGATTTTAAGGAGCTTTCGCAGGAGATTTGGGGGCAGATCTCAGTCCATTTTTGATGTTAGAATCTAGTTTGTTTGGTTTGAACCACACCTGAGTCTGCTTGAACACAAGCTTTAAATTTATGCACATCTGGCAATTGTAATTTTTTCCCCAGTTGTTCTTTGTAAAACTACTCCGGCTCTGTCAGGTTGCATTGAGATCATGAGTGGACAGGTTTTTTCAAGCCCACTCATAAATTGGCTTGAGATCTGGACTGTGGATTTGACCACTGCAGGATATTAACATTGTTGTTTTTAAGCCATCCCTGTGTAGCATTGGCTTTATTGGCCCTGGGTCATTGTCTTGCTGGAAAACAAATCTTCTTCCAAGTCACAGGTGTCTTGCAGACTCCATCAGGTTTTCCTCCAGGATTTCCCTGTGTTTTTGCTGCATTTATTTCAGCCCATCAAACTCACAAGTACTCCGGGGCCTGATGCAGAGAAGCATCCCCACAGCACGATGCTGCCATCACCATGCTTCACAGTGGGGATGGTGTCTTTCCAATTCACTTTCATTTGCATGCTTCTGGTCAGACAAATATACTATATATTATATATTAAAGTTTATCGCATTTTTCATGGCTGCGGTCTTTGAGGGAATACTTTGAGGGAGAGTTTTCATTCTCAGCATCTCTTATAGTGCATTTGTGGCAGACAGATGTCGTTCTGTGTGTGTGAATCCACAAAGGGACAAATGCTTAAAGGGATAGTTCACCCAAAAATGAAAATTCTGTCATCATTTACTCACCCTCAAGTTGCTACAAACTTGTATGAATTTCTTTCTTCTGCTGAACACAAATGAAGGTATTTTGAAGAATGTTGGTAACCAAACAGTTGATGGGCCCCATTGACTTCCATACCTTTTTTCCATACTATGGAAGTCAATGGGGTCCATCAACTGTTTGTTTACCCATATTCTTCAAATTATCTTCTTTAGTATTCAGCAGAAGAAAGAAATTCACACAGGTTTGTAGCAACTTGAGGGTGGGTAAATTATGACAGAATTTTCTAGGGATGCACTGAAATTTCGGCTGCCGAAAATGCCGTTTTTGGCTGAAAGAGAAAAAAGGCAGAAAATATAAGCCGAAAATATGCCGCCCTGCCCCTCCATGTTCAGTGATCAGGTTTCACTCTCACGCAGCATGTTTTGTAACTTTGTGAGGACGCACAAATTCAAAATGACTGCTCAATGTTCTGCTCTGTGTGTGCGCTGAGCTGTCCGCTCTGTGTGCAGATATATATAATGATATTAATATATTGAAATTTATCATTATTTTAATACAGGCCTATTTTCTGTCCAATTTTTGTGTTACTGTAAATAAAAGTGTGGTTATTTTATTTTATTGGCTTGTATTTTTTAAATTCAGATTCAGTAAAATTATTGAATTTAATTAAAGTCTAATAATAATACAATTATGCAAAAAACTAATGAATAATTATTTTAGAAAAAGTTTTTTTGTTTTTGTTTTTTTGGTATCAGTTTTCGGCCAAATACATTCAGAATTTTCAGTTTTGGCCCAAAATTTTCATTTTGGTGCGTCCCTAGAATTTTCATTTTTGGGTGAACTACCCTTTAAGTGAGTGTCAGTATTACAGTAAAATTGGTGTCTTTTCTTCCCTAATAATTACCTTCAGGAAGAAAAGACTAGCTTATGCTGGTACTCAATGTGCTGTGGTTCAGACCCACATGCAGGGGGAAGGAAGTAGAGTCAAACTCAGATTTGTTAGTAACTGTTTTTATTCAGATTTTAGGGATCGGAAATAAATGTCAGTGTTGATGTCTATATTTATTATGAAACTCCACAGACAGCTGTAAATTCATAAACCCATTTATGCTTGAAAACAATGGCATCTCAGCTCTGGTACTACAGTGCAAGTGACATACATGGAACCTGACTTTTAGGTATTAATGTTAAAAAAGCAGGATTTCCACAAACCAAGGAAGTGCACTTTTTAGTCAGTCACAAGCCATATGTCTCCACTCTCTTTCAGAAGTGAATGATTAGTTACATATGGAACTTGATCAGATAAATCAATGCCTTTTGTTGATTACGCACATCTGGGCCCACCTTCCCAGCTAGTGTACAAGTATCTTGCACAATGATGTTTTCCAGAAATGATTGTAATTTAACATGCAGGTAAACAGCCAAAGTTGTGTTGGGAAAAAGTCAAAATGTCTTTTATGGCTCATTTGAGAATCCTTGTTGCTCAACCCTTATAGGAAATTGGCTGTGTTGCTCCAATACTAAATAAAAGACACAATTATTTGTTTTATATTACAATATTGTTACGACATTGTGACCTCCTTCCAGTGAAAATAAGGTCTACCCGTTTAGGATGACAAACATTTGCCAGAAAGGAAGTGCTGTTTAGTTTATAGGTGCTTTCAGTGTTACTCAAGTGAATGAAAGGAAACAGTGAAACACAATAATGACGGATCCCTCTGGTATTTTTTGTCCATGTCAGGATCTATTCGGCATGATTTAAATCTGTAATTAATTTGATGTGGCATGTCCTTGTTTTTCAAACACTCCACAAAGTGTAGACACGAACAGCTCTCTATTTCTCGTGTTTGTACCATGCAACATGATGTTTTTCTTTTGTAGTCATCGTCCGTCCCCGCCTCTCCATCTCACTCATTCCTTCCCCTTGTCCACCTGAGGAGGTGACTGTAGTGTGACTCACTTGTTCCTAGTGTGGTTTTGTGGTTGAGCGAGTATCGTCTCGAGCCTTCTCTGACTTCAGAAGACTTGAGCCCAAACCACACATAAACCGTTACTGCCACAAACCCACGCGAACACATACACACATGCCATGGGGTTTTGAAACTTGTAGCTGTGAGGATGGAAGGAGAGATTAAACAGAGAGGAAATAACAATGTTTTTTTTTAAGATCCCTAAAGATCCCTAGGTGACATTTAGTCTGAGAACTTGCCTTTTAAGCATCTTTCAAATGTGAGTACTAATAATACAAGGTTTTTCCTTCATTGAAAATATTATGGCGGCTGCCAAACTGAATTTTTGTCCCGCCAAAGATTAATTTGATCATTTCACAATCCATGCCGTTCTGCAGTACACTTTGTGAAGAGTGTCAAAGGTTTCTATTTACAACATGTTTTGGCAGCTTTGAGCTTTGTGACCAATCACAGACATACGTATCTGTTGAGCACATGAACGCAATGGCCAATCAGATGTGTTTGAGTTAGTCAGAATCCTCTCAACACCGCTCAATACGGCAGAGTCTGTTAATGTGTAATGTGTTACTTTGCTGTTTATTTTATTACACAGAAAAAGTGGCAGGTCTATTATTTTGCATTTACACTCCAATACTTAATGCACAGATCAGTTGACATATGGGATCAGATTGTTTTGTTCCGTCCATTGCTATGGATATCACTGTCAATCGGATTCAGTAGCGGATTTAAATACAGTTGTCAATCCAGAAATTTAGCACTAGCAGCATGAAAAAATATATATTATATACAAAAAGCGAGCAAAGATCGCTGCCATTGCCATCAGTGAAGTGGTCTACACTGTGTGTACAATGAATCCCTTATTGACATTGTGCTTATATTCTGTTGGTTATAATGAAAGGAGCTACTTTATAATTAAGCTACTTTATAATTTCTTAAGATGCACAAAATGTCTGTACTATATCAGTTATCGGGCAGAATTTGAGATGATTTTAGCCGTTCTCAAATTACTACATTTTTCATATTGTACTTTTTTTTTGATGCTTAAATTCACTTGTAGTTCTTAATATGATTGATGTTAGTTTTCAGTGTTTTATTATTATTTTTATTTACACAAAAATAATTTGAATATGACTTGCAGCATTTAAAATTACTGATTTTATTTTTTAAAGTTTAATTTGTTACTTGTTTGCAGAAAAATGTACATAATTTTATTATCTGCAATTTATCGGTTATCTGCCATAACATGAAAAAAGTTATAATAAATTATTTTATAAACATTTCATTATTTTATCATCAAATCAACTTATAAATGACTTTCTTACAGTTGTCTATCCACATAAAGCAAGGACAGGAGAAAGTATTTTAACATTGAAAAAATTGTTATACTTTTAAGAATCATTCAAGCAATGATTGCTAAAAATAGCTTAGGCCTACATTTTTCTAATTAAAAAGTAATAAGCTCACCTTGGCAGTTAATTGCATAAAGTTCCTCAAACTTTCTACACCTAACTTCTGCCGTTCGTTCAGCCACCTCTCATTCCACTGTACGGAGAGCTGTGTCTCTGTGGTCAGTCAGAGATTTGTAGCGCACATCATTTAATGGTTATGAAATGCTGTCCCTCTCCCCAGTGACGGATCTCTTTGACTCGTGGTCCACCCTCTCCACATTAAATTGAATGAAAGTTATCGATGTATGATGGTTGATTGTGCGTGTGGGGGAGATTTTTGCAATGGCCTATACATAGGACTAGGGTGTGGCCTGAAGAGAGATAGAGGATTGTGTGTGTATTTTTTTTTTGTAAGATGAAGATTGTCCTTGCATAAATGCATGGTATGGCCTCAGATTCCACTAGGGTAATGTGTGTGCAATATGGGCTTTAGTGTTTCAGAGTGAATGAGGAGCATGTGATGGAAGTTTTGCTATCATGTCGAATTCTGCAGACCAATATATATATAATTCATTAGCTTCTATTTTTATTTGTTTTATTTAAATATAAATGAATTTCTCATTTTACTCATATTTATTTTACATTTATTTTTAGATTACATTCCATTCATCATCAGCCCTATCTATGATCTGAACAATGTTATGGACAGAACAACATAGTCTATTCCTTAGGCTGGTATTATTTACTCATCTTGATAGTTTATATAGACTGTAGACACATTCTTTTACCCAACATTGCTTAACCACACATACTGAAAAACTGCTGAAGTAACAATCTGTCCTGTTGATTCAGAAATGTTTTAAATTATCTAAACATTAGAGACTTTCATAACAAAAATTCAATGTAGGTGTAAGGTTATGTTGTGACAGTTCATGCAGGATGAATGCACATACAGCTCTAATGAGACAGTTGTACTGTGCTCTGTGGGCTAATTGTCTCTTAAGATGAGGTTTCTGAGCCTGAGGGAGTAGTCTGTTACAGACCAAACAGTATTGAGGCTGATTTTGTTTATTTTTGTTCGGATTGCAGATAGACCTGTCTCTTGCTCTCCAGTGAAATACAGTTTACAGTGCTGAATTCAGCATGTCTGAGGAATTGTTGCAGTATGCGGTACCTGAAGTGCTGACTAGAACTACTTTCTAATCGGAGTGATTTGCCAAGCTGGGGGTCTAGCACATTAAGAGCACTTATTTAATTGCATTTTGTTTGTACTTTGGCCTTTCTCTTATATTTAAATATTTAACTATTCAAGTTATACTAAAAGCATTTAAATGAAGCTAGATAAAGCACTTCTGTCTATGACAGCGAACCAATTACTGTTTATAATGACAATTCCTAATGGTGCATGTGATGTAAAGCAAACTAATGCAGTTAAACCCGGACTATGATATTGACTACAACCAGATCTTGTTTATAGGTTTTTAGGCAGCATGTGAACGGATCTAAAATTGATCATCCATGAGACCATAAAAAACTCGGATGAATGAATGTAGAATTCTTCCAGCACCAAACGCATCTTTCCCATTTCTTATGAAGTTCAGTCTGCACAGGCTGTTTAGAGGCAACCTGGCTGTTGTAATGAGGACATTTATGTCGCTCTGCATCAGGCGCATGCATGAATAAGCGGCAGGCTGCTTTTCTGTCTGAATGCTCTCTGCCAGCTACATTATTAAAATGTGTTTGTGTGGGTCTTATTTAACTTTTTGTTACAGCCTGTTCTCTTTGGATGTTCACCTGGAAGTGACAAGCACAGAGTGATTGTTCATCATGTCATTGTGCTATTGGAAATGGTGTACGGGTTGTAAGCTTTTAAGCTGTTTTCAGTAAAGCCCAGCTCGTTTGTCAGTTGAGTGTAAAGTCACTGATTCCAGACCTGGCATAGTCAACTGGGGGCTCGGACCTAATCGCCATCCCGCAATTTTTTTAAAAACTTTCTATGGTTTTCACAAAAATATTAAGTAGCAACAACAATTGTTTTTAACAATGATAACAATAAGAAATGCATTAAATTAGCCTGAAGGGCCATGTGACACTGAAGACTGGAGTAATGGCTGCTGAAAATTATGCTTTTTCATCACAGGGATAAAAGACATTTTAAAATAGGGCTGGGTAAGAAATATTGATTTTAATCGATTCTCATTTTAACAAACTGATATCAATTCTTAAATCCCAAGAATCGATTAGTCTATCCTGTTTTCAGTTAATGAATGAATTGAACATTGTAGCAGCGCCTCCCATCCAATAAATCTCTTTAATACTAGTTACAGCGCAAAATAAATATGAATGAACATCTGAAGGTATGTTAAAAGATAGAGTACAACTTACCGAAATCTTTATCATGTCTCATGTAATTGCTCAATCAGTGTTTTAAACACTGAAAGACATCAATAAAACAATGTAACACATTTACCTTATTCAGTGACCGTAAACTCATTAGTCATAGTCAGCTAGAAAAATGATATAGGCACCATATTACATATTCATTATAATTTTTAATATTCTTCAATATTTAATGCATGTTTGAATAAATTCATCAAGTTTTTATGACACCCACCATTTAAATGTTTATATTTCAAAAAAGCGAATTGGAGTAGAATTAATTATGTGATTGTAAAGTTAGTATTATAACTTTATTATTATAAAAACTTCCTTGAGTGTAATGCAAATACAAATCAGTTAATTTTTTAACCTTCAATACCTTCAAGAATTTTTTTTCCTTATGCCATGTACTGTACCTGAAAATATGCCATGTACTGTACCTGATTTATATCCAAAATAATCGATATTGAATCGTAATCAAATCACAAGCTTGTGAATTCAAATCAAATCATAAAATTTGTGTCAATACCCAGCCCTATTTTAAAAAATAATTTAAAAACACATCGCGCCACAATAGCTTGAGTCTGACTGCACTGGACGCAACAAAGAGACCGTTGCAAATCTATTTGTTCTTCATAAAAGAAGTAGTGCAAGAGCTTGGAGTACATCAGACGCTCGCATCCAGTGTAGACACGGTGTAAGAGACTTCTTTCAAAACCATTAAAAAATCTTACCAAACTAAAACTTGTAAAGAATATAATATTCGCTGTTGTTAACCCTGGGTTATGACGCTTTGTTCCAGAGCAAAAGCAGTGCTGACACCAAATTGCACTTCTAAAGGTCTACAGTGTACTCTAAAATGACAGGTGCTAGAATTTTCACAGCGAGTTGTTTAAAAGACCGCAAATTAGAAAATGAATAGTGCTTATCTCATTTAATATTCATGAGCTTTGTACAGTCAGAGAAACTTTCAAACGTTTATTTTCAGTGTCTGATAGAAAAATGATAATGTACGAAGGTGACAACAAATGTATTAAGTGGAGTTTTTTTCTTACTGCAAGGTGACGTTTTCAGAGATGGACAAGCAGTTCTTAGAACAGGTCACGTGCCCGACACAAGCCTTGTTTGTCCAATCAATGTTATTGACCTCATAAATATGCAAACGAGACAGTTAACCCAGGTTTTTAAATTTGTACAGTGTGACATTCCAAAACCTAACTAGCCATGGTTATGTTACCAGGGTTTAGAAAGGCCCTGGGTTAACATTTTTCAAGCCCAAAAGTGACAACTTGTATTTCACTGTTTTGACTGGATGGTTCTTGGATGTTCTGATCTGACTGAAGATTGTACGTGAGCTGGAAAGTTTGGGAACCACTAAACTCTTGGATTTTCAACAAGTTCTCTCTAGTCTTTCTCTGTTAAACACAAGAAATAAACAGACGTAGTTGACTCAGGCAGACACCGGCATGTGGTGGTCTGTAGGGTTAATGCTGGCCGGCTGTGGTGCAGTATTCTCAGGGTTTTAGGGGAGAGATGCCGTGGTTCGGCGTGTACCTGTCACTACTAAATGATTGCTCATTTCCTGCCGCAGGAGGAGGGGTGGGGGAGAGCAGTAATAGCACACAGCTGCCTGAGCTGGACGTTACCTTTCCTATCCTCTCCTCTCCTCTGCTGTCTTGTTCTCTTGCCATTTATCTATCTCACTTGTATCTTCCTTTCCTCCCATCCCATTCTGTGTGTATTGTTTATATGTAAGATTCTCTTTGGAATGGCAAAGGTGGACACACACCCATGGTGCCTCAGTGAGCATGTTCTCCACCTAGCTTCTCTGGCTTCATTTGCTTGTCTGTGTGGGTTTGTGTTTGTGCGTACACACATGCTTGTGTCAAAGTGTGTGTATGTTTGGGGGAGGAATGGATTAAGTAGGGGTCAGTAACAAATTCCATCCTGGTTCCAAACTAGGTCACATGACCCAGAATGGATGATTAGCAATGACCAGCTGTAGTCCACATTACGTAGCAGGAGAAACTACAGCAATGTCAGTTAACTGTAGACAGAAAAGATGCGGCTAGCTGAGCAAATTATGAATTAATTGGTTAATATTCAATAGTCAGTTGTAATACTTAAAGGATTAGTTCACTTTAAAATGAAAATTACCCCAAGCTTTACTCACCCTCAAGCCATCCTTGGTGTATATGAGTTTCTTCTTTCTGATGAACACAATCAGAGTTATATTAATAAATATCCTGATGCATCCAAGCTTTATAATGGCAAGTGAACGGGACCAACGAGTTTGAAGCTCAAGAAAGTGCATCCATCCATCATAAACGTACTCCACATGGCTCCAGGGGCTTAATAAAGGCCTTCTGAAGCGAATCGGATGCGTTTTTGTAAGGAAAATATCCATATTTGGCAAGTTATAAAGTAAAATATCTAGCTTCCACCAGACTGCTTTCCGTATTCAACTTACAAAAAAAGCGTAACTGACGCCACTTTTTTCATAATTTGAATAGGGAAGGCGTAGGACGTAGCATAAGCGTTTTGAACTGCAAGAGTTTTACACTTTCGTCGTAAGTTGAATAAGGAAGGCGGTCTGGCAGAAACTAGATATTTTACTTTATAATATGGACATTTTTCTTACACAAACGCATCACTTCACTTCAGAAGGCCTTTATTAACCCCCCAGAGCTGTGTGGAGAATGTTTGTCATGGATGGATGCACTTTCTTGAGCTTCATACTCATTGGTCCCGTTCACTGCCATTACAAAGCTTGGATGGATCAGGATATTTATTAATATAACTCCGATTGTGTTCATCAGAAAGAAGAAAGTCATATACACCTAGGATGGCTTGAGGGTGAGTAAAGCTTGGGGTAATTTTTATTTTAAAGTGAACTAATCCTTTAATACTGTCTGCAATAGATATGGAGGATAGACAATGATGTAGATTATATATGCCAGGGCATGACAATAATAGCATTTTGAGAGAGGTTAAGGCCAGTTGACAGAACTTTTACTTGCACAGTTGGACCAGTGGCACATTTATCCCATCATCAGAATGGAGATGCTCATATCCATTTACAATACAGAATTGTTTATATATTTAAGACAAGTTTTCTGATGACCAATATCCAGAACAGATTTTTTTTAAACTTTTGACACAATGATAAAAAAACATTAGACTGCAACAATAAAAGACATGACTTATGATTAATATTATTCTCTTTAATTTAATTTAACTCTTAAGCGCGAAAAAATTTCCTGCAATGTATTAATCTTGTGTAAATGCATGAATATTGCCTCCTTATAGCATTAAAAATTTAGTGTACCTCAACAGTTGAATTATTTGATTTATTTTATTTTGTATTTTATTTATTTATTCTATTCTATTCTATTTTGGCTTTGGTCTTCGACTGGCATTTATGCCTGTTAGATGTCTTGTATGTAGTTGCATTATAGCTGTATACAATTCTCATTGCAAATTGAAAAATACATTTTAATGTATAATAATAGGAAAAATGCTTCTGACAATTTCTATTTTTTGTTGTCTAAAAATTTTTATTTTTCATTTTTGTCTCAGGGTCAGTTAAAATGTCACTAGGGCAAGAAAAAATCTGAAGGCCTAACCCGGCCAGCGGAATTTATGTATCATCCTTATTGTTGAGCCCTGTATGCTCCTATGAGCACTGGCTAAAAAAAGATATTGTATCCACAGCTTGACTCATTTCACTGGAAAATGATAAAACATAAATCTTCAGAATATCTCCCTCTTTCTTGGATTTAGAAAAGAGTGCATGTCAGAGTTTCCATGGGCCATTGAAATGCACAAGTTAAAGGAACCACAATCCTCTTCAGCAGCAAAGACGGTGATAGCAAGCGATCTCAGTTGTTTTGTTCAAGCTGCCCAGGGATTGCAAAATATTATACTCGTATTTAAACTGTGGTACATTGAGTGACGCAAAACGGCACGAATCATCTCTCTTATCACAGCCGCTTTATTTCTTAGTCAGTCGGGACATCTGCTGAAAAGAGCGCCAACGTCACGCTACATATAATCCCCAATGTACTCTCGGTAAGCCCTACTCATGATGTGTTTGTTATACATATTTAAAGTCATCTGAATTTTATTTCAATAAATTATGTCACCCCAAGGATATGCTTGAATCGGTTTCCCATACACAGAACAGCGTAAAGCAGGGCAGACTGTTATTTCATTTCGCTCGAGCTGACTGATAAATAACAAACATTTTTTATATGCTGTCCATCGAGCATGTCTGCTGTTTTATCACCTGGTCAGATTGCCAAAGTAACCTCTTCTCTCATTCCTCCACTCACTCAATCTCTCTCGCTGTCCTCCTACACACGTTGTTTCCTCTTTGGATCTTTCATGGGGATTTCTCCAGAGAAAATTATTCCCTGCTACATGCCAATTTTGGATTCTCAATTTTATTTTGAGGAAGAATGTTATCTTTGTGATTAAGTCATAAAGCTCAGTAATTCTGGATGGGTTTCTGGATTTTTATGAGTGGGACATGTGGGAGACTGCATTTAAAGGGATAGTTCAGTCAAAAATGAAAATTTTGTCATTATTTACTCACCCTCATGTTGTTCCAAACGTGTTTGCTGTTCTATATGGAAAACAAAAGGTTAATTTTTAAACAATCTTCACACAACTGTCTGAGAGAGAGTATATTCTTGACATCCAGTGAGTTATGTTAACTCAAGAACTTGTGTAAATGAATCGAGTCAACCAGATCAGTAAAAGATTCATTATTTTGAGTTATCTTTTAAGTTACCCAGATGTCAAATGGAATGAAACTGATTTGTTAATAAATTGGAGTTACTTAATGATTTGAAACAACCCTCATGTCATTCCAAACCTGTATGACTTTCTTTCTTCTGTGTAACACAAAAGAAGATATTTTGAAAAATGGTTTTGGTAACCATTGACTTTCATTGTATGAACCAAAAAAACTCAAGACTTATATGGCATGTTACAGACCACTTTTATGATGCTTGTTTGCTGCTTTTTTTTTTTCTTTTTCTTCAATAGCCGTTTTCACTTTGAACTGCTGTTGTATGGAAAAGATCTGTCATTCTTTGAGTGAACTATATTTCTTTCATTGTCATTCACTAGGCTCTTGTTCTTTCTGTAAAATATTAAAACCATTGAATCTTGATGGTTTGTCCTTATTACCATAGGCCCCTTTCCCCATATAGGAAGTGATCCTGTGACACAGTGTGTGCAGGATTGTGATCATTGCCTAACTGCTTTGTGAAGCCGAGCTGTTTCCTGAGCTGTCATAGGTAATGTTTGTCACGTTCAGTATCATGCAGAAATGTCCTCTGGCCGTAGAGTTAAAGAAAAGAAATGCTCGGGGCAGTGCAGACATGAATTGATTTGAAATATTTATAAAAATCGATAAGAACACACTGCAACGCTTAACTTGTCTTCTTATCTCCCCTGTGACCGTTCTCTTCCACTAGTTCTCTGTTTCTAAATAAGTCTCAGGAACAGCGCTGCACCGCTTTGATCGTTATATCATTCAAGTGCAAGTTGCTGATAATATGGTTTGATTACTGATGGACCGGACCACACGGCATCTGTGCCCGCAGAGATTTACAGAATTTAAATGCCTGTCAGTCACAAAGTTAAGTAGTTATATTTTGGCTAATTTAATTGTGCATTCAGCTACCAATAAGACTGTAGTACGTTCAGCTTCATTTAACACATTTTTCCATATTTAAATCCAGATTTTCACCCAAATTCAGCACAAAAAAATGTGACAATGCTGTCTTGGTAATTTTCTTGGATGGTAATAAATCGCTATGCTTTTAAATTGAGTAAACATTAACTGGTTTAGTGTCCTGTACGGTGTGGAAAATGAAACGGTCACAGTGGAGTCTTTTGCCTCAGCCTGTTTCCATGTTTTTCATAAAATCAGCATTTATTCTTTCCCGGCTGCTGCCCGTACCTATGCTGACAGGTCTCCAACCCTGCATTAGTGTGGAAATAAGTCAAATCCTTAATGCCTTGTTTTTCTTGCATTTTTTTTCCCCCTTCTCTCTCACCCTCTTAAGACAGGAAAGGGTTACTTTCCATGTTTCCTGTCCAATTCCCCTAGCTCCAGCTCCTTTCGGATCACTTTCTTCATACTAAACATTCCCAGGCTCCCATAACCTCCTGGCTTCCTTGCACTGGCCAAGAGAGATCCCAGGTGAGAGTGTGGGCGAACCTCCTGTTTTTAAGGATAAAAATCTCTCGCGTTTTGCCTCCTGACAACGGTGGTGGTGAAACGTGGTTTCTTTTTTAGCCTTCCTTGATCGCAGGCATGGGAAAATGGTTATTTGAGAAATCTATACCAGTCATTTGGCGCAGAGTAAGGCCAAGATGATTGGTGAAACTCAAGTTTTAGTGCTCAAGTGAGCAATGTTAAGTCTTCTCAAATACCTCACGCAATAATTCAGAGCCAGGCTATCATGAGGCAATTCTCGTGAATTTTTTTGTCCAGCGCTTCACCTCGTCAGTGTTCCAGAAAATTGAAGGCCTGTCATTGGATTTTGGAGCTGTCACTTCTGGCACCATGAAAACAGATGAAAGGCTTTAATACAGCAGAGGTGGCCTGTGATCAATCTTGGCAATAAAGATGATTTAGCTCAACATGACACTTGATACATCCTGTTGAGGGTTTATTTTGAATGTTCAGATGAGTTTCTTAAAGAAATAAAAAATATCTGCTAGTTCATATTGCCTCTCTCCTTCCCAATAGTAAAATCCTTGTAGGATCAGAAAATGGTCTTATCAGCAGGTTTTAACTGCACTCTTCCAATAAAACACACTTAGTATGGTCAGGCAACTGGTTTGTGTTTTATAATCCTGATGTTCATCTCTCCTCTTTGTCCTGTTCGCTATCTTTTCCCACAGATTCTCTTCCAACTCTCTCTCTCTCTCAGAGCACCTGACAGATGGATTGAGAGAGAGAGGGAGAGGTTTGGATGTGCGATCACCCCCGCTTTGACCAAAAAATTGCTAGTCTTTGTAAATAGAAACCCAGGACCGAACGGAACAAACAGAGCAATGTTATTTGGGCCTGACCCAGTGATGGACCTGCTGTGATGGTCTAAATATAGTCCCGTGGTGTACTGACTAATTGCCCCGTGAGCAGTAATCATTCCCAGCCTCTGAAACCTCTTAAACAGCAAAGAGAGTCAAGTCACTACTGCCCCCCTGCTATGCCGGAGCCAAATACCAGAAGGAGCAGAACTGACTGAGCAGATCCGTACAGAGATGAACCCAGAGTTTATGTTGTCAGGTGCCTGTCTGCACAGGTGGAGTTCATTTGAACAGGATATGGAAGATTGTGTATTTTTTTTTAATGTTTCATTGCATTTTAACTTCAGCTATAAAGTGGTGCAGGGATGACGTCAGAACTCTGATAGTCTCAGTAAGATGAACGAAGGTCTTACGGGTGTAGAACGACATGAGGGTGTGTAATAAATTACATAATTTTCATTTTTGGGTGAACTAACCCTTGATGCATATGGCACACTTAACTGGAAATACTTCAGGATTTTCAAAGTCATCATCTGGTTGGTTGAATTCTACAGGATGTCCGGGATATGTGTGTGTCGTGTTCTTTAACAGTCCGCCTGGAAACACATGCCGTGACACCAAACCTCCTCGTGGAAGAAGAACGCTGTTGTGTTTACAACTGTGAGAATGAGCGCTTACCAGGATCAACTAAACGCTGGATTTTCAAAAGTATGAAGTTCGCGGCTCCATTGTTGCAGTAAACTTGCACAACGTTCTTGAATAAATAATTTAGATGCACTCCGGTCTGTTATTGAAGGGACATCGACTTAACATTTTCACGCCCCTAAACATGACACGGAACAAAACTAACTGTGATTGGTTTGCGTTACATGTCAGTCAGACGTACTTTTGGGTGGTCCTTGGCCAATGAAAGCTGCGATAGATTCCAGACCTTCTGCCGTCAGTCTGAAGGTTTGGCTATGTGAGACTAAAACTCGGAAGACTATAGGGACACACCAAACCGACGCCAAAGAACTAGTGCTGATGAAAAAAATCTGTGCTTGAACACACCAAAAGGACTACAGGCGACTGTCAACTAGCATGCGTGTTCTGCGCCTGCGTGTAAAGGAGATAACGGTCTATTCAAGCAGATATTGTCCTTCAAAAAGGGAAAGCAAAACTAAGACTACAAGTATACGTAAAATTCTTCTGTCTGTTTCGTTATGACATCTTTGCTCACTTTCATCACTCTTGCTCTTATTCTCGTGCAATGACTCATTCACTAACTGAACAGCCAATCAGAGTTCTCTCTCACCGGTGGACCGACGCTGATTCAACATGTTGAATTGGCCAAAAAACCCAGATGGTGTCCGACTAGAGCCAACGGTGCGGAACACACTGAAAAAACTAAGTCGGCCGACCCTTAAAAACGGCCAACCGTGGACTTTGTGTGTCCCTGGCTTAATTCGCCACTGGTTCCTTCAAGATTTTCCTATGGAGTTTTATAATAGTGTTTTTTAATTTATGAGTAAAATAAGGTCTGAGGTAAACATAACTTGATGATACTTGAACGTTTTGCTCTACTATGTAAACTACACACACCATATGGAAAACACAAATTTTGAAGCTGTTAGGTTTTTTTTTTTTTAAATAAACTTTTCTAATAAGTAACTAGATAAGAACATTTGGGGTGTGAGTGAGTGCAGTTTACACTGTAGAACAAAATGTTCAAGTATCGTCAAGTTATGTTTACCACAGACCTTATTTTACTCATAAATTGAAAAACCCCCATTATAAAACCCCATAGGAAAATCTCGAGGGAACCAGTGGCAAATTAGTCTTCCGGGTTTTGACGTCATCCCTGCACCACTCTATAACCTTGCATGACAAATAAGCAACCACATTTTAAATAGTGTTTGGAGAAATCGTAACACGTTGTCCAAGGCAATAGTTTTTCTAAGTCTCTCCCTCAGAATGTTAGGGATGGAAATCTTAAGGAATTTAACTGTTCTGGTTCTGAATCATGATGATATCTGGTCTCTTCATGACGTATGTCTTTGACTGCAAATAGGAATTGTTTCTTGGTTTCCAACCCTATATATTGCTGAGTAAATCAGTAATGCATTGTAAAAAGATTTCTCAAATTGCCAACATTACAATGCTGTGGCTATGTTGCTTATTTTGCAATCAGTAGAAAGCACTCTGCCTGCCAAGTAACATGAGATACTGTGCATGCTACCTGCTTCCGAGCAGAGCTACGCAAACCTGTGACCAAAGCTTAACCTGCGGTCACACATAGGAAGTGGCCGCCACCCACCGGATATCCTCCTAACTCCCAGAGCTAAATAAAGCCGTAGAGCAGAGCAGCTGATAGCGAGTGAGATGTTCGCCCTCTGCTGCTTTAGCATGTGTGATTATGACACTGCAGCTTGATCTGAGAGAGTCTCTTCCTTTCTCATTCAGACTTGCATTATGCATTGTAGTTAGGAACTTCCTGTCCTTTTACAAACTATTGTGAAGGAGAGCGTATGCCGTCTGTGAAGCAATGCTGTTTTTATGTTGAACAAAGAGAGAAAGGCAGACACAGAAGAGGATTAAGTCGTGACACAAGAGTTTCCTTCCTAATGCTCATTTAACTTTAGACATTTGCATTCTTAAAAGGACAAAAATGAGGTCTACCTTGACAACATAAGTGAATTTGACTCCTCCAGACAGCAATCTGAGCTACAGGGCCTCTTTTAATTCACCTCCCAAAGCTTGGCTATATTTGGTCTAACCCAGAATTGTTTTCCTAAATTGCTCAAGGCTTAAAAAGAGCCAAATTTAAAATTAAAGCTAAATTATGATACATAATATACCTCAATTGAAGCATAGACTACCACAAATAATAAGTTAATTGAGTTAAATTGGTTTTCATTTGGCCATGAAATGGTTCACACTAACAGAATCTTTCATACCCACTCTGGCTGCTTTAACACATTCAGGAAGTTGCAGTAAAACACCGTGACAAAACAAGGAAGCATGTATGAAAGCGGAAGTCATGAGTCAGCATTGGTACTTAGACTGCCGTATCCCACCAGCTTTTTTATAGAGGAAGTGATTATCATTACATGGAGCTTTCGGTTTCTCATTAATGCTGTTTTTTTTTTTTTTTTTTTTTTTAAATCTACTCGCTGGTCAATGAGCAGAGAGCTAGTTAACATCAATATAAAGCGGAGGTGTCCCAGACATCAAGATGAGGACCTTTTAACACGGAATCGAGTTTAGATGTTTACTGTTCCCGAGCAACTTGTCGCTTTAATATAGAACTGAATTTGCTATAATGATGTGGCTGCTCTGGGGATAATCAATTTATTACACTTAGCATGTGATGTCTCAGCTTCACAGTAAGGTCACCTGTAGCTTTTACTAATGGCGAATGCCCTTTACATCATTTCCCCTGCTATTTTCCATGCATTTGATTTTAGTATTGGGAATCCTATTCCTTTAGCCGGAATTAAATGCTCAGAATACTAAAGCACAAGACAGACATCAGCAGAAAAGCTCAGGCAGCCGGATAAGTGGGTGTGTTGTTGGCAGAGTGTGGGGGTGGGTGTAATGATATTAGTAGTGATTGGCTAATTTATGAGGCTGTTTAGTTATTCATGTTGAGTGTCGGCCATCCATCATAGCAGTGCTGAAGGAAGTCAAACTGCACCGTTTATCTGCCAGACCAAAGGGGCACTGAGAACCACGTCATGCTGTGGAAACTACCGCTGTTCAATAACTAGACAAGCAGAACATGATGTAGTTTCATAGTTGCAGCCTTATAAGGGTTTTGCCCAGGAACTGTAGGTGGACAAACAAACAGATTTATACCGAAAATCCCCCAGCATCACGAGGATTTTGTCTAGCCGAGTTCCACCAACAGGAACTCCATTAGAGTGTTACGGCTCTCAAGGGACAGCAGCATTTATTTTTCCCCCTACCGCTCATGTTTTTCACACAGTCTCACTCCATGTTCCTCATCCTTCAGGTGCATGTGTTTTTACTAACATTTTTTGTTTCAAGCAGAGTATCTCATGCACAAACTGCAGCCATTTGAATTCTCTGAAAACATCAGACAGGCCGTTCACTGACTGTGTGATGCGTATTTCACACAGTATGGTGAGATCTGGTTGAAATCTCAAGGTCCAGTCTGATTGGCTGACTTCTACACTTTACTGGATTGCCATCTGGAAACAAAGATGTGTTAACAAGTTCCCATGCTGCTGTATTGAGAAGTTCTGAGAAACCCTTTTTTTTTTTTTTTTTTTCTCAGTCATATATATATATATATATATTATATATATATATATTAGGGCTGGGCGATATGGCTGAAAACTGTATCACGATATCAGTGTTTCATATCGGTCGATATCGATAATTATTGATATTTTTTATGACCCATTTAAAATAAGGACCAGGAGAAAAAAATATTACATTTAAACATTTTTATTTTAAACTTAACCTTCCTTTGATCATAATCCCCTCAGTTATTAAGACAGAAATGTCAACAACCATGGAAAACTCAAATAATTAAAATGTTGTGCGGTGTTGCAGCTACAGATGTTGTTGGTTGAATACGGCTGTGCTCCAAAGGGTGAGCACGGCTAAGGTGGTACATCAAGTTCGTGGTATTACCAGTCTTGGCGGGGACGACGGTCTTGCATAATTTGCAGACGACATTGGTCTGACTACGGTTAGACTTATAATATCCAAAAAACTGCCATACTGGCGAGCTGACTTTTCCTCTTTTATTTACAATTTCCTCGCTCGCTGCGGCACTCATTTTCTGCTTATCAGTCGCCGGTTACTGAAGAGGAATCCAGCAGACTAGCACGAGACAACGATATGGCGCAACCAAACTTGATACTGTTACATGATTGGCTGTTAGCGTGTCACTCCCTACGTTGCTAGGTTACCAGAAAGCGAGTGCCTTTGTTAATGCAACCAAACTTGCTTCGCAACCTCTGTTTTCTTCCGACGAAGAATAAAAAATATCGAACGTTTTATCGAACACATTTTTTATTGATATCGATCACGTGTCTATCGCGATACATATCGTTATCGTTTTATCGCCCAGCACTAAAAATATATATATATATGTATACACTGATCAGGCATAACATTAAGACCACTGACAGGTGAAGTGAATAACACTGATTATCTCTTCATCACGGCACCTGTTAGTGGGTGGGATATATTAGGCGGCAAGTGAACATTTTGTCCTCAAACCAAGTTGATGTGTTAGAAGCAGGAAAAATGGGCAAGCGTAAGGATTTGAGCAAGTTTGACAAGGGCCAAATTGTGATAGCTAGACGACTGGGTCAGAGCATCTCTAAATCTGCAGCTCTTATGGGGTGTTCCCGGTCTGCAGTGGTTCTTATCTATCAAAAGTAGTCCAAGGAAGGAACAGTGGTGAACCTGTGACAGGGTCATGGGCGGCCAACGCTCATTGATGCATGTGGGGAGCGAAGGCTGGCCCGTGTGGTCCGATCCAACAGACGAGCTACTGTAGCTCAAATTACTCATGAAGTTAATGCTGGTTCTGATAGAAAGGTGTCTGAATACACAGTGCATCGCAGTTTGTTGCGTATGAGGCTGCATAGCCGCAGACCAGTCAGGGTGCCCATGGGCACGTGAGCATCAGAACTGGACCACGGAGCAGTGGAAAAAGGTGGCCTGGTCTGATGAATCACGTTTTCTTTTACATCACGTGGATGGCCTTTTGTGTGTGCGTCGCTTACCTGGGGAACACATGGCACTAGGATGCATTAAGGGAAGAAGGCAAGCCGGCGGAGGCAGTGTGATGATTTGGCCAATGTTCTGCTGGGAAACCTTGGGTCCTGCCATCCATGTGGATGTTACTTTGACACGTATCACCTACCTAAGCATTGTTGCAGACCATGTACACCCTTTCATGGAAACAGTATTCGGAATACTGTTTCCATGAAAGGGTGTACATGGTCTGCAACAATGTGGTCTCTTTCAGCAGGATAATACAAACAAGTTCGATCCATGGAGGCCCCACCTCGCAACGTACAGAACTTAAAGGATCTGCTGCTCACATCTTGGTGCCAGATACCACAGCACACCTTAAGGGGTCTAGTGGAGTCCATGCCTCAATGGCTCAGGGCTGTTTTGGCAGCAAAAGTGGGACCAACACAGTATTAGGAAAGGTGGTCATAATGTTATGCCTGATTGGTGTATATTTTCCTCAGAGATATATCTGGAACATCAAAAGTCTCCTAAAACAATAATTGGATGGAGAAGATTATGAGTTACGCATAAATATGTGTGGTCTTTTATACTTTGTTCTTAGACACAATCCCTCCAGAAATCCAATACTCTGCTCTGCTCTGTATTGTCATGGCAGTGGGTTCTGGTTCTTGTACATATGGCACTTGTTTTAATCAAATGCATTTGGAAAAAGAGACTCTCTTAAATATTAATTTTCTGGACTTTGCCGAGGAGTTTCTGCATAACGCTTTAAGCCATTATATTGTCTTGAAAACTTTTCAAAGCGTTGGATTATTTTCAACATTGATGAAGTTGTAACCTAGTTTCTATCACTGGGATGGTGTTCCATCAGCAGTGGGGTTTTCCATGTGAGCCAGAGGATATATTATCTCTCATTCACATCCCCCATTTTCTCTCTCTCTCTTACCTCACATCCTGTGATTTGTTGGAGGGCTTAATCCAGGTTCTTAAATGAAACCTTGAGGGTCTCTATGGGATCAATTTGCAGGGATTTCTCCTCCCTGTTCTCCTCTGTTATTCCATCTTTCTCTTTCTTCCTTGATTTCTCCTATCCTGTCTTCGTTTTCTCTGTTGGCTGAATGCATCGTGTTTAGAGCCAGATGCATTCGGGCGTCAGTTTGATCTGTTGGCGACCTGCTCTCTGGTTGTTAGCCGATCACTCTTGGCTTTAATCAGCCAATCAGTTGGGGGGCCTTTCTTCACAGGTCCAGTCTGCCACTTCCTGGCACCAGTTAAATGTCTCTGTAGGTAAAATAAAAAAAAAAAAAAAAAAAAAAATATGATCAAGATTGCTTCGAAAACTGGATTTGCATTGAGGTTTTTGTCAACTCCTTGAGGGATGCGATGTTTGATTTTGTACTCTGTTAGACCTTGTCTTGCTCTAAAAAGGGAAATAATTTTTTGCCTTTTAATGTGGTGCTTGAGAACAAGTGAGAGAGAGAGAGAGACAGACAGGAGGGTAATAGATGTCTCCGTAGGCTACTCTCACTTAAACAGGCAGAGCTCGCTGAAGGGAACCTGCGGGCCTGAATCTATTATTCACATACAGCTCTGCTGATCTTCTCTTTCAAACACATGCACACACTCACACAAAAGTGAGGAAATGAAAGCTGTCGGCTGTTAGCGCTCACAGTGCAAATGGACAGAGCGAAGGCCTTTTTGTCAAGACATGAATCTCCAGTGACTCTACAAAGACCTACTAGTAGACCTATTGTGTGAGAAACAAGGGCAGCTACAGTATCTGTATTGAGGTGAATGAGCTAAATGGGTAGAGTTGACTCTTGAACCTTGCTGAATCCTGGGGCTCATAACAGCTTTTTTTAACTGCAGGATGTTGGCATCAAGAAACTGGACCTATATCAGTATTCACTGGGACGTTTTATCTACTTTTTATACTCTAACCACTTGTGGTCCCTTTGGGCTTCTATTCTTAAACTCAATTTTTATTTAATATAAGTTTTAATATATTGAAATCAATTGCATTATATATTTCAATATTATTTTTCCCCAAGAACTAATGGGGTGATTGGCATTTAACACTATAGTCAGTATTAATATGATGGGGTGAACACTGACAAATGATCTTTGGATTTCATTTTCAGAAGTGACTCACGCTTGCTTAAAAACACAGGAGCAAATTTAGCTCAACAAGTTCAGGCAGAGTTCTAATGGAAATGCTAAATATAAAATGGTTGGTTTGAAATAACATCAAAACTTTGTGTCTCTACAGCCTAGGGGAAGTCCTGACTTTATTTCCTTTATTTTTTACTTAACTGTCATTTAACTTTATTTGTGAAGTAAACAAAGCTAAATATTCTTAATGCATATTTATTTTAAACATTATTTTATTAAAATTGTCTTCATTTATTAAGAAATATTACAAATGTATTTCATTTTATTTTTGAAAATCCTGTTTTGCTTGGAAATATGTCACATTATGAGAGTAAAATTGTGCATATGAATTCACAATAACTTTAAAGGTGAAGTGTGTCACAGCGTTTTTACACCACTATCGACAAACATGAAAATTCTGAACAGGTTTCCCTTAGCACTCCTGCCACTCTTTGCTCCCATTTTTTGTGACAAACAGTATGTTTTTTGGGAAATCAACCTATGACTGATTTACATATTTTAAAAATTTAATTAAAATATTTTTTTATAATAACATATAATAATATTTTAAGCAAGTATTTAAACATGAAAAAAAAAAAAAAATACACACTTCACCTTTGAAAATGGCTACAACCGTGGAAGACTAGGGCCAAATGATAAGTTCATTTAACCCTAAAAATATATATATTTTTTACATATTTTAATGCCATGATAATACATTTGCATATCGACATATCGAACAGCTCCTCCCCTTTTTTTAAAATAGCCAGTAGCGTTTCATTTATATCACAGCTTGGCCAGCTGTTGAGCTTGGTAAAGCCTCAGTTACCTTCTAATCACTAACCGTTTCTCCTCCTAATCTCCTCCATATCGCTTTAACATATAGCATTCTGTGCAGAATTCAAATGGGTTTGATACGTTTTGTGGTCTTGCCAACTCACTGATCCGCTCTGTGCTATTGTGTCTTTGGACCGGAGCAGACTTTTTGCACGCTGCAGCGGTTCGCGTGACACTAACGTGAAACCAGACTTCATGTGCCTCAATGGAAAGCATGTTTACACTCTCTTAATAGTTCCCTATCCCCTATATAGTGCACTATGTGCCATTCGCCATGTAGAAAATAGTAAATGTGTGAACCAGTGACCGAGTTTATCTACAGCTTCAGCGTCTATTTATAATGTAGGGGGTGGGACACTTTAGATTCTAGAGAGCATTTGATTGGACAGAAAATCTGATGAGAAGCTGAAGTGCAGCATGATGTTATCAAATTAGTTGATCCATATTGGTGGAAGTGAGAGACTGTAAGTTTTGATCGCTTATATCTTCTAAATATGAATGTTTTGGAGTACACCATGTTATAGATAAGAGTAAGGCTATATTCACATACATATTCATACTAAAAGCTAAAAAACTTCAATATTTATTGAATGGCTTTTCATTAGACATCACTGGTGTACGCCCTCTTCCCTTTGGTCACATGGCTGGTAATAATGACATCATTGAACCTCTCCAATTGAAGTTTAATACCAGAGTCCAGGGTTGAAGGCTATAATTTTGCTTCTCTTTTTGACATGCAGTCAGTCCGGTCTAATTTAGGCCTGGGTACAGCTGTGTGCAATTCTAACCATACCCTGTTAAATCTGTTTGTGTCTGTTGCTAAACTAGTGTTTTTAAACGACAACAAAAACACCTGCTGCTGTTTTATTCAGTGATGTGCTGACAGCCTTTATTCTCCATTACAGTCAGAGACTATGAAAGGGCCGCAGCATTTTACTGTGATATCTGTTAAGACTAAAAATGTTTTTGTCATGTTAAATGTTAATTATAATATTTCACTGTACATTTTCAATGTCAGAATGATTTTTGTCTGCTGTTAAGACTTTACCACGATCAAGCTTTCAGTGTGAAGGACTTAAAAAGACATTTTAATAAAGTCAAGCTGAACTTTTGCTAGTGAGTGCTAACATCATCAGAATTAGACAAGAGAGTGTTGTTAGTCACACTTAAAGGTTGGACAAAAAAAAAAAAGTGTGTGTGTGAGAGAGAGAGAGAGATAATCATGTGTTCACTGAAAACCATTTTGGCGAACAAACACAAATACATGAACACACTTGGCTGTCTGCTGGTATTTTATCGGCAGCTCTATTGGGGTAAACACTATGCAATGTTTGGAGAGGAAAGCTTTAATCAAAGAGTAATTGTTTACATTTGAAGGTGGCTTGGCCTTGTGCCATTTGGTACGTGTGAATGATTGGTCATTTGTGTTAGAGTGGATGTAGTTGTTGAAGGAATAGTAGGCCCAAAAATGAGAATTGATTATTTACTGACCTTCATGTCATGTTATTCCAAATGTGTTTAAATGATGACAGAGGGGTTTTGTGTGTGTGTGTGTGTGTGTGTGTGTGTGTGTGTGTGTGTGTGTGTGTGTGTGTGTGTGTGTGTGTGTGAATTAATTCTTTAAGGCAAATCCCCATTCAGACCATTTGTGCCCTGAACATGAATGGAGGGATGTGATTTTACTTTTCTCTGGGAGCTGAGTGGCAGATTTGATTGTGATATTGACAGTGGAGATGAATGGTGAGAGTGTGGTGAAACACTAAACTACACCATCCATAAAAGTAAAAATAAATAAATAAAACCAGTGGTGAAGACAAAGTTTTCATTTATCATGTTGCTCACAATGCTGGAGTTTAGTGAATTTAGTACTTAAATCATGTTTTATATTTAATTCAGATTTTGAATGCAGTTTGCACACTTTGGTATACTTTGTATACATTCAGAAATATATTTTTCTAACTGTATGTGTTTATGTGCTAAATAACTAATTTAGCACATAAACACTGCAGTTCAAAAGTTAGAGGTCGTAAAGATTTTTTTAAAGAAATGAATACTTTTATTCAACAAGCCTAAGGACACATTAAATTTATCAAAAGAAAAAGTAAAGGCATTTATAATGCTACAGAATATTTCAAATAATTGCTGTTTTTTTTAACTTTTTATTCATCAAAGAATTGTATCATGGTTTCCACTAGAGATGCACCAACGTATCAGCATATCAGCTATAGCATGAAAAAGGCCGATATAACAAACCGATAGTTCATAAATTAACTGCGTGAAGGCACTGAGTTGTATAATGTCTGTTGCATAATCCAACGTTTTTCTCTGGGTTAAATAATTAAATACTTGCCAAAACAAAATGAAACCTGTACAAAATATAGCAGGGCTCAACAATGGACTGCCTGGTGCCAGTGTGAATGGTGCTACAATCAACTGAACTGTCACTGTCCCAACTGTGCCAGTGCTGCATCATCACGAAAGTTTATTTTCACATCTGTTTTTAAGCCTTGACAATGTATTTCAAGTGCAAGAAGACTCTAAAGAGAACTAAATTTGGTACTCGCTTTGTGTGAAAAGTTTTGTATGGCCAGAAAGCTGCATCTAACCAATCATAACACCAAATCTGCCATTTTGTCTGACAGTGCAGTCAGGGGAGTTAGTAGATTAACGTTGGTGGACTTGAACTTGAAAAATTATGTGTACTGACGTCTTTCTGTGGTTGAAATGTGGTTTATTCATGTTTATTTGATGATAAAAATTAATAGTAAGAAGAGATGATCAGTTCATGAGCCGCTTGATCTGAGGCGCTACAGCGATCTGTCACAACACATTAAAGAGCCACAAAATGGTATTTATTGTTTAAATTTCTTTAAAAATTACAAAATTTGAAATTTGAGACTGTTTCATATCAAAAGTAACCTGCTCTGTCTTGTCTGTCGATACGTTGTCAGTGTCCTCTTTGCTCCACAATGTATTTTTCACTGTGAGAACATGATGTGTGGTGTAAGAGCGGCATGGCTTGTCGGACATAGCAACAGTAACTAAAGGAGGCGGGTCTTTGCGAACGGTCAGTTGAGTTCTCTTTCGCTTCTTCTTGCACTTGAACGGACAAATTCACACAAAATTATATCAAAATGCCCATCTTGGTGAGTATCCTAGTAAACATAGTCGGCTTAAGTGAACGTAAACATTTGAGAAATAAAACGTATGTGTGCATCAGTATAATAAATCCACACAGCTCTTAAAGTGACAGCAGCCTAAACTCAAATTTATGCTTCGGTTTTAACTTTTTATACATACACGAGGGTCCACTAGTAACTAGCTAGTATACCTTAATGCATTGGTGTTTGAACTTTACAGATTTGATCATGTTTTAAATTTGCAATCTATTTTAATGACAAAAGTCATTCATTCGGAATCAGCCAATAGTTGTTTGTTAAAATCGGTATCGGCCAAAAAAATCATATCGTTGCATCCCTATTTTCCACAAAAATATTATGCAGCACAACTGTTTTCAACTGTGATGATAATAAGAAATGTTTCTTGAGCACCAAATCAGCATAATGATATCTGAAAGATCATGTGACACTGAAGACTGAAGTAATGGCTGCTGATAATTCAAATTACATTCTAAAATATATTTAAAAAGAAAATGTTATTTTAAATTGTAACAATATTTCACAATATTAGTTTTACTGTATTTCTGATCAAATAAATGCAGCCTTGGTGAGCATAAATGACTTGTTTCAAAAGCATTCAAAAATATTACCAGCCACAAACTTTTTAATGGTAGCATATATGATGACTTTATTTCCTTTGTATGGAAAGCAGTCATAGAAGTTAACCACACTTGCAAACGCAGCAGACTGATGTTTTGGCAAGAATTGAGCGGACTTCGCCTGGTGAACAATAAAACCGGCAAGAAAATCTAATAGACTTACATTACAGTATACATGACAAGCACTGCTGATATTTTCTTCAGAAAATAAAAATCTAGTATGTTTTCACCATAAATTCTTGTTATAGAAGCACAGTTCATGCACTGTATGTGAAATCCATTTGCAGAGTTCTTGTTGTTTTGTTATTTATGGCAACTGCCAGCACTGCACGGTAGATATTTGGCCTCATCGCATTTGGCACATGAACTTCAGGTTAAGCTCTTTTTAAATGCTCTTATTATGGCTTAGATGAGCGATCAATGCAAGCCAATTTAATATGATTAATGAATTAGCTCTGTCACACCAACATCGTACTCTCACACTGCTCATTATACTAATCACTACAAAAACACAGGATGTCCCACTTTATAAAACTTCCCAAATAAAAGCCCTAAAGTTGATTCATTTTATTTTAATACCATGTATTTGAGTCTCTTATACATTATTCAGAGACATAGAGAGCCACTTTGTGAAGCATTATGAATAATCAATAAGCAAACCTCAGTAATACATCGTATAAAGAGATCATTTCTCCCTTGACTGTACAGCAGATTATAGTCATACAGACGGTAAAGAGCGATTTCATACAGACCCCCTGGTGAGGTCAACTGTGTCTGGGGGCTAAACGCTATTGACTGAGTGCTTCAGCATCTGCTTGTGTCCTTGTGTGGTGCTGACTCCATTTGACCCCTACACACACACACACACACACACACACACAGATCTAAGGTGAGGGATGTAAGCTTTGTGTTTTACCCTGATGGGACTCCAGGGCTCTCGTCTATCACACTGTTACACCCAGAACATCCATAATTTACAGCTGAAGATTTAAAGAGGAAGCGTGTTTACAGTGTAGGCTTGTTCCATGTGTTTGTGGACTTTTCAGCATCTGCATTGCAACCCATGGTGTGCGAGGGCATGTTTGTGTACTTGCGTGCATTAGTAAGCCCTGCTTCGAAACAAAAGGTGTTGGAACCAATTATCTCTGCTGTCTTAGATGCTCACAGAGACTGAAGATGTGGTTGTGTAGCATACAGGTGAATAAACTTTTCCCTTTCCACATCCTTTTTTTTTCCTGTTTCATGGGGGAGTGTCTAACAAGGGTAGCCAGTGTGGATCAAGAATGTCAAGTAAATAATTTACTTGGAAGTTCTTATTATTTATTTAGTCTCAAACAATCTTTTCTGTGTGCTAGACAGATTATGTGGTTAAAAGGTCCTTTGCGGGGTATTTACAGTAGGTCATTTAATCCTTTTTTGTAATTTTTGTAACTGAGACCATGAAAAGACCAATTGTAAATGCCTCTGGTTGTTTAGGACGCACATGTAAAGTTTTTTCCTAACAAGAACTATGTCTATGACAGCATACGGAAGTGCAGGAGTAACTCAGTCATGGATGAGAAACATAGATGGAGTGGCCGCAAATCTTGAATACTTATTCAATATGATGTGGAAAATTTCACTGGCTGGCTTTGGCATCAACACAGAAGTGAACTATGTTTGTATATAGCATAGGAGTAGTAGATGAGATTTATATCCGATTTGTGGAGACACATTTATGTAGCTGAGTGTAAATGGATTGTGCATACCCAATTGGACAGCAATCCAATCGATATGAAGTGTAAATGGGCTTTAACTGTGTTTGTTTTGTGGTTGTTTCAGGTGAGCAGAGGGCTGTGGAAGGAGAAGAGGAGGAAGAAGAGGATTGTGGTCCGTCTTGGGACAGAGACGCTGAAGATTCTTTGGGTATTTATCTGTGCACATTATTATATTATTTTAAAATTGATGTGCCTTCGTAATCTTTAACCAAAAACATTAACTTCCCCTCACAACAACATCTCCTCTCTGATGACGTGTGCACCAGTGCAAGGGTGGGACGATAATTCCTCTCCTCCAGCAACCTGTCCCCAATCCAACGATCCAGTCAATTCATGATGGACAAAATCCAAATCTCACCCCTACATTTTTTTCTTGTTCAAGAAACTGTATATACATAACAATAGGTTTCTTGCCAACTTTAAGGTACAGTCTCATTTACCACATTTCGACAAGTCAAACAGTCATTTCAGTAGGAATCCATGCACGTGAGGGTGAAAGATTTCCCCACGCAGATTTTGTATGGTTTGAAGTTGGTCACCCAGATTGCTTCACTGACCATACCACTAGAAAAAGCTCACACCAAGGTTGTCCAAACTCTATCCTGGAGGGCCACTGTCCTGCAGAGTTTAGCTCTAACTTGCCTCAACACACCTGCCTGGAAGTTTCTAGTAAAGCCACTTAAAGGCAAACCTTCAAGGTTAGCAAAAAAAGCGTAACGCCTGCTAACGCTGTGGTACGCAGGGAAGGAGACCAGAGACCGTTTTATTTGAATGGATGTCAATGGAGAAGAGGCTTTGTGGGGAAACAGCTTATCTTTTAATGAATTGACAGCCCGTCGGCTAATCTTCAACATGAACTTAAACATTCGTTTTGGATTGATCTATTTTAAGAGTTTACACCGAGGAAAAAAAAATAAAAAATGCTGTTTTATAAGAGATTGCACGACAGGTATGATTCAGTTTACGGCAATTCTCGTTCATTTCTATGGTATCTACAAACAGTGATTGAGTGTCGCACAACTCTGCACAAAATTCAATGACGTCAAGGCTATAATGTGATTGGTTATCAAGACACATGTGATCCAAGTTAGCCGTTACACTTTCTCCAATGGTAGAGCCACGGACCCTCATATCTCTCAATAATAAGACCATCCCTGCATCCCAATGTCCATACTGTCCGGTAGATTTTCAAAGTGTGGATCCGTGCGCAATATAACGGCTAATATTGCCCACAACCCATTGCACCTTGGAGGAGGATTCTGTTAAGAACTGCAAACACGAGTAAAAAGTGTTCAAAAAACTACAAAACATGATGGATGTGCATGATCGGCGGTTTAGTACATAGGTTTACTTTAGATAAAGGGGTTTAGTGACTAATAATCAACATTTTAAGCTGATAATAAATAAATATATATATATATATATATATATATGTATATGTTATCCGTGTTATATTTCATCTGCAGCAACAATGTGAACTTTTATAAAGATCCATTTGGCCATTAGCTTTTAAATGCATCGTTATGCACTAATATGAGGATAGTCTCCGCATGAAAGACCCGTGACTGGCAGACTAATGTGCTCCTGCATTTTTCTCTGATACGGTTAGAAATTAGATTAAATTAAATGTGGAGGATGTTAACTGTGACAAGATGATTGACAGGCCAGTTTACTTTGAGGAGCTGTTTACCCAACACCATTTTCAACTAGAAACGGAAAACTTTTTATGCGTTTTGGCAGTTCATTTACACGACAACGCCGTTTTGGGGGTCTGAAAATGCAAACTTTTGAAAACTGTTTAAAAAAAAAAAAAAAAAAAAAAAAAACGATACCGTTATCTCAGTGTAAACTGCAAAAACATATTATTAACCTATTAAACATAGGTTACGTTTACACAACAACGATATGGTTAAAACAGAGAAGTTTTCCGCGTACAGACGACACCATTGTCAAAACAATCCCCATTCATACGAATACATGAAAATGACTAAACGCTGTATTCTGCTGGCAGGCCATTAGATGGCAATGAAACACTATAGACTGAACCTGTAATGCACATGTGCATGACGTCAACGTTTTCGCAAATTCGCATTTTTGTTGTTTACACGGAGACAGTTTTCAAAAACTTGCACTTTGAAACCCATTTTCAAAAGTTCGCATTTTTCAGGCCACCAAAACCCCGTTGTTGTGTAAATGAACGGCCAAAACGCATAATTTTTCCATTTTTAGTTGAAAACGGTGTCGGCCCCGGAGTCTGTTCACCTTATTTTTCAACGCAGAAGTAAGGTGTTTTCTGTGAATGTGTGAGACTTCGATTTATTAGCCGCTATAGGAGAATAACGAGAAGAATATCAAAGTGCATTAAACTGTAAAAATAAGGTGGATAGGCATGCGCATTTTGTATGAATGCTCTGTAAAAGAATGCGTATGTGTGGAGACGCACAGTCTTTCTTTAATTGCCAACTACTTGCGTAATACAGTGTTTTTAGTCATTTTCGCGGATCTGTGTGAACAGGGATAGTTTTAATAACGTTCATCTGTACAAAGAAAAAACTTCCGTTTTTAGTACATCGTTGTGTATAAACGTACGCTAAGCGACAGAGAGCAACAGTTAAAGACGCTATTTTATGACATGATCGTATGTCCCAAAGCTTGTCTACTCTTCTTCTTCACACTCAAAAATATGTGCTTTTTCTTTACAAAAACAGTACATACTTTTAGGGCATAGTATAAGTAGGCCAATTTGCACGCAGCGTGTTTCTAAAATGCCTAGTAAGAGCTTGATTAGCTGGTTCGGGTGTGTTTAATTAAGGCTGGAGCTAAACTCTGCAGGACAGTGGCCATCAAGGAGCAGGATTGGACACCCCTGGCTCACACAGTTAAAATGAAGCCATTGCAGTGGTTGCTCTTCGGCTGCCAGGTCGGTTTTATGTCCCATTGTATAAAACAATCACTTGACCTTGTTTCCTAGAGCGTTCTTATTCTCTCGTGGCACAGTGACACAGTTGATCTTTATTTAAGCTGATATGGTTGAGGTCAAATTTGCTAGGACTGCTGTTACCACAGCCCTGCACTGCAGCCCACTGCAATAATGCTAAGCCATTATTGATAAGTCATGGTGCTTCATTACCAGTCCTTATAAAGTCTCAATGGGGAGCTGTTGTAGTCATTACTTGCCATACAGTCTCATTCTTTGTGCATCATTAATGCTTGTCACTCACTTTAGAGGCAACCGCTAGCTACAGCACGGCAACATAGTGGAATGTTTTGCATTTAGGTCTAGTCATGTTTTTTTGGGTGATGTAGTGTATAATACATAGTCTACAATATTAAGTTCTGGATCCAGCTGTACATTTCCTGTGTTTACAGTCAATGAGCGACCAAGGCCTTGACAAATCCCTTTTGGAGCGTCTCAGGAGATCCGAGAACTCCCTTTGCTAACATCAACCTCGTTATAAAATAGACAGCTGTTTCAGTCACATTTTCGAAACAAAATATGGAAAAGTAGCCTATGTCTTTTCTGTATATTCCTTTAAAGTGTGCATGATATTTAAAAACCGATTCAAAACTCATCTTCAAGAGATTGAACGCTTTGAAAGAGAGCATGTTTTAAAGCTGCACTTCAGTAATTGTGACAGCTGTCAAACAGACTTCACTTGCGAACCTTGTGTCTATGTAGTTATACCATTTTCTCAGGCACATAGGACCTTGGGAAGTTTCTCTGAAGGGATTTTGAATGTTCTTTCTTTTGTTTTGATTAATTTAATCTGGCTTTAGTGTAGTCTTGTATGTGAAGTAGCTCTGACCTGATTAGTTCCGTTGTAACTGCGTAACTCTTTATTTACTGAATGTTTAGGTATGATAAATGCCTTCAATCAATAAATAACTCTCCAGATCCCAGTGTGCGGTTTTGACTTGCCTCATAAATGCCTCCTCTAATGAGAGAAGGAGAGAAATTTCTCATTAACAGACTGAAGGTTGAGCCTGCTTAATTTAACAGCTTTACTGTTGGTTACCGTGGTAATTACAGCCCCGCTTCTCTTTGATCTCGCCAGACAATGTTTCCCAGATTCTCCAACTCATCAGAGTAACAGCTGCTATATCAGAGAGACCCTCTCTATGGCGGGGAAATGAGAGACAGCTCCTCCATCACATGACACACGCTCTGAAGTCTAGATTTACAACTGGTGCCTTTGTTGAACACAATGTGCATGATTCCTGCGAGATTTCAGAGGGACTGAGGGTAAAACTGCATGCCGAAGCTTAAAGGGATAGTTCACCCAAAATGAAAATTGTCATCATTTACTCACCAGATTGTTCATGCTGCTTTTTTACAATGTAAGTGAATGTTGACAAGGGGCTGTCAAGTGGCAGAAATGACAAAAAGCCCCATAAAATAGCTCATATGGGTTGTGTACTATATTCTGATACAAAATTTTAGTCTGTTCCTCACACAGAGCTATTGTATGAGACATATGGGCTACTTTTATGATGCTTTGTGAAGAAAGCCATCCAAGGAACCGTCATGCGTAAATGGTGACCGAATTTTAATTTTTAAGTGATCTATCCCTTTAACCTTGAGAGCAGAGAGTGAGAATATACTTGTGTCTGTGGATACAAAAGCAATGTTGGCCACTGATCGCATGCAAACACAATCATGTTTATGTGTTTGCAAACAGACTTTTTTTCTTGGTTCTACCCTATCTAGATAACCGTTGCTCGTCTTATTACTTCTTTAAAGCTACCAGAGTTCACTCTTAAGTCCCTGGGGTCCTCAGACCTGAACAAGTACTGAGGCAGGAGTATCTGCATAAGCTTTGATGCTCAGTTTCATATTCTCTAACATTAAAAATGTGCATATTATAACAGGCTCCTTTTCCCTGGCCTCTCTGTTCTGATATTATACACGGAGTTGAAGACAGAGATCTCTAACCACACCCTCCATCACTCAGGAAAACTTGATGCAGGTCTTTGTCTTTCTGTTAAGTTGGCCTTCCTTGCTTTGTTTTCCTCTCTTTTGTTCTTAGTTGGTACCTTTTTTAGTTTTTTTTAAGCTTTTTTTAGTTTTTTTAAGCCAAAGGTACTAAGTGAGTTAAGGCCCATTCGCACCAAGAAAGATAACTGTAACAATAAAAATAACTATACAGTTTTAATAATTGTTCTCATTCTAAGAGAATAGTGAAGTCCACATCACAGCTAACTATAACGATATAATTGGATTCATGTTCAGTGTTATTTTTTTCCTCAGTTGATAAACAAAAACATTGACAGCCAATTTGAATCTAGCTGACTCGAGGATTTGCTGTGCGCTTAAAATAATCATAATCGTCCGTTGGTGTGGATTCTAATATAGTTATTATATAGTTATCTTTGTAGTTATTGTTCTTTGATGAAATAAAAGTAGGGCTGTCAATAGAATAATCTGTAATTAATAATTTTTTTTATTTCTAAAAATGAAAATTCTGTCATTATTTACTCGCCTCTTCTTCTTAAGAACCCAAAAGAAGATATTTGAAAGAACTATTTTTGTCCATACAGTCATAATCAGTGGATTACAATGTTGGTCCCTATTGATTTTCACTGTATGGAAAAAACTCTTGGATATTTATCAAAATATCTTCTTTTTTTTTATTTCACAAAGCATCATATAGGTTTGGAACAACATGAAGGTGAGTAAATAATGATACCTTTTGTCCTTTAAATTCCTTTTATTTACTGATTCAAACTTGTGAGCTTGAGGCTTTTTGCGGAATTCATTAAAATAGAGTAAAAATAAATGTAGTAAACAAACACTGACTAAAATAAGCAAGCATTAAAGGGATAGTTCACCCAAAAATGAAAATTCTGTCATAATTTACTCATCCCCAAGTTGTTCCAAACCTCTATGAATTTCTTTCTTCTGCTGAACACAAAAGATATTTTGAAGAATATGGGTAACCAAACAGTTGATGTCCATGGTATTTTTCTCTTTTTTTTTCCATACTATGGAAATCAGTTGGATCCATCAACTGTTTGATTTCTGACATTCTTCAAAATATCTTCTTTTGTGTTCAGCTGAAGAAAGAAATTCATACAGGTTTGGAACAACTTGAGGGTGAGTAAATGACAGAATTTTCATTTTTGGGTGAACAACAAGCATTAATAACAAGCATTAGTACCATTATACCATGCAACCCTATACTGAGAGGCAAAGAGACAAGTGTAGGGAAATTTGGAAATGTGGGCATAAAGATGTTATGAGAGTTGGTTGAAGGTGGAGTGTGAAGGTTTATGCAGTCTTTTCTACTGTGTGACCTACTTAATGAACACAAATGTCACACCAAACAGCAAAAGGTCATTTAAAGGTTCTCTAAGGTGACTCACATAGACTTAGCCTCTGGCCACAGGCTTTCACACTTTCATTATGGTTTCTTGGCCTTCCTCATACACCCCCTGATCATTTCATCTGGGTGAATGCTATAATCAAAGACCAATCCTATGCTGCCTTCTTACTACTTTATTCTAGAATCTAAAATTGAGCTAAAATTACCCATCTTAATTCATAATTGTAGCGCTTGGCCCCCTCCTACTGTGGACGTTCATGCAACATCAACCCAAGTGCTGAGAATCTTTTTGGCTGTCGCAGTCACTTCCTCTCCAACACTTCACTGTAGAGGTGACACACACTAAGTTGCCCTTGGCGACTGCATTCCGTGGGTCAAAGTTCAGTACCTTGATTTACAGCATCCTGTCTGGTCGGCTCTGCGGAAATGAGGCTCCTCACCACAGTGTCTTCAAGAAAAAAAAAAAATCACTGCTAAGAGAAATTATGACATGCGGTTATCTTTTGGTTCCATACTTTCCTGCAGAATCCAGACATGTTAACTTGCTAATATTGCTTATTGAAAAATATGGCTCAAGTAAGATTTGGAAAACAAATCAAATTCATATAATCATATAACAATTTTTTTTTTTTTTTTATGTAGTGTAACATTGTTTTCTAATATCATTTTGGTTTCAGAAACGTTGGAACATACTGCATAAATCATATGGACTATCCAATACTTTTGTTGTTGTTTTTTGTTTTGTTTTTTTTGTTTGACAGTCCTCATTCCCATTCACTTCCATAGTTTAAAAAAGGACAAATGGGATATTCTACAAAATGCCTTCATTTTCAGCAAAATTTATGGGAGAGATTCCTTTATGCATGCAGTGATTTACATTAAAATGATTCAGTCAGTGAGAATATTTTGGTTCTGTATTCTCTGGTCTTTCTGAGGTGGGATGCTTTTCTTATTGATTAGTCCACATCTGCGTGTACAGGCAAGCCTGTAGTTTTGAAATTGGAATAGATTTTTTCCCTTCCACATTGATTGGCTCAGGTGACAGCTAATTACTCAAGATTGTGTTTGTGCTTGTGTTATGCACAGTTGATATTATTTCATGTGGTTCTTTTGTTACGGTGCTCTAGTTGACTGACGTGTTTTAACATCTGCTGTATTGTTCCTCCAGAGCACAGTCTTTTTGCAGGCACATGTACGTAGCGTGTTACGATGTACTGGCATGTTTGTGTTTTCATTTCCTCTGGTTAATATTTTGTTGCTGTGGCTGTCACAAGATAAGATACTGCAGGTGTGTGTGTGTGTGTGTGTGTGCCACGTTCCTGCAGAAACTGTGTCCATAAGTCTGCAGTGGAGAAGCAGTCTCGAACAAGGAATTAAAAAACAGTGGTGTTTTCTATGAAAATGTATCTTCTTCTGAGAGAGACAACTGACCTTTCACTCAAACACACGCGCACACACACATGTACTCGTACACGTGTGTTCAAACAACACTATACAAGATAATCTAACATCTTCATATACATTTAAAGGGTTAGTTCACCCAAAAATGAAATTTCTGTCATTAATTACTCGCCCTCATGTCATTCCACATCCATAAGACCTTCGTTCATCTTCAGAACACAAATTAAGATATTTTTTATGAAATCCAAGAGGTTTTTTATCCCCCATAGAAAGAAATGTAATTACCACATTCAAGGTCCAGAAAAGTTGAATTGTTAAATAAAGTCATTATTTTTGTTTTGTTTTGCGCACAAAAAGTATTCTCGTCGCTTCATTACATTAAGGTTGAATCACTGTAGTCACGCTGACTATTTTAACAATGTCTTTACTACTTCTCTGGACCTTTGTGGTAATTATGTTGCTTTCTATGGAGGATAAAAAAAAAAAAAAAACATCTCATCAAATATCTTCAATTGTGTTCTGAAGATGAACGAAGGTCTTATGGGTTTGCAATGACATGAGGGTGAGTAGTTAATGACAGAAATTTTATTTTTGGGTGAGCTAACCCTTTTTAAAGGACAATATCACAGATAGAGTGGCCTCAGAAAGCAGTATTTATTGAGTATTTCTAAACTTTAAAATCTATTTTCTAAATAAATCTTACTGATCTAATTTTGAATAATTCATCCATGCATAGCTTTCTTTACGCATCTTTTTGAGCTTGTAATTTTTAATCAAAATGTCATAACTGAAATGACTTCTCTCTGGACTTCGCCAATCATTTAGTTTGCCTAGCCTCCGCTTCACTCCAATGTACGCCACAATACAGAAGAAAATATCTATTGGCATTTGCAATTTGTCTTTAAACCAACTGGTATCAAGCCTTTTTTTTTTTTTTTTTTATGTCTATGACTTAAGTGTCCAAATACTTTTTGGGGCCACTGTACACTACAAGTCAAAAGTTTTGACACAACTGACTTAAAATTTAGACAAATATAATATAATATAAATATAAATACAAATATAAATTGTGCTTAAAACTACATAATTCTCATACTTCCATTTTGTGTTATTTCATAGTTTTAAAGACTTTACTATTTATCTAAAATGTGGTAAAAATCTAAATGGTATTTATCTAAAAGTTTGTAACAAAGAGCATGCAAGTGTGTCCAAACCTCTGACTGGTATAGTTCAGGACTAAAATTAAGGAGGAAAGCTTTAAAAAAAAAAAAAAAAAAGATCAGATAACGCTTCCTCTGGGTAAATTTGTGAAATAACACTCTTTTTGTTTTCATATCAAACAGATCAGTGGACCTTCTTATTGAGCAAGGAAGTTATCGTTGAATTCTCTGAAGAAACTTGGCTTAGAATGTTTAGCATGTGCAGTTTATTGTCTCTTCATCTTTTCCCTATTTTGTTTATTTTCACACGTGTTAACGACTTCACAGCTTGCCCAGAACAACAGGGGAATTAGCCAACACAGGCTTGATTAAACAAGCGAAAATATGGTTCGACAGACCTGTGTTGTGTTTAGAGATCGGGAAGTTTGTAGAGGCGTAGAGATATGACAGATGTGCTGTGCATGTAAGTGTGTGTGTATCTGTGGCAGTCAGAGCTCATGGCCGTTGGATATGGATGTTCTAGCCAGAACGACCGTGTGTGTCCACCTCTCTTATCTCCTGCAGATCCCTTCCTTTCATCTCCTTTCAGACCTACAGGGTACTGGACAAACCCCTCCCTAAAATATAGTCCCCCACAACACACACACTCCAAGGCTGCTATCTCACTGCCACAGATGAGGACCTTCATGTACAGGCCAAATGACATCCCCCCCCCCCCCATCCTCGTCCCACTACCACACACACATTAGGATCTCACCTGGCTCATTCATTGTCCCCTCCTTCTCGGTTAGCCGTCTTTCCCTCCCTTTCTGTCCTTCCCCTCCTGTTGTTTTTCTGTCTTTTGCCTTGACTCTAATCTGAGCCTGTGTGACATCTGGAATGTCCTCTGGTTTTGATCGAGATAGTGAGAGAGAGGGGGGGAGGGGGAGGGGGTGGAGGTGGGGGACATAGTTGGAACGCAGGCAGACACCTCTAAACACTGTAATTTAAAGAATCTATTGTGTTAATTACATAGCAGAGGTTCAATTCTGTTCTCTGTATTTGTTTTTTTGTCCAGGATCTTCAGTGACAGTGTGGCAGACATGAAAACCCAAGAGCACCGTTCCAGCCCTCTGAAATCACACACACAGAGTGAGTATGAAGATAATAATATGCAGTCTTATGAAGCTCATCTTGAAAAAAATGTCTGCTTTTGTAGTATTCAAACAGATTAATCGGTAACACTTTATTTTAGGGTATTTTAACTAGTTCCTTATTAGCATGCATATTACTAGAATATTAGCTGCTTATTAGTAATTAATAAGCACATATTAATGCCTTATTCTGTATGACCTTATTCTATATTCTTAATCCTACCCAATACCTAAACTTAACAACTAACTTACTAACTATTAATAAGCAGTAAATTGGGAGTTTATTGAGGGAAAAGTCGTAGTTAATAGTGAATACATGTTCTCTATACTAAAGTGTTACCAATTAATCAACAGAGTACTTTTTAATTGTTTAATGTACATCATATGGACATTTTTTGTTCACTGAAAGGATTAGTTTACTTTAAAATGAAAATTACTCCAAGCTTTACTCACCCTCAAGCCATCCTAGGTGTATGACTTTCTTCTTTCTGATGAACACAATCGGAGTTATATTAATAAATATCCTGACGCATCCAAGCTTTATAATGGCAGTGAACGGGACCAACGAGTATGAAGCTCAAAAAAGTGCATCCATCCATCATAAACGTACTCCACAAGGCTCCGGGGGTTAATAAAGGGCCTTCTGAAGTGAAGCGAGGCGTTTGTGTAAGAAAAATATCCATATTTAACAAGTTATAAAAAAAAATTACGCTTTTAAACTTATGCATTTTTTGTAATTTGAATATGGAAAGTGTAGGATGTAGTGCAAGCATTTTGAACTGAGAGAGTTTTATACTTTCTTCGTAATTTGAATATGGAAGGCGGTCTGGCAGAAGCTAGATATTTTACTTTATAACTTGTTAAATATGGATATTTTTCTTACACAAACGCATCGCTTCACTTCAGAAGGCCTTTATTAACCCCCCAGAGCTGTGTGGAGTACACTTATGATGGATGGATGCACTTTCTTGAGCTTCATACTCGTTGGTGCCATTCACTTCCATTATAAAGCTTGGTTGCGTCAGGATATTTATTAATATAACTCAGATTGTGTTCATCAGAAAGAGTAAAGTCATATACACCTAGAAAGGCTTGAGGGTGAGTAAAGCATGGGCTAATTTTATTTAATTCTATTCCATTCAGCTCACTCTATTAAAGGAAAGAATATGCTCTGTGTGAACGTCCTGTAATCCTGATACTTATTTGCTAATCGTTCTGACGAATTGGACCACAAAGAACCCCCATTAATGATCTTGTAACCCCATTTTTTTTTCATATGTTTATAACTGTTATTAAATTTAGATCAATGTGAAATGTTTTAAGATGGAAACAGAAATTCACTTCAAAAGTAATTTCCGAGTACCTGCCCATCCCTAGTAGTCACTAAGAATTAAACTACTAAAATTAGACAATTTTGTAACGTTAGGCCATCAGGTAAGTCCCCATGACCTATTAACCAACATCTGGCCTGCATTCCTTTACGCACGGGTGAGGTGTAAACACACACATATGCCCACTAAATTCATTCTCACAAACACATTCTGTTTTTACAACAAAAAACAGACCTACACACAGATATATGTGGTGGCCGGAGCGTAACCTTTCTACTAACATAAACACCAGATCTCACCTTTGAACTCTTCACCTTTCATTCTGCTAATTGGTCCGTGATGCTCTTCTTTTTCTTCATGAACATTAGTGTGACTAAAAATAAGTCCCTATTTTTTTCCACCTAAAATAGAGTACTCTCCTCTCCTTCTCTTTTTCTTCCCCTTTTAGGCTTGGTGAAAGCCAGCTCTTTATGATGTTTCTGTTTTTAACCTAATTAATTCTATAGTAGTCTAAATGGGATTAGGAATGACCCTGCTTTGCACATACAGACTGAAAAACTTGAAACATTTACATTTTTTCCATCTTCATCAGCAATCTTTGTGGCTACACTTCTCCTTTTTTCTGCCTGTTTTAGTTTTGTTGTACTTGCTACTACTACTAAACACTAATTAATCAAGCATTGTACCAAAGCATCTCTCTTTTGTCAACATGTTATAGAGAGCTATGTACTGTCGTCTTTTTTTCTTGTTACTTAACTGGTAGAGCTTGGCACTAGCAATGACAAGGTCATTGTTTGATTATCAAGGAACAAACAAACTGACAAATGCATATTTTGAATGCACTGTAAGCCACTTTGGATAAATGTCTCTACCAAATGAATAAATGTAAATGTACTTTTTTTTTTAATCACCGCTGAGCTTTTTCATATATTTCCCATTCGTTATTTGTCACGTCAACCATTATAATAAGCAGAAGTCTGCAAGATTTTGTGGTTTAAACTTGGTTGTTTAACGGTAATTCCTGTTCATGTAATAAAGCTTCTACTGCTGGGCCATTTTTATGCTTTAAAATAGGGTTATTCCTTCTGCGAGCGTGTGTGTGTGTGTGTGTGTCAGTGTGAATTAGAAAGCATGAGAAGGTATAAGACTTAGTGAGCTGCAGCATGAACAAGAGCAATACGCTGAGCTTGAATCAAAGGGGGCTCAAATTCTTTGCCCCTGGGTGAATTGGTGTGTGTGTAAGAAACAATGAAAAAGTAGAACAGGGTTAGACACTTTTTTTTTTTTTTTTTTATTCTTCGCTGTTGTTACATCTGATTTCTTAAATGGCAAAGTTGAAGGTGTTATCTTATCTTGTTTTGACAGGTGATGCACGGCCCCACTCCCAAATTAAAGGTCTCCAGTTTCGCAGCATTGCCCCCAAAGCCCCAGCAGTGGTTCCATCATCTGCGGTTCTATCCTGCCAACCTCCCTCAGCCCTTCCAGAAGCATCCACAGCTGTCAGCCCCAAATCCATCCTGGTCCCTGCCCAGAACTATGCACTCATGCAGGTGGCTGGACAAGAGGGAACCTTCTCATTGGTGGCCTTACCTCAGACACAACAGCAACAGCCAATCCAGAAGAACCTTAAGCTGCCTATTCCTAGATACCAACCGGTGAGAAGCAAGAGCACTCCAGAAAAAGGCAGTAGCAAGATGCCGAGTCCAGCCAAGGTTTCTGCAACCGCACAAGCTCAATCATCTGCCGTAAAATCAGACCAGAGTTCAGACCCAGTATCTGAGCAGCTTATGATCGACACTCCTACTTCATCAGAAATCAACATTGCACCCTTATTCCCAGGTTCACAGACAGATCGAAAAATGGAACAAAAAAGCGATGTCCGTCCACTCAAAAACCAGCACTACCCTTCTGGAACCTCCCTTGTTGCCCCTGTCAAGAAAATCTCACCAGTTAAAACTCAAATAGAGGGTCCATCCTCGGCTGGCAGTGCCATCACAGTTCTCTCTCCCACTATCTTTAGCAAAGCTGTTCAGATCATTCCATCTCCACCCAAGGGCAAGCTGCCCATCCTGCCCTATGCCAAGGTGAAAAACTCCCTCCTGGTACCAACCAGCCTTGCCAGCACCCCTTTCTCAGACAAGCAGACTGTGAGTGGAGCCAAAAGCAGCCTGAAAAGCCCTCCAGACAACAACATCAAGTCCACAGACAGCAAAGTTAAAAGTGAAAGCCTGAGCCAAGACCACAACAACACCCAATTCAAGAAACCTCCAGGCAAGAAACGGGGGAGGAAGAGGAAAACCATGGAGGATATTCTGGCCTTTGAAGCCCGAAAGAAGAGATCCTTGTCATTTTTCAGAAGGAGGGTACCTGAGAAACCTCCACTTGGTGTTCCAAATTCTGCCTCTCAAGAGAAGTTGCTGGATATATCCAAAAAGTATCGTAGTATTCGTCCCAAGCCGGTACTGGTAATGGAAACCACTATTCCACAACTTGTACCGCTTCCTTCTTTGTCAACACCAGAGAGCCCTGATCAGGAACTACTATTAGGACAACAAATATCAGGAAAACCACTGAGTGTTCCACAGTCTACTGATCAGCAGCCTGTGGCAGATTGTAAAGGTGGTGGAGGTGTGATTTACACAAGTCGTCCGTTGCACCGATGTCCTACCTGCAGCAGGTGTTTCCAGTTCAAGCATCACTTGCAGAGCCACATGAACAGCCACAGTAACCTGCGGCCCTATGTCTGTCCGGTATGCAGGAAGGCCTATGCTCACTCGGGCAGTCTTAGCACTCATATGAAACTGCACCATGCGGAAAGCAGGCCCCGGAAGAGCCTTTGCTGTGAATTCTGCGATAAGTCATTTGGCTATGTGGGTGTCTACTTCAGCCATTTGAGAGAGGTACACCGGGTAATACTCACCGTTGAGCCATCCATCAGTCAACATGAAGAAAACATGTCTGTAGAAGAGTAAGTAACAAATATTGACTCTTGAGCGTTGACTCTTGATAAAGCCTTCTTGTTCTTGACATAGATGTTCCTTGTCTTGCAGGTCTTCAGAAGCTGATGAACAGGCCTCAGAACAGCGAGTTGACCCAGTCGAGCTACAAATTAAGTGTGGGCGCTGCCAGGCCATCACACCTACTTTTGCTGACATGAAGCTGCATTTGTTGTACGTGCATGGAGAGGAAGTCCAGGTCCGACCGAGAGATGGGGCCACGTGCGGGGGCCGTGAAGCAGAGGATGAGCTGGTCAAACATGCAGCGCATTACTGGAGGCAGCTCAATGAGAAACGCAACCTAGTGCACTGCGGCACCTGCAATGAGGAGTTCTTCTCCTTTTCCAAGTTCAAATGCCACCTCCATTCTCACCATCAAGGAGCTAGAGAGAGTCAGAAAGAGGAAGAGGTGGAAGAGGAAGTGGTAGGTAAGGAGGGCTATGTATTGAGGGGCCTCAATAAAGGTATATCCCTGAGGGTGGGATCTCACTTTAACTGCATCCTTTGCAGTAAGGTCTTTAATAAAAGACAAGAAGTTTTTGAGCATTGGAGGGCACAGCACAACTGTGAAAATCCCACCCTTCTTTGGGATGTCCTGGACTTTAGAGGGGAGAACAAGCCTATTGATGGGCCAAACTAACTGCAAATGGGTAATTTATTATTTGCTCCATGTGTCGATTGTGTGGTTTATGCAGAAAAAATCCACTAATAGACATTTTTTTTATGTTGTTGTTGATGTTTTGTTTTGCACTGTTTTTAATATCACAAATGTTGTTTTGTAATGCTTGAATTTTGTAATGTTTGTTTTATGTTTTTTGTTTTTGTTTTTAATGTTTTATGCATTATAAAATTATCCATAACATTCAAATCACAAACCTCAAATTCAATCAAAAACATTACCGTGGCCCAGCTGTAGACGTAATATAACTGCCTGCAAATGAAAGACCCAAGGATGATAATCATAATTTTTTAGGTTTGTGTGGAAACAGTGTGTGCTAGTAACTGCTTCAGCTAAAGTGAATCAGGTGAAACAGACTAACAAAGGCTCATCAAAATCACATTGCCACTCAGACAAATTGAAAATTTGCAATAGACTGAATACAAATGGGGCATGATTAGCATGCTTGAAATAACATGTCAAAGAACATTCAAAGTAATACGAATTATCAGTGACATTCCACAAACACATAACCATAATCACACAGTTTCAGTCCTCATTCCACAACTAAAATAAATACTGCCGGAAAACCTCTGCTAACAGTCACTTTTCAGTCGAAGACAAAGAGGTCCACTAATAAGGATTTAAAATATCCCTGAGAATATAAAACTCAATTTGGCCAAACTTTAACAGTTAGGTTTAACGTGTGTATGTGTGTGTGCGCGAGCGTGTGTGTGTCATAAATATTGTGTTGTATTTTTGGATGGAAATGTTATATATTTAAAATATTTTTCCATAGTGAAATGTGTGGTGATTTATTTATATTATCAGTCTATTCCAACATATTTGTGTTTCCGTTCATAAAAAGATATTTCAGGGTAAAGGAATGTTAAAACCCCTCTCAACTGTTATATATGTATACTTGTATAGATAGATTACAAATATATATATAAAAATACTATATACAGCTGTATATTGAAAATATATATTTACACAAAGACCTTCCCTCCTGTAATTCAATAATTAAATATATTTATCTGTTCAAATGTCTTAAATGTGCAGCTTCAACTACACTACCAGTCAAATGTTTGAGCACACTTGACAGAGTTCAATTTGTTTTAAAATACATTTTATAAACAGTATGTAAAGGATACCTATGTGTGAATTTCTTTACAAAGCTAAACTTTTAATTAAAATGGATGATGGGGCCTATTTATAAAGAAAAAGCAGCCAACAAGTGTCCAGCACACATGGCATCTCCTTCAGAACTGTTTAAAAAGCATCCCAGGTGGATACTTCATGAAGTTTGTTGAGAGAATGCCCAAAGCGTGCTGGAATCTAGGCAAAGGGTGGTTACTTGAAGGCTAAAATACACTACACGATTTTTACCCTGATTTGCAGTCTGGAGGAGTCGACTCTAGTTGCTGAATGTTATTGCCGGTCTACAGATTTTGAGCAGTTGACAAATTTTATAGAAAATTGCGTATTGTATAACATGCACAGACACAGATCCCATCCAGTCGGGGATATAAAATGTATTATGTATTTTGAGTTTTGTTGTGTTCGGAACAACTTGAAAGTCTGATAGTGTATAATCCTTCATTTAAAGGATTAGTTCACTTTAAAATGAAAGTTACCCCAAGCTTTACTCACCCTCATGCCATCCTAGATGTATATGACTTTCTTCTTTCTGATGAACACAATCAGAGTTATATTAATAAATATCCTGACGCAGCCAAGCTTTATAATGGCAGTGAACGGGACCAATGAGTATGAAGCTCAAGAAAGTGCATCCATCCATCATAAACGTACTCCACACGGCTCCAGGGGTTAATAAAGGCCTTCTGAAGCGAAGTGAAGCGTTTGTGTAAGAAAAATATCCATATTTAACACATTATAAAGTAAAATATCTAGCTTCCACCTTCCGTATTCAACTTACGAAGAAAGTGTAACACCTCTCGCAGTTCAAAACACTTACGCTACATCCAGGGTTGCCAGGTTTTCACAACAAAACCTGCCCAGTTGCTTCTCAAAACTAGCCCAATCGCATTTCAGGGGGGTCCTATTGTTAAAATTGCGTTCCGGGGGGTAAAATGTGCGTTTTTGGCAGGGCTCCCCTGGTAGAATTTGCATTCCAGAAAACGGTCTGGCGAAAGCTAGATATTTTACTTTATAACTTATTAAATATGGATATTTTTCTTACACAAACGCCTCGCTTCGCTTCAGAAGGCCTTTATTAACCCCCGGAGCCGTGTGGAGTACGTTTATGATGGATGGATGCACTTTCTTGAGCTTCAAACTCGTTGGTCCCGTTTACTGCCATTATAAAGCTTGGATGCGTCAGGATATTTATTAATATAACTCTGATTGTGTTCATCAGAAAGACGAAAGTCCTATACACAGAGGATGGCTTGAGGGTGAGTAAAGCTTGGGGTAATTTTCATTTTAAAGTGAACTAACTTTTTAAAAGTTTTTTTTTTGTGTGTGTGTGTGTGTAAAATGCCCAATTTTTGACTGTAAGTAGTGTAATCACCAAATATATACGATGCCTAGTGTTGTAAAATCTGTTCAGATTTTAAGTCACGTAGTGTATTCCAACCTTAACATAATTACATTTATGTTATTTCATTGTTGACTTTACTATTATGAAAATATGGACATTAGTAATGATAAAGAATGAGTAAGTGTGTTCAAACCTTAGACTGGTGTACATTCTGTAAACAGTTGAACAGGTGCTATGTAAAGTGAACTGCACTAACATTACTTTTTGGCACGAAACAAGCCGCAAAGCCCAAAGCACCAATTGAATTCATATTTTAGGTAACCTAAAGTCACTGATTTTGATTTTAAGCCATCAAACAGACAACTACTGATTGTCTTGTTGAAATTACCCCTTAAGTGTTTTCATTGTGGAACTTGTCTTTTGTGGATTGCTCCTGATTTAAACCCGATTTACTCTTAAAAAGAGAATGAAAAGAAATGTTTTGTTTAAAATGTGGTCTTGCTACATTTAAAGTGATTGTTTTATGATGGGCAAAACATTTTTCAGGCTTTAGGCCTTACTCAACACATTCTTTGTGGTTCAAAGCCATTATTGACAAGTGTCTGGTAGCATTTCCAGTTCTGAAGATTTCCCTGCCACTGTGATAGTTAAACTTGTCTGTTTGTGGCTTTAGCTAAACTAAGCCCTGAATAGCAAGAGCGAGCATCGTCCCTGCATTATTGATTATTGGTGCCTAAATAAAAATATCTAACTACAATAATATTCTGTGTTTATTGTATTCAACAGCCTCCTGGCTGTCTGACTTAGATTTCTCCCATCATCTCTCTAATGAACACAAGCGAACACATCTTAAGGCTTACCTTATTCCATACAAAGACATTTACCGCAAGACTTCATTTGTAGGTTGCACAGAGCAGTGAGCAGTGTAAAGCAAGAATTAAATCAATTTCAGCTGGACACATGATGGATTCATATTAGTCTGTGTATTTTATGCAACAACCTATATTCACTGAAGGAGTGCTAATGCTTCTATAATGTCTGCTTGAATGTCTTACATCATTAAATTATCACTGTATGTCATCATTATATTGTAACAGAAACATTAGAAAGCACTGCTTTCCCACCCCAGTGTGATCAGTTTAGTCACACACTTAACATCTAGTATTTTAGTAGTATATCGCTTATGACTGTGAATTAAGGTTTTTCTATCACATTTTTATATTGTATTCCTCAGTGCTTCCTGAGCAGCTCAGCCTCTGATTTATAGCCTACATTAAATGATCATAACTTCTCTGTCCCAATAGTGCAGTCACTTCAGATGCAGGTAGTGAAGGAACGTCAACACCGATGCATATTCCTCTTTAATCTGTGTGGCACTCTTTCTCACTTCTACTCTCTCTCTCTCTCTTCTCACCAGAAACATGATCACTCACAGGAGATCAAAGCCCATCCTTCTAACAGGATTAGAAGATGGAGCTTTAGAAGGAGGAGAGTGTCTGTTTTAAAGTAAATGAAGGATGTACGGCTGTAGAAAAGAGAAGCAGAAAGGAGGTTATAGGGAGAGGGAGAGAAAGGAAGTAGGAGGAGATGGCAGAGTCAAGATAGTGCTGGGAAAAAATAAAACGTAAGAAGAAACGGCAGAAGAAAAGGGAGATGCGTATATGCACACCCTACATTTCATTTGCAGAGATGACCATGATGAGGATGAATTCTTCATGAACTATGATGAATGGATACTGATGAAAGAATGATAGCCAGTGACAGAGAAAGTTCTCACACCCAAAAAAAGAAGCAGCCGAAGTACAGTGAGCACGCACACATTTTAATACAGCATTAACCAGCATGGAGACTAATGGAAGCAAGAAGCTCTATCGATCTGGTTTGTTTGGAGGAGAAGGAATAGAGAGATTATGTTGAGCTGAAGATGAATGAAGTTAAGGGTGTGTCTGAAGTAGATAACCATCACCTGTATTTTCACAGACACGGGCCTGTCTGGAGCCTGGAGTTTGATGTGAACTGAATGAACGCATGCACTGGAAAGAGAAGTTTTAGCAATATCGAAACTAGATGGCCAACACCGGAAACATTTTAGGGCATCTCACCTCTTGTTTGTAATATGATCTATTTGATGTTCTAGAGAATATTCAATAATAAAAAATGTAGGATGAGACTTAAATTGATTGGACAAGGAATTGATTGGAAATTGGTAAAACAATATGTAATAACATCTAAACATCCTAAAATCAACATTCGTTTATTTTGCAAAATTGTGCAATTTTATCCCATTGGCAAACTGTTTTTTTTTTCTTCTTGTTTTATGTGTAACCCTGACTAAATATACACTACTGTTCAAAAGTTTGGGGTCAGTAAATTTATTTTTAATTAATAATTTTATTAAAGCTGCAGTCTGTAACTTTTTTTGGTTAAATCAATTTTTGAGCAAGTACATAACCAGCACTGTAAACCCTAATGCTCAAAATACTTAATTGGTTTGAGTAGGACAAACTTAATTTGAAAAAAATAATTCAGTTAAATTAACTGTTATGAGTATTTCGAACTTTCTTTTTCTTTTGTGTTCACAGCACTGACATATTTCAAGTAAACTGAACTATTTCATTGTTTTGAGTTGTATGAACTAATTTCTTTTAATTTAGATGAACTTAAGTTTAACTGAAACTGGGCTGGGATTTCTATTTCCCAGCATGCTTTGCCCATGGCACTCGAAAGGGAGAGTAAATGTTAAAATTAAGTGTTATATAATAACACTTGGTCATACTTCCAAGACGTAGAATCTGTGATTCCGAAGTACATATCCACACCAATGTGGTGACTGACAGCAAACATTAGATTCATCTGCGTTGAGGAGCCATGCCGAGGCACAACCCACGTAAAGATGATAATTCCGCAAATAACTGCAATTGCAGGTTTCAAACAGAGATGGTGACAGAGGCAAAACTTACGGACTGCAGCTTTAAGGATGCATTAAATTGATTAAAAGTGACAGTAACAACATTTATAATGACATTTATAATGTTACAAATGATTTACATTTCAAATAAATGCTGTTCTTTTGAACTTTATATTCAACTAAAAAATATCACGGTTTCCACAAAAATGTTAAGCAGCGCAACTGTTTTCAGCATTGATAATACAAAGAATGATTTCTTGAGCATATTGGAATGATTTCTGAAGGATCGTGTGATACTGAAAGAGTAATTGCTGCCAAAAAATAGAAAAAAGTAATTTTAAACTGTAATAATATTTCACAATGTTGCTGTTTTTACTGTATTAAAATAAACACAGGTTAGCATAAGAGACTAAAATTTAAAAAATCTTTCCAACCCCAAAATTTTGGCAAATTTGTTAGTGGTTTAAAAAAACAAAACAAATTATGACCAAATTTATCTATTCACTTCCTTCTTGTTTTTATTGGATCAGAAAAGATAATATTGATGATATCATGCAATGTGGTTCATTAAAACAAGATCTGTGGGATCTGAATATGAATGTTTCTACATCTTTCTATTGCAATATATTTATACTACACCTGGAGACACTTGTAAGTACTAAAACCCTTGTCAGTGACATTGCTGCTTTTTGGTCTCTCTTGTGTGCTGTGTGGTCCAGATGGTACAGAATCACTCTGTTCCACTGGGTCTCTAGTAGACTGCCCAGGGGGACAGTAGCCATCTGCCCAGGACATCTCGCTACCCACACACAACTCTGACCTGGAACACACACACGACTACACACAGAAACAAAAGAGCCATTAAACTGCTCGTCTAGAACATTTACTGATTTCTTCATCAAAGGTTAGAGTGTTGCCACCCCAACATAGTGGCCCAAACTCCACCAAGGGCCAATCTGACCTTTTAGCAAGTAATGATATAAACACTATTCAAGTGACTAACCTCGTTTGCAAATACATACTTATTTGGTTCATTTTTAGGGGCCGTTTACATGACACCATTTTCAACTAACAATGGAAAACTATTGTGTTTTGGCCGTTCGTTTACTTGACAAGTGTTTTGGGGGCCTGAAAATGGCAACTTTTGAAAACGGGTTTCAAAGTGCAAAGTTTCAAGGGTTTCAAAGTTTCTGAAAACGATATCGTTATTAGCTGTCTCATTTCAAAGGCTTGTCGAGGATCATTTTGACTACGTTGTCGCCTGTAAAAAACACAAAGGAAAAGCTTTTCAGTTTTTAGTACAACATTTTCGTGTAAATGTACCCTTAGTTAGATATTCCCTTGTTGGTTAAACACACTCCTGTTTTCATTCTCAGCCAATCAGTGCTCAATCATTCACTGGAATAGATTAGTGATAATTGGCTCTCGGTTGTCAGTACTTTAGCATCCTAATGAGAGCAGTATTTACTAATCTAGAAAGGGGAGTGAGAAAGTACTCCCAAGTTTGACTGTTTTTAATGAGACCCAGGTAGGCTAACCGGAGCAGTCTGGAGTAATTAGGAAAGGATGTAGAGCATTTTCTCTCCCCCCCGTCCCGCCCCCCGCTATCTTCCAGTGTCTTCCCACAGGGAGGATCCTGACAGTGGAAAGCTGAGGGGGGGCTCTAGGGAATTAGGTCTGCCTGAGTGATAACCTACATTCACCCAATCCGACATCTTTCTGCTCTCCGCTCGCAAATAAGACTAATGACATACCGCAGGCCTGCAGACATGCATGCATATTATGTTGATATTATGTGCATGTGAGCGCTACTTTGACTAATATTTAAAAACGGGCTACCTCCACACGCTAAGACATCAATGCAAAACACATTTCTTCTTCCATACGCACCTACGTACAAAATGCATGGAAGAACTTGAAATTGTTCACACACACATAACCTTTGATGATGCTCCTCTGCTCCTTTGATGACAATTACCTGCGGCATGCTCTGAAATTCTTTTAACCTTATCTGATAGGTTAATTAGCTAATGCATATTCGTCGCACTGAATGCTGGGAAAATGTCAGAAGCGATATAGCGAAGTGCTTTACATTTACCTAGCTGACATTACAGCTACAGCTACAAGTATTTTTAAGCCGCTCCCCCTTTTTAAACTCTTTCTTTCACAGTTCATCAATAGCCACATATAGGATCTAATACAGTAACAAGTTTACCGTTTATCACTACGGTCGTCCTTTCCTCTGTTTTCACTTTCACGGCAGTTTGCAGGACTAATGAGTTCTTGCAATTTGCAATTAAGAAAAGCATTTTATCATTATCACCTCCAGCTATATTCCATCCCTCCTTCCTCCCTCACATCCCCTTCCCCAGATGGAGTGTTACAGTGTGGCCTCCCGTTGTGATGATCCCCTTCGGGAAACCTGGATCCCACCTCAGCGGTCAGAATCAATTACATTCATATCTCTCTCTCCCTCTCTCTCTCTGCTGTTTCCATGAGTCACATTTTGCAGGCACAGCATAGACTCCCCTGTCAGGTCCTGAGAAAATGCTCCTCCTTTCAGTGCGTTTAACAGGTTTAGAGGGGGCACTGGAGAGGTGATAAATTCACTCAGAGCGAGAGGAAAATGGAGAGAGGGGAAAGGTGTATGTATGGGCTGGGGAACCAGATGACAGGTAGGAATAATAACCAGACAGATGAGGGAGGAGAAACAGGGACAGAGAAAGGAGAGAGTCTGCATGTTACAGAGAGACAGAAGTTTAGAAATCCATCCATCCCTCCCAGTGGACTGTCTCAGCTTAAAGGGTTAGTTCACCCAAAAATGAAAATTATGTCATTAATTACTCACCCTCATGTCGTTCCACACCTGTAAGACCTTTGTTCATCTTCGGAACACAAATTAAGATATTTTTGATAAAATCCAGTGGCTCAATGAGGCCTGCATTGACAGCAAGTTAATTGACACTTTCAAACGCCCAGAAAGGTACTAAAAACATATTTAAAACAGTTCATGCGACTACAGTGGTTCCACCTTAGTGTTATGAAGCGACGAGAATACTTTTTGTGCACCAAAAAAACAAAATAACGACTTTATTCAACAATATCTAGTGATGGGTGATTTCAAAACACTGCTTCATGAAGCTTCGAAGATTTATGAATCTTTTGTTTCGAATCAGTGGTTGTTTATGCTCTAACAGCAACACTACACATAAAAAGTGAAATCATAATCAAGGACCCCTTTAAAGAGAGTTCACCCATAAATGTTATATATGTTTATATATATATATATATATATATATATATATATATTTGAGAAATATATATATGAGAAAGTCATACAGGTTGCAACAGCATGAGGATGATCATTTTTGGGTGATCACTTTAAGGCCCTGTATAGTCTTAAAACAATAATCTTTAAACTTTAAGCCGAAACTATTTTAAACTACATTTCCAGAAAGGTTTTGTCAAGCCAACATGAGATCTGTTTCCCACTGTGTAATTTGGTGCCTAATCATGGAGCTAAACCAAAAATGTTAAGGTCTGTATCCTTCAGTTACTTGCAATGTTGAAATATTTGGCATGCAGGTTTAAAACATCTCTTGAGTAACCTCTCGTATTCATTTTCCTTTGGAGAAGGCTGTCTTGGTAACAGAGAAACCATAAAATAAACATAAAAGAAAAATAAACAGGCAGAAACAGCACACAAACATTGGCAGGGTCAAACCATACTGTGTGAACCTCTCATTCTTTCTCTTCTGTTCAACTACATATAACGCTCCAAACGGCAATACGAAATTTCTCTCTGGCATAAAAAACACACATTAAGTGGAGTTTTCACATTACATTGCTGTTGGGTTTTTTGCATTCAATCTCAAACAGGCAAAATGCCAAGCACAATGAAACACATCAGTATCACTAGATTACAGGTCATGGAATACAAGTTGTGGAAATGAACATTAAATTCTTTACGTATTATTTGTGCAAGAGCTCTGAACAGCACTGTCAATGCAATGTCTACCTCTCATATGTCTCTATAATCAATACCATGTTATGCAGCCACTGGAGGGAGAAAAAGAGAGAGAAAATAAAAAAGAGAAAGAAAGAAATAGAGAGAGCAGTTCTGAGCTTTCCTGTATTAAACGGCTGAGTGAATTTACAAGCATTTTCAGCAAGTTAATGCATTGGCTGTGCCTTTACCAGCTGACAGTTGAGTTCTGCATACAGCTCATTGACCTCACACATGTACCTGGGCCGCACGTGTCACTCGCCGCATCCAACTTCTATTATGGGACTGGTAGAATCAATATATCAAACACCATACTGAACACAGTAACATATAGGGGCTTCAAAACCGCACACTTTAATAATGTATCTTTATACATTTATCACTGAGATCTTGCGGTTTTCAATACCGCCATGCCTCCAGGGCTCTGATAACTGAAGACTGATATTTTCTTCTAGGCTTTCCACCTGCTGTTTACTTGGACAATGGCAAGAGAAATCACACATCAATATTACTGACTCAACAGAGCACAGAAAGCCAAGAGCTCAAGCTTAGTACAGTTTACACCCTTAGCTCTGCTTTTAAAAGGCCAATTAGGAGAGGTTAAAACTGTGTGCCAGAACAGTGTGGCAATACGCTGTATAAAAGATTGAGGTAAGTACTGGCTCGCCATTTGCTCATAATCTCATATGTTATGTTATAAAGGGGTTTATTTTGGAGCAAGTAGCTCCAACTTATTAAGCGTTCATTTTCAAGTATTTTGTATATGTTTGTATTTAAATGGATTAATATTATAACATTTTTATATTATTAGCTGTAATATACATTATTGAAAATGATTTATGCATTTGCTAGTAATCCATTACACATTAAACATAAAAAAAACATGAACATTTTAATCAGGATATCCTAGTACAACTTCTAGAGCTTCGCTTAGACTCAGTGTGAGAGTGTGTTGTCATGTGTGTTAGGGAATAAAACTTGCAGGATATGACCTATTGTTCTGAGATAATGTGCGATGTAATGTTCTCCAGCTCTCTTGGACAGAGCACGGTCAACGAAAAAGCCCCATCGCCGCAGGCTACAAGGAGCGCCAAGAAACCGCACCTGCCAAAGACAGACTCCATCACGAGAGCCATATCAGGTTTTACTGCAGGGGTGTGTGTGTGTGTATGCCTCTGAGGAAACAAAGCCTTTTAAACACCTTTTCGTCTACACATCATCCAAAGGTACAAGCACAACCTCCGAGCAATGCCTTTAACTCTGGGAAAACATTACATACGCAACACATGTTCGGCTTCAGGACAATGGAGACTAAAGGAAAAATAAAAAACGAAAGTATAAAAGACTAGCAGAAAGAAATGTAGAGGAAGAAACATCAGTCATGTAACCTTGGAGATTTATGGGAAAAAGATTTCTCTAGGCTTGTGAATGAACCCACTTATGCATAAGTAACAAACCGCCCCCTTGGTATCCCATTTTTCCCTATGAGCTCGGGTATAGGCCTGGTTCAGCACTTTAAAGTCGGACACAGAATTCCATCTGATAAGTCTATATGGGAAAAAGAAAAAAAAGTTGGAAACTTCATATAAACACATCAACTTCACACTAAATTAGTCGATGCAGAACTTGGTTGAATGTGTTCAAACCCTGGCTGTGTCCGAAATCGCCCCCTATACCCTTAAATATGGCACTATTTGAGGGGACAGCCATTTGTAGTGGTGTCCGAAACCATAGTGGACAATGTTGAGTGCACTCATTCAATCCCACAATGCACCGCAATAACGAGTGTACAACGGATGCACGCTCAACGGCTAGAGAATACCCATAATGCACTGTGAGAGTCGCGCGCTGAATGAATTCCCGCGTCTTGCCAGGAGATGGTGCCCGCAGCTGAATCAATCGTCCATTCATTTTCCAAACGGCGCTGGTCCAGCATTATCATACAGGTGTAAATTCCTTTTTAATTAATCATTAAATCGTTTAAAAGGTTTGAACATGCTAGTTTAAAATAAATATTCATTACTACTGGAGCTGCCAGTTTGCTACATTTCAAAAGATTATTAAACAGCAGCACAAACTATGCGAAATCGGCAGCCCTTCCGGTGCACTCAGTGTCCGAATTCACTCACTCGTTTCATTCACTCCTTCAAGTGGACTATATTAGTGGAGTAATGTAGGGAATAGTGAATGAGGGTAACGTTATAGGGGGCGATTTCGAATACAGCACCTATGGTTCGAACAGCCACTAAAGACCGCCTACTCTCCGCCTACGGAATTAATGCGTAAACATGGTAAATGTGTTAGCCAGACGAGATTTAAGCCTTTCAAGCGTGAGTTTATAATGTATTAACTGACCCCCCAGAGTTATTTTTTTAAGGCGACCGTTATTTTAGAACGTTTGCCCCTATTGTTTCCATGACGACGCGTCATGCGTGTCAGGTATGCTGAATGCAGCCACAATAACACTATGACAGATGGATCGCTATTATTTTGTTTTTCCTTACTTGCTTACCATGTCATCAACTATCTGATATTCCGATTCTCAAATATATGTAAGTGAGTGTGTTTTGTCGTTTAAAAACCTTTATAAATTATCTTTATCTTGATCTATAACGCGAGATGGGCGCCGCCATCTTAGTTTGCCCCGCTGTTCTCAGAGTCCTGTCAGTTGGATTTACAGTAGGTGAATTCATCAGTTTCTCCCAAAATATATGCAATTAAGTGGCTGGTGAACTGGAAGAATAATAGAGTAAACTTTATAGTTACTTAGGCCCATTATATGTGTCTGATATGAATAAATGTCGGAAATTATATTTGAATGGATCGTTATTGCTGCTTCCACTGATGTCTGACATCAGGATGTATTTTATAAACTCTAAATGCATGGTTTTACTGGTGCTTATGCGTATTTAAATGTCTGAAACCAAAAAAAAAAAAAAAAAAAAACATTATGTGGCTGAAAACACTGTATAGCTGTGATATATGACAAGAGCTGAGCGTGTCTGTCTCGCAGCCAAAGAGCGTAAGCACAGTTTGAATCTGGCAGTTATGTGACATCGCTGAATGTTCTAAATCCCATATGTGGGACCGTAGGCCTACCGCTCAAAGGGTTAAACTTTATCAGCTAAAGACCCAAGTTTGGTTTGAAGACGAAAAATGTACCAAGCACAATGTTCTCTAACTATTCCTGATTTCTAACACTCACTCACCGTGTTCAGCAGGTGAGTAAGTGAAACGAAAGCGACTGCTCTCAGTATGTTTTCCTGTTGTCTATGTGTGCATTGTAAATTGTGCGAGCTTATTTTGTCCATTAGATCGAAAGATCTGAAAAAACCCTTACTATTGCCCGCCCATAGACCCTCCCCTCGAAGAAATCAGAAAAGAAGTGGTTGAAAGTGGACAAAAGGGACAGATTAAAATACCAGGTGTAAACAGGTATGTCTACCATGTCCACTTGTGATTTGATCAACCAAAACACATCTTAATACCAGGTGGAAACAGGGCCATTAAATCCATTGCTGATCTTATCCAGCTTTTTCATGGATTCAGCTGATTTTTCACATGATTCATAGCAACATGTTCAGCGCGGTCAACGTTTTGTCACTAATTTTCACAGCACAAACGGTTAAAGTTCATCTTGCTCTACTGAATTGTCTTTTGGCACTAGCACCCAAATGTCAATTACCATAAAAGGTTTATCCAAAAATGTTCAAAAAATTGTCATCAATTACATGACTTTTGTTTATGTTCGAAACACAAATGAAGATCATATAAAGCGATCAAGTCTCTTCAGAAATTTGGACTAAACCACTCAATTCATATGGATTAGTTTTACGATCTCTTTATGAACTTTTTGAAACGTCAAAGTGGTTGTTGTGTAGACTCTCAGTGGAGTATCACACAGTTTCTGCCAATCTCATGTTAATCTTGAGTACCTATAGAGTAGTAGTGCATCCTTCATATCTCCAAAAAGTCTTTAGTTTAATCACATTTATAAAAGATACATCTGCTGTACCGAGTATTTCCGAAAACAGCCGAGCGCCTGAAGGCGTGTCCTGTGAGCGGAGCTAGAGTCACAAGTAAGCGCAGCTTTTGTGTAGAGATTGTCTACAAGCTATCAATGGTCAGCTAAACAACTGTATTTAAACACACAATACACCATCGCATTATCCATGGATAACTTTTGAATCACTATAATGAATATAGCGTATGAATGATGAATAATGAATTTATGAATTCACTACGTTCGTGTTGTTTACATTATATGCACTATTGCCAACAAAACAGACATTTGAAGCAGTTCTACTCACCACCTGCGGTTCCAACTCATGACCGGGATCATTACTGCGGTGACCGCTCCATCTTTCAGTTTCAAACGATCTGTAAATCCAGCGTAGAGCTGGGCCTTGTTTATAAAACCATAAGCGCAGATCCTGCGGGCTCGAGCAGCCACGGAAAAACACAAGATATTTTCCATTCATTTTAACCAATAAAAAAGTGATTGCAACTATCAGTTTCTATGGTTATTTTAATAACAAATATTGAGAGTGCATCAATGTAATGCGTGAGAACAAATCTCTCAGCTCCACTGAACAATGGGTTCTTTGGGAAGCAAGGTTATCTTTCCCTCACAACCAAAAACACACTTCTTTGGTGACATTGTTGATTTCATGAAGTCCTGTAACCTGTGCAGCGCTGCTGATGACTTCCGTAAACCCGAACGCGCCTTGATGGGCGTGCTCTTGCGCTCTCGCTCAGGTCCACGTGTGCGCGCGCGCGCCCTTCCGGGAGAAGTGCCCGTACAAGGAATTCCGCCCCCGGTTACGTCACTCAGGCCGATACTCGAAAAAAAAGTCCGAATCCTGTGAGGATTTGGAGAAGAATTTTTGGAACAGAAATACTCCGTCATACGTCCAACTCATGTTTTGAAATGTTGGCCATGTTTAGCATGAGAATCCAACTCTTTAACAGTGTAAATAAGTCTGAATACATGAAATAGCATTAACCCCCCCTTTAAAATATCTTCATTTGGGCTTCGAAGATGAATGAAAGTCTTATGGGTTTGGAACGGCATGAGGGTGAGTAAATGATGACAGAATTTTTCATTTGTTTGAGTGAACTAACCATTTAAAGACTTTCAAAACTTTTTACAACACTCTTGCAATTAATACATTTAATAAAGTGATAATTTTGTCAATGCATTGTCCGATTCGGATTCTAACGGAAAGCACAATAACAACCTGTTGCTATGGTTACTTCTGCAGGAGAGCGAGACTTCTGTTGACAAGCGTCTGTTTAGCATGCTCTGAATAATTTGTAATATAACTTTGTGGGCACTAACATGTTTAAAAACACAGCTCAAACGTATTTATACATGTAAAAAAAAAAAAAAAGAATACACAAAACACTTAATATCGAGTCCATGCAGCAGACAAAGATACAAAATACAGATACAGATACAAAATACAGACTTTTGCAGAATCTAAATGTGTCTAATTATATTTAAATCTATATTTTATCCATATATATTTATACATGCATTGCAGGTAAATGTTCATGTACTCATCTACAGTATATCAGCTCCAGTTTTAGCTGGATATCTGTTTGAAAGAACACACATACACTTTCTTTGGAGAATATTTTAATATTAAATCTTCAAGCCCACTCTTTTCTTTTCCTCCTCTTTCGCCATGAAATTCTTTTTTAATCTGTTTGTGTTCCACACAAATATTTCATAGAACATCTTATTTTTGTGGTAACCAACAACAGTACACATCAACCCAAACTCATTTTTAACTTTATCTGACAGGTTTGTGGTGTGTTTTTAATGAGACCGTGAGAGGAAAACATTTAAGTTAACAGAAACAGGGAGTCACCTTGGTTATAACCATTAGTTGTTGAGGAAACTCAGGGATATCAGCAACTCAGATCAGAATTATTTTTGAGCTCAATAGAGCTGAGTGTTGCATGACATTATTTTTTTGCCATTCTTCAAATATCATAGAGTACAGTATTGCAGTTTTGATGAATGTGTGCCCTTGATTTTAGGTCAAAAGTTAAATTTTAAGTGTTTTGTTTACTTGAATGAGAGTGAAATGTGATGTGTATATACACACACACACACACATGCGTTTAATGGGGACATAATGATTTTTATACTGTACAAACTGTATATTCCATTCCCTAAACTTACACAGAAAACTTTCTGCATTTTTAGATTTTCAAAAAAACTTGATGGTTTATACGCTGTTGATTTATAAGCTGTTTTCCTCATGGGGAACAAAATATGTCCCCACAAGGACAAGGATTTTAGATATTACCATCTTTGTGGGGACATTTTGTCCCCATAACATAGGGTATACCTGAACCACACACACACACACATTAAGAAATGTATAATTCTTTTAAGAAAGCTTAAATAAACATCCACATATCAGCATCAAAACAGATGTCTAAGAAATTCATGCCTGTGTGCATAATTGCATTCAGAATGGGTGTAATCTCTCCCTCCCTCCATCTTTCTCTTTCTCTCTCTGTTGCTTTTGCACTCTCTATCCCGCATCAAAGAAAGAGAAAGGAAACATGCAGGCATTGTGGGAGGATTACGAAACAGAAAAAAGGTGTGTGTGTGTGTGTGTGTGTGTGTGTGTGTGTGTGTGTGTGTGTGTGTGTGTGTCAGAAGGAGCAAGGAGAACACAGTGTGGGAGACTGGGATGGTACACATGAATTACAGGTTTTGGTGTGCTCATATTTCAAACACACACACAGACACACACACTCATATGGTTAACTGCAGTGTAATTACAGAGTGTTATCTATGATTACAGCGGTGGCTTACACCTGATGCCAGAGAAAGTGCTGCACACTTTAAATATTTAATCAAATCCTTCAGAATGAACCTAATGAGGCAGAGGGTGGGGGTGGAATTACGCTTGCTTACAAACACGGAAACATACCTGCACACTCACATGCAGTCACGTACACAGCAAAGGAGAGCATTCTGTGTGAGGAGGAAATAAATGAGAAGAAGAAAGTAACCTTTTTATAAAGATAGGCAGATGGAAATGAGAGCGGAGAGAAATTGGAGAGGAAAGATTAAAACAACCAGCAGAGAAGGAACAGAGAGAACAGAGTGATTATTCTGTGTTTGACAGTATACCTTTAGACCAAGTCTTTAGTACTTTTGTAGAGTTTAATAATTAAAACATGCCAGAGTCTTTTATCTTTTCGTTCCTTTCCTTCTGTCCTCCCATGTGAAACTGTTGGCTCTCCCACTGCCGTTCTCCATCGCTCAAGTCTTAGATTTGAGTTCTGGATAGATAGATAGATAGATAGATAGATAGATAGATAAATAGACAGATAGATAGATAGATAGATAGATAGATAGATAGATGCCGTTTCTCTTGTAGCTTTAAAGGTAGGGCAATTTCGGAGAGGCTAGCAATAGCAAGCTAGCTTTGAAAGCATAAGTTCCCACCCTCCCTTCAGAGTGTTCTTCAAATCCATGCCTCCTCCAAAACACATGAACGTGCACAGCCAGAGCAGAGTCTGCAAAGCATCATGTGAGACGGCGTTAAATTACCTCATGTCTCAAAGCACATAACATTACAATAATAATGAACGTAAACAACTTATAGAGCTCTAGTTGTACCACTTGACTGCTGCAGATTAATTTCAGCGTTGATAGTGTTGCCAGAGAAATGCATCCAAGTCTTAGGACGTGAACAGCTCTGGGCAGAACGGCATGGGTTGCCATCTTGTGATTATGGTTACGACATAGCATGAATGCAGCAGCTCCTTGTTTTGGAGGAACTGTAAAAGGCAGCTGCTGTTTGTTTGTGGCGTTCGGTGACTGTCTGTCTACAACTCTGCATAGCCTCATGGAACGCGCTGATGACGTGTGATGTCTACGCGAGCAGGGTGCGCGGAGGTATGGAAGTACAGGTCGACAGGCAGGACATCCTATTATTGCATTCGAACCGAATGCAATGATTGGACGAACATTTTTTGGTCTTGAGACTTCCACAGAAGATATATGTACATTTTTTAATATTTAGACCGCTTCTATTATTGATTGCTATTAGGATGTGAGTTTCTACCACAAAAAATGCAGTCATATCACCCTGTAGCCCAAGACTGGTTGCCCACTGAAACTAAGCAGGGCTGAGCCTGGTTAGTACCTGGATGGGAGACCTCCTGGGAAAACTAGGTTGCTGCTGGAAGAGGTGTTAGTGAGGCCAGCAGGGGGTGCTCACCCTGTGGTCTGTGTGGGTCCTAACACCCTAGTATAGTGATGGGGACACTATACTGTCAAAAAGCACCGTCCTTCGGATGAGACGTTAAACCGAAATCCCAGGATGTCCTTCGAAAAGAGTAGGGGTGTTACCCCGACATCCTGGCCAAATTTGCCCATTGGCCTCTGTCCATCATGGCCTCCTAATCATACCCATACACTGATTGGCTTCATCACTCTGTCTTCTCTCCATCAATAAGCTGGTGTGTGGTGGGCGTTCTGGTGCAATATGGCTGCCGTCGCATCATCCAGGTGGATGCTGCACATTGGTGGTGGTTGAGGAGATTCCTCCTTCCGTATGTAAAGCGCTTTGAGTACCCAGAAAAGCGCTATATAAATGTAAGGAATTATTATTATTATTATTTTAAAAAAATGTTTATGAAAAAAAATTGCCTACCCTACCTTTAAGTTGACATGAAAATTGCCTACCCTACCTTTAAGTTGAAAAAATATGAGAATACTATCTACTTCCACACACACACACACACACACACACACACACACACCAGAGCACATTCAGGCACACACACCTTCACTCTGTCACCCTTCCATCTGCCCCAATGTCTCACCTTACGTCCCTAGCGGGGCTCTCCTTTACTCAAGACGGTGTAGGGTTTGCGTAAAGGGTCCGATCCTGAACGCAACCCCTCCCCCCCGTCCCAACACACACTCACACACCCCATTAATTTCTAAAAAATCATTGATTTTTCTGTTCCCCAGTAATGCTATCATCTCCTGGAAACAAACCCATCAAGGAGTTCAGTTTGATCAATTCATATCCCAATGTACCTTTCAGAGGTCACGTAGTGGTACACATGCACCAGTATGCAGGTGGCTTTATGAAGATCATCTCCCACCCTCCCGTTTCCCAGTGGAAATGGATGTCCATTAAAGATGACATCACACAGGCACTACAACAGCCATGAGCAGCTGTGGCCCATAAGAGAGGCTCAGCTATCCTGTAATGTTTCATATGAGTCTAGCAGACTCATGCACACACACGCATACAGAGCAACGTCATGGCTTTGGGGAAAACAAATGGCACAGCTCAACTAACACACCAATAGAGAGAAGTGACTTAAACAGCACACACACAAACCCATAGGACAGAAAATCACATCTCTTTGCTATATAGGAGAAACAAATGAGATTAAAGTTTTTTTTTTTTTTCCTGACAAACAGACGATTTCATGCGTCTCCTCAAGAGTTTTGACGAAGATGCAGATAATGTCTCAAACCATGCTAAGATTGGTTGAACACCAAATTATGCATTTAGAATTCAGAGATTTAATTTTAAACTCAAACTTTTCTTATATCTTTAACTTTTTGGAGGGGGGGGGTGTCTTATTTGTGTCTTTTCGTCTATATTTTGGCTGAATGTCTGAGACAAAGAACTACAAATACAACGATTTTAAAATCTTCTGAGCAATACAAATTTTCTCTAAAAAGTTAGAAAAGGTAGAACATTTCAGCCCAAAACTGTGTACTTGACACGCAGATCTAATCACTCACACCTAAAAGTGTGCCGACATTTAAGCAGGAATAATTAAATCTTATTCATCATCAGAGTCTTGTCCAGACTCCCTCTCTCTTTCTCCTCATGAAGCGGTTACACATCCGACAGGTGCTCTCCTCTCGGCCAGAATGCTTTGAGGGACAACAGCAACTGTTGCGTCCACCTGTCTTTCCTCTTTTCTTTTCTTTTTTCCCTTTTCTTTTTAGTCTTTGTGAAAACAGCTTCACACTGAACACATTGTGCTTATTGGTCACTGAGGGTTTGATGTCATGTTAGAGTATCAGGAGTTTAACAGAAGATGAACTCTCAACAGTCAATGTCACTGGCAAGGCTGATATTAAATCTGTCACGGTAAGGTCCATAGCAACACACACACACACACACTCACACACACACACACACACACACACACACACACACACACAAACCATACAGTCACACTAACGCAGCCCTGCAGGGCCCCCTAGTGCTGCTGAATAGTCACTAAAATGGAAATGAGCACACACACATATGCATGCACACGCATACACTTCTTTGATATTTGACAGGTTGTGTTTTCTTTTACACTTTGCTGAATGCCTTCCAACACATTTGCTGACTGAGAATTTTCAAGCTTATATACAAGAATATGAACATCAGTGCAGTTTGATTTTCAAGACCACATATAGAAAGGTGATGGCAAAAAAAAAAAAAAAAAAAAAACCTAAACTAAATTAAACTAAAATAAGATTAAAATAAAATACATAAATAATAATAATAATAAAAAATGTAAATTATGAACAGAATGTTTGGAAAGATTGTCTTAGGTGGTCATTATAGCTTGTCCATACTGGTCATTTGCTGGTACTAGCTGGTTATATTGGCTGGTTGATCAGCTATAATGTTCCTCAAAACCACCTTATATTGTTATGACCAGTAGCTTGGTTTGTTGGTAGCCTGAGATGGTATACCAGGCTTGGACTAGGTAATGACCAGCTTGCGCAAACTAATGACCAGCCTGGTCCATTTAATAACCCACTAGCTAATGACAAGCTTAGACCAGCAAAAAAGAGTTTTGTCTTTTATTCCATCTTTAGCTTTGATGCTATCAATATGCATGCAGAATTAACTTTCAGCTGATATACACATTTAATATTTATATTCTTTCTCCAGGAAAACAGACAAAAACATTCATGTTGCACACAGATTTTTGTCCAATTAAAGGGGACATATCATGAAAATCTGACTTTTTCCATGTTTCGGCGCTAACTTTTGTGTCCCCAGTGCATCTACAAACCCAGAAAATGTGAAAAAAGACAACCCAGTAACTTTGTTTTGGTAAGCCTTTCTCTGCAAGCATGTGAAAAAACTAACCGTTCAGATTTTGCTCCCCTTGTGATGTAGGAAGGGGATCTTATTATAATATTACCGCCCCTTAATCTGTATGTTTCCACCCATGGCGCCACCATTTTGTTTTCACAAGCGACAATGGTGTACCAGTAACACTGGTGCTGGAGTGCAGCTGTCCTGCACAGTTTAGCTACAACCCTGATCAAACACACTTGAATGTCTTCAGGATTACTAAAGCTATACGTGAAGGAAGGTGAGTTGGGTCGGAGCAAAACTCCAGCAGCAGCACTCAAGAATGACCGTCCCTGAGCTTGTGATATGTCTCAGCTATGTAAACATTATCATTGATCTGTTAATGGCTATAATAGTAAACATATGTGTCTCCATAAGCTCCTTGGCATCTGAGCCACTAAGGACGCAGTGGTGTATTTTTATTTATGAAGGGAAATGTGTCCAAATAAATTCATATACCAGCAAGTGCAAGTCATTTTACACGAAGACTGCTTTGCACACAAGGGTCAGTAAAACACAGGATTTATACAGAAGTTGATTCTCAAAGATGGATCGATACCAACTGTTCATGATCCAATTTCATATATATTTCGTGATGTTTGCAAGTTTTAACCCGAAAACGCTTGCAGTCTGTATAATTCATAAATGCATCTTCATTCTTATTGAGTCTCTACAACAGTGTGTAGATTTACCATGTTTGCCGTCCAGCAAGCTATCAAACTCATTCAGAATCGAATGTTAGCAAACATCCACAAAATACATGCCCTACCTATGTGATCTGATATGCTGCATCAAGAACAGTTTGTAATGATCCATTTTGAGAGTTATATTTGCTGTGTGAGCTTCTCCTGTATTGTCTATGCTTCAGTGTATTGGAATCGCAAGCTTGGGGGTGAGAAGCACAAGCTCATTTGCATTTAAAGGTACACACACCAAATCAGCGCATTTTTTCTCCCACCCAAAAATAGGCAGATAAAACATGGTATAATAAAAATTACATGGGGTATTTTGAGCTGAAACTTCACAGAGGCATTCTGGGGACACCTAAGACTTATATTACATCTTGTAAAAAGGGGCATAATAGGTCACCTTTAAATGTATCCCTCCCCTTGCAACCTTCAACTGACAAGCCAGTAGCAAATCATGCTTAAAAAAAGTACAGCCCAAATTAGTTTCAATAGGAAGTACATCAGCAGGAAGGATAGCTGTGCTTGTCAAGCAATTTCACCATATCCATCTCAATAAATTATGCACAACACTGAAATATTACCAAAGGTGCTAAATGGTTTAAATAAGCTGGTTTGTTAAACTGTGACTCAAGGCATTGATCTCACTGGGCTGCTTACTGGGGCAAAGCTATAAGGTTATGGCTATTGCAGTGCTCTGTGCTGAGTTAGCAGTATTACTATGATGTATATCGCTCTCCTGAGGGATGCAGAACACATGCTGTTGCATGAGCAAGCAGCCTGAAACATGACGGGAAGGCATTTGGCCTCTAGTTTCTCTCCAATACTGAGGAAAAAAGGGAGGACAGAAAGGAATGTAAAATGCTCACCAAGGAAAAGGGCCTATGACATCATTTGACATTTTGTTTAAAAACACACATGCACACAGGAACTTCATAACTCAAGATGTTCTTGTTCCTAAGGAGGGACACCTTTAGTCCTGCTCCGTTATTCCTACAGACATAAATCAGACATAAATGATATCTCAAATCATGTTTTTTTGAGGAGAGGTGCGCTATTATTTAAAGGTAGGGTAGGCAATTTGTTATATAAACACTTTTTGTTATACAGGTTGAAACTTTCTTCACATCCTGATAGCAATCAATAATAGAAGTGGTCTAAATATTAAAACATGTACATGTCTTTTGTGGAAGTCTCTGGACCAAAAAATGTTTGTCCAATCATTGCATTCGGTCAGAAGGCAATGATACGATGTCTTACCTGCCTATAAACTTATGTATTTGCATACCTCCGCGCACCCTGCTCAGGTAGACATCACACGTCATCAGCGCGTTCCGTTAAGGCTATGCAGAGTTGTACACAGACAGTCACAAAACACCAAAAACAAACAGCAGCCGCCTTTTACAGTTCCTCCTGAACAAAAACAACAAGCTTATGCTGCGTTCATGCCATGTCGTAACCGTAATTACCAGATTGCAACCCATGATGTTCTATCAGGAGCTATTCACATCCTCAGACTCGGATTTATGAATTTCTATGTCAACACTCAACGCCGAAATTAATCTACAGCAGTCAGGTGGTACAAATAGAGCTCTGTAAGTTGTTTACATTCATTATTATTGTAATGTTATGTGTTTTGAGACATGAGGTAATTTAATGACGTATCTTGTGATGCTTTGCAGACTCTGCTGTGTTTTGGAGGAAGAGATGTGGTTTTGGAGAGCGCTCTGAAGGCAAGGTGGGATCTTATGCTTTCAAAGTTAGCTTGCTATCGCTAGCCTCTCTGAAATTGCCTACCCTACCATTAAGTGATCAGAATTTTCACCCAATGGAGGATAAAACAAGCAAAAAATTTGATTGGGGAGTTATATATGGACCAGTATATACACTAGCATCATGCAACACACTAAAAAAACAAAAACGATTAGCTCTAGCTTCTTTAGCATCTATTGCTATAGAAGGGTGAAATTGAAAGCACATTTCTGTAATTTGGCATGATCTACTTTGAATGGAAATACTCCACCGTTCTGTTTTTCTTCAAAAGGGGAGGCAGCCACAATCAGTGTTCGAAGTTTGAGATTAACAGAGGAATCTTTTAGGTGTAAGTCAGTTCAAGAGCTCATTTCTCAAAACTCAAATGATATTTCACACGAAATGCACATTAAAAGGAACATTCGCAGTTCAATAAAATAAGTTGAGCTAAATTGACAGCATATGTATCATAATGACTTCTGTGTAAAGTTATATCCAATACAACTTTGGTGCCATGACAACATAACACCTAAACCCCTGAAACTTTATGGCTTAATATAAATAACATTTTAACAGAACAATTGTGAAACAGAACAAAGTGCTTTTATAAAATCATATGCTTCACGTTTCTACTTTTAAATCCTTCAAAAGTTGGTCCCATTACAATTACAGGTAGCTCATCATTGCCTTAATGTCTTTTATTAAAGAAAACAAAGGACAAGTCAACAGGTTTGAAAATAATTCTAGGCCTAAATTTAAGATTTATGTATTTAAATTGCATATATAATTTTAATCCATTCATTTGGATTACACAGTTTTAACATAAACCAATTTTTTACATTTTCAAAAAAAAAAAAAGTGTGCCTACAAGGACAAGGATTTTGAATATTGCCATCTTTGTGGGGACATAGGCCACACACACACACACACACACACACACACACACCTGGACTGGATATAATTCAAAAAGCAGATTGCTTATTTCCCTGCAAAGAAAACAAACATTTTCCCAGAAAATTAATTCTTTCTTATTTGAGATTTACTCAACACTCCCATTTGTGATCAAAAGCACCGCAACCTAATGTTTGCCAAATGCGTGATATTTTCCTTTCCCATTTTCTGAGTGCTTTGCTATGCGAGGTCCCATACCTTTTGATAGAGCATACAGAGAAAGAGCATGACATTTACCAGCATGTAAACATGAACACAAACATTCACATCCTCATTTCAGACTCTCATATGCAGGGCAGAGGTAAATCCTGTCATGATGACTGGTATCTGATTTATATATTCAGGGAAATCAACATAAAATACATATCCCTACCTGCATGAAATAATGTCTTAACAAATGTTTGGAATCATCTTGGAAATGGGAGGAAACGCTTTACTCTTGCTTTCCACCTTTAACAGGAAACATACAGGCATGAAAGAAAATCTCCTGCCTCTCAACACATCAGTTTATATTTTACACATCAATCACAGGCCTGGCATTGGCACAACGCTAAACCTGGACCACAGGCTGCATAAACCACAGCTCGTTGAGATAGACTCTGGCATGAGCACATTCATCTTCTTCCCAGTTCACATATGTTACTGATCACAGTAGAACCAATCTGATTTATACACCCTCATCCTTCGTGATCGAAAAGGGTCAAAAGCCAAGATTCTAATTATGGTTAATTCAAAGTGCTTGTGAAATTGGGCTTCTGAGAAGGTGACAACATGTTAGGATTATAATGGTGGGAAACAAACACTGCAGAGCTGGAATAAAGCCAATGATGGTTTCAGGTTTCATCTGCCTTCATCCTTTATCTGTACGTAATATTTCTCTCACCTGGCCTGAGGCGGTCCGGTACTAACAATATTGCCATTACGCCAGCTGTCACTGTAAAGGGGAGAGCGGGGCTGTTTGTCACCCTTTTTACTCCAATGAATATTATTTCAGGATAGGCACATCAAATAAAATCTTGGCTACAATAATATTGGACATTTCCACTGTTTGCCCAGGAAAAATACACTCACTGGCCACTTTATTAAGTACACTTTGCTAGTACCAGATTGGACACCCTTTTGCCTTCAGAACTGTGTTAATTCTTCATGGCATAGATTCAACAAGGTGCTGGAAACATTCCTCAGAGATTTTGGTCCATATTGAAATGATAGCATCACACAGTTGCTGCAGATTTGTCGGCTGCACAGCCATGATGCAAATCTCCCATTCCACCACATCCCAAAGGTGCTCTATTGGATTAAGATCTGGTGATTGTGGAGGCCATTTGAGTATAGTCATGTTCAAGAAACCAGCTTGAGTTGATTTGAGCTTTGTGACATGACACATTATCCTGCTGGAAGTAGCCATCAGAAGATGGGTACACTGTGATCATGAAGGGATGGACATGGACAGCAAGAGTAGGCTGTGGCATTTAAAGGGTTAGTTCACCCAAAAATAATGTCATTTATTACTCACCCTCATGTCGTTCTACACCCGTAAGACCTTCGTTCATCTTCGGAACACAAATTAAGATATTTTGATGAATTCCGATGGCTCAGTGAGGCCTCTATAGACAGCAATGCCACTGAACCTCTCAAGATCCATAAAGGTAGTAAAACATATTTTAAAACAGTTCATGTGAGTTCAGTGGTTCTACCTTAATATTATAAAGCGACGAGAATACTTTTTGTGCGGCAAAAAAACAAAGTAATGACTTTTCAACAATATCTTGTGATGGCCGATTTCAAAACACTGCTTCGGAGCTTTAAGATTCTTTTGTTTTGAATCAGTGATTCGGATCTCCTATCAAAAGGCTAAACTGCTGAAATCACGTGACTTTGGTGCTCCGAACCACTGATTCAATTTGTAAAGCTCCGAAGCTGTGTTTTGAAATCGGCCATCACTAGATATTGTTGAAAAGTCGTTATTTCTTTTTTTTTGGCGCACAAAAAGTATTCTCGTATACCTTTATGGATCTTGAGATTTTCAGTGGCATTGCTGTCTATATTGGCCTCACTCAAAATATCTTAATTTGTGTTCCGAAGATGAATGAAGGTCTTACGGGTGTAGAACGACATGAGGGTTGTGAGTAATAAATGACATTATTTTCATTTTTGGGTGAACTAACCCTTTAAACGATGCTCAATTGGATTGGAACCCCACACAGTTACAAAGAAATACCAGTTTGCAATTTCAAGCAGCATCATGGGCTGTTTTTGTACAGTTTAAATAAACTGGAAGCATATGATATCAGAAGTCTTGCACATTCAAGTTACAAATGTTTGCACACTATGTCAAAAATTAGGTGGATAGTCACACTACGTGGGGTAAGTTGTCACAATGAGGACCTGCCATAGGTTTTCCACCAAAATGTAAACAATAAAACAATTAAGAAACAGCGAAAACGTATAATGTATAACATACACAACATCGGAAAAACATATCTTCCTTACTTACAGTTCTTTATTTCTTTTCTTTTCCCCTCTTTACATTCTCCTCACTCAGGCTTTCTTTTCAAACATGATCTGCACTGTGGACAAACTCACAACCCCCTGTAACAAAGGATATGCCAGCCTGCATCTCTGGCTCTCTGGAGAGGGCCTATTTAAGACAGATTTGCACCCCAGGTCAAAGAACCTCCAACTGGGCATGTTAGCCAGCAACAGTAGGCCTCCTCATCCTGGTGTTTAACCCTTACCCACCATGGCACTAATACAGAAGGGGTGAAGTGTGGTGACCACCCTAACTGTTCTCTAACATTAGGACAAAGAGACATACATGTTTGTGATTTGGGGTCTAATAGCTTGGAGCAGTGATACTCAGGAGCATTAATTAGTCTCATATGTAGGTGGAGAGAATCATAGCAGACAAAAAATAAGCAGTTTTTACACAAGTACAGACACAGAGTCCAACTGACAAGTTCAGCAAAAGTTATTTAAGGCCTCTTTCCATATCTTCTTTTGTCCTTATAGCCATTTATTTTATGGAATAAAACATACTGAATCCTCACCTTGGTGATCCGCCTCAACAGGGAAGGAGAGTGGCTCGCCTGAAGGACTCACCCAGGATTTTTACATTAACATCAAGTCTCCAGCTGACATTCTTCATGAGCCAAGCAAAAGCCCCCCACTGCTTTTACACCTGAAGCCCCCTCTCTCCAACCCTCATGTTTTTTTCTCTCTCAAAGAATGAAAAAAAAGAATAATACTTGATTCCCTCTCTTCTCTTTCACCAGAAGGTATGCATCTGATTTTGCCAGAGAAAACTGAGCCTTCTTAAGCAATACTTCATGTTCCGTAACGTTGTTTTACACGCAAAAGTTAAACATTCACACAAGTTCTGATAAAAAATAAAAAAACCCTCTATTTTAAAATATAAGAATTTGGATTGGATAAACACTCTCTGAACTGAATATTTCATTTTTGATAAAACGTTAATAAAGAAACAATCCCTGTTAATTTAACAAAATAGAATATGGTTAAGAACAGAATTAATATTAATGTAGTAATAATAATAATAATAATAATAATAATTTAATTATTAATTACAATTAAACCAAAATTTGAAGTTTTAATATTTTCAAAATCACACCATGTTGCAACAATAGACTAGTTATTAAGGGACAATGTTTATTACATTACATGAATGACAACTGACTTTATTTCAAGACTACTTACCAAAAAAACTAATTTGTGGACATTATATTTATCTTTCAGTCTCCGCTGAGAAACAAATAGGATATAAGCACATACCAACAAGACAAACATGCAAAACAATATTAAAGTAAAATTAGATGTGTTCTGCTTGAAGCGGTGCTGCGCACATCAATCGGTGTAGGTGAGAGTGCGGGGACGGCTGGAACAAGGGGCCCAATTGTTCATGCCACCAGTTTCGGCAGTCACACCCTTAAAATAGATGACATATTTTTAGGGATATTAGGACATACCAAGATGGTGCGATTGACCAATCATTTTAAAGTATTCCAGAGAGCATATAATAAAAAGAAATAATGAATTATTTATTTAAGCATTTCCTGGGTATCAACCAGTGGCATCAACCCCATAACATTGGCAATTGTAGTGCTCTACAGTTTGAACTAAAACAACTGTAAAGTTGTTTCAGGCAAAGAGTTGAGTTGAGGACCTAATTTCAGTGTTTTATTAACACAAAGGATAAACCAAGAAAAGCCATAAAAAAACGCAATGGCTTCGGATACACACAATAACCAATAAATACAGTCTAAAACAAAGGGCTATAAATACACAGGAGTACAAGCAACTAAACCAGACACATGGGGGAAATCAATGGAAACCTATAGAAACTAAGGAAAACAGGTACTAAACCTCAGAAACTGAAAACAGAAGCAAAGAAACAAAATGAGTATCAAAATAGGAGTCTATGAAAGGAATACACACAATTAGCGATGACAAGACTATAAATCTGCTCCAACTGAGGTATAGATATTCAGGTCTATTCATCTCAATGAGGGTATGACAGGAGAGCATCATGTAGAAGGATATTCAGATATATTCATACAGAGATGACTACCAGTTCAAATTGCATATACAACACACAAAGATAGCATCCTGATCCTGAACATCTGTATGTAGTTTCAGTGTTAAAAGATTTCATAGATCTTGCCTTTAGCTACAGACCTGTCTCTTGTAACCAGCAACAGATCACTCCAATCAGAGTGATGCTAGAGGAGGCCCTGCACCATCCAGACAGCTTTTGGGTTTAAATATCAGAAAATGCTCATCTTCAAAAGATGACATCCAAATATTTTTTGATTCCCATTCCTGTTCTGGCTTTCATTTCCTGCCCCTAGGAGAAGGGCGTGTATGAGTGTGTGTGTAGACCTGGAAGCCCGAGCAGAGAGTCACATGGCTCTGGTTTAGGTGGAAAATCAAACACAGTTGTGGGCAGGCACCGATTTAACCAAAATAGGTACTTTAATCATTTTTATGGATGGTGGGAGTTTACAACCTTTATATGTATTTATGTACTCTCAGACTAGGAGAGAGGCATAAATCATGCGGTCACTGCAGGAGAGCAGAGGAGATCGGAAGAAAGGACAGAAGAGGAGATGGAAGGACAGAAAATGAAAGAGAGCGCCAAGAGAAGAAGAGAGGAGAGGTAAAAAGACAGAAAACAAGCCAAATTTTGACAAAGTCATTCAAACATCACTTAAAATCATTATATATCTGACGGAAGCTTAATAAAATGAATTTTTACTTTTTATAATTACACTAAAGGATTCAACATTTACTCTTAATGTGGGTGGGAAAGGGTGCCAAAAGCCAGGTGATTCACCTTCATTAGTTTAAATGAACAGACCCATTAGTCTCCTTTATTACAGACTAATTAGGCTATTAGATAAGGGCCAGGTGTTGGCATGCAAAAAGAGCACTTTTGTCACCTTAGAGTGAACTTTGTTGTGATGGAACTCAAAAAGCTTTCTCCATCCCTCCCACACAGAGTATTTTACAAGTCAACTCCGACCGCTGCAGGAATAATAACAGGGTTGGTTTTGGAGGTTGAAAATAAACAGGACGGGTCCTTGAGCTGTAAACCTGAGTTGGGAGTGTTGTTTTTGTTTCCATGGCTTTCGAAGCTCCACTGAGAGCTCATGGAGAATTGATTGTGTCTGAGTCACTCCCTCCGCCTGGTTACGAGACCTTTTTGTTTGTTTTTCGCCCATTTGCTTGTCGGCCCAAAGAGGTACGCCTGACCCCTTTGTCTCCCCTCAGAACAAACTCACATACATATTTTGGTAATTAATAAAAGACACTGATTCACACAATGCCATATATTTACTGGATGTGGTGATAAAATAGGTATCATAGCTGCAAGCTGGGGATGCGTGTATAAATGTGTGTTCTGGGGATATGAGGTGGGAAGTTATGGCGCCTGCATGCTAGAGAAAGCACTGGGGGAGAGTGTGACGGATAGCAATGAGCAAGATATGTTTTGAGGGTGTGGAAAGAGCTAGGTCATTTTGAAATCAAGAGGGAGTATAACAAATTGGATTTCTGAAAGGAGGTTTATAATACCTGGAGAAAGCTATCTGTCAGCATTCCCACTAAAATCAATGGCTGTCGCTTGAATGGCACAGGATGCCACAGAAGTTTGGATGAAGCAATACAAAGCATTCCTGTAGCTCAAACAGTTGAGCATGGCACTAACAATGAGTTTGATTCCCAGGCAGGAAATGTTTGCAATATAAGTCACTTTGCATAAAATGTATAAATTACCAAAACAGCCGCTTTTTGACTGTCAGGCCAAACCTTTCTCTTTGCTTAACCATTCCATTCCGAGCCAATCCCAATTTACATCGCAAACAAGTGACCAATCCTGAGTTGCGACGTCACTACAAGCATTCTACCAGCACGGTTCAGCATGGTTAGCCAACCATACTGAGAACTCCGGGTCGAAAACAGTTTGTAATTGTGCCTTACCAGGCTCAAGTAGAAATTTAACTAGAACTGTTCCGCCTGACGGTGGAAAAGCAGCTTAAGTGAACTAGTTTACGGAATTAACAGTTTTTGCTAGTAAAGAAACAGTTCACAAGGCCTTAAAGGGTTAGTTCACCCAAAAATGAAATTTCTGTCATTAAGTACTCACCCTCTTGTCGTTCCACACTCGTAAGACCTTCATTCATCTTCGGAACACAAGTTAAGATATTTTTGATGAAATCCGAGGGTATCTGATCCACAGCAACGTCATTGCACCTTTCACGTCCAGAAAGGTAGTTGAAAACATGGTTAAAATAGTCAATGTGACTACGGCTCATTATTGGCCGAAGCTGAACACGTGAGCAGCACGACGCATGCATGTGATACTGACACAGGATCCAGCCAATAATGAGCCGGCATTCGGACGTAAACAAGGAAGCCTTCACTGAGTTCACTACATATGACAACAGTTCGAATTGTTGAATAAATTCATTATTTTTGTTTTGTTTTTGCGCACAAAAAGTGTTCTCGTCGCTTCATAACATTAAGGTTGAACCACTGTAGTCACGTTGACTATTTTAACCATTTTTTCAGCTACCTTTCTGGACGTCAAAAGGTGATGTTGCTGCCTATGTGTGGATCAGATACCCTCAGATTTCATCAAAATTATCTTAATTTATGTTTTGAAGATGAACGAAGGTCTTATGGGTGTGGAACGACAAGAGGGTGAGTACTTAATGACAGAAATTTCATTTTTGGGTGAACTAACCCTTTAAAAGATAAATAAATATTTATAAATGAATAAAAAATAAAAATGAATCAATCAATCAATGAATCAATCCATCAATCAATCAATCAATCAGAGCAAGAAAAGAAGTGAACTTTTCTTTATTACAGAATATTTTCACCTCATGTATGAACTGAAGAGACATTTTGGGCTTTTTGGACTAGTGCCCCCATGCAGGGTCAATGTCATAAAGTATAAGTGTTAACTTATTTATTACGAAACTCATATATCAGAGTTAGGCATGAAGTTTAGATTTGTCTAAATGAAACTTCTCTACACAAGATGTCAAAACCAAAACTTGTGATTTATTTAGTTTGCAATACTTTGGTGGGTACTTTTTCTTTCTGCAGTAGTTCTTTAAAGTATTTAAAATGCTTCCAGAAGTGATGTAACTATATTAATGTAACAGAAAGTGTGGATAAATTGAGTTTAACTGGCTTTTGAAATGATAGGCTACTCACAAAAATCATGAGCCCCTGTGTTATCCCCTTCTACACCCCATGCACCCACCAAGGTCATTCTGTGGAAATAGAAAGCAGCAGCTGAGCTTATGGAGCCAATACAGATGCCAATTTAAAAGATGGACTAACAAGATGAGTTATGTGTACAAGAATGAAAAAGGAGCAGAGCGAGAGGTTGAATACATTGTTTCATCTGTTATATAAAGCAATCTGTGATGTTCTGATTCTGGCAGAGGAGAAATCAGCAAATATAAAAATATAGATGATTATAGTATTCAGCAGCCTCCAGGATCCACTGTTCTGAATCAGCCCCTTTGGCTAAACCCGAACCTATTCAGCGCCGGGCTGGAGGCAGCGTGATGGCTGCCGGCCAAACGTGCTAACTGTGCAGCAAGAGATTGCAGAGCCTCCACTGTGCCAAACTGTGTTGAAATTAACCCAGTAATCAGAAACATTATGTTCTTGTGGGGAGAGCCCAGGCAATTGGCAGATGGCTAAGAGCATTAGAGAGATACCTGCCAAACGTTAGCCTGCTCTCTCCTCCTGGTGTGAAAGCCATTGTGATAACGAGAGAGGGGCACCCCTGTGCATCTGCAGCATATGGCGGGGGAAATATTGACTGATATTATAATTATGAACAGCATAATCTAATAATTAATCATGCACATGCTCACATATTCAATACTCAAGCAGACACATACCGGAGGAAAGCCATTTGTACATTATGCATGCAGGAAGAATATGACAGATGCCACAAGACCTGTAGCTGTCTATACTGACATGATGCTTTAATCTGCAATATGATCACTTTCGATCTGAAGATGCTGCAATGGATATGATATGAGACAAGAAAATGTAAAGTCATCTAGAATTGGTGTTCCTAAGTATCTTTTCTGTACTTTTAAAGACAAAATCTTGACGAACGATTTCATTTAAGCAACAGGTTATAACAATGATTCATGATTCTAATTGAGTTAGTTACTTTTTATGGAAACTAATGCGTTATGATATTTTTGCATTACTTTTTCTCACCTGGGCTGGGCTTGCTTGCTTGTTTTTTAATGACAAAAAAGTTTTGGACATTTTGAACATTAAGAAATAAAGTTTTCAATACATAATGTGACCATTAGCAAAATGTTTGAACATATTTTTGTTTTCTGTGCTTATGGCCATAGCATAGTGATAAAAGTGGATCTGACTGGATTATGAATACTAATTTTTGAGAACCACTACATCAAAACCATTAAAATTTAGGATTGTAGGTCAACATTTAGCACCTAAACAAGGCGAGTTTGATAAGTCATGATAAGTGAGGGTGTGCTCCATTAATTACTTACCGTTTATCTCTGAATTTGAAGAACGTTGCCGTATGAACATAAACAGCCTGCGAACACACAGAAACACACATTGATGTGATCCATTTAAGTCTTTTAGAGATCAATAGCTTGCAAAAGTCAAGTGAGATAATACGCTTTAGTTTTCTCAATTTCTCAGAGAGAGAGAGAGAGCCTCAAGCCCTCTGATGTAGGCTATTCCAGCTGAGGGAAGTGAACCTCAGTCTAACTAAACGCCTGCCTGTGTTCAATCATTTAAGATATATTCGTTGGCCTTAGTGGTAATTGTAAAATAACAACATAATTGCATTTGGGCCACATTATACACACTTCTTCAAACCACTCTTTTCTACAAATACATTTAAGCTACGTGAGGAAGCAAGCGTTAGAAAAATATAATCAATTGTACTACATCTCCCCCTGCTGGTGATATCAGTTACACACACATAAATGCACGTAATCTTATGCCGCTGAAACCAGCAGGTAAACTGAGTAACATTGAAAATAAGATATATAGCCTATTGGGTCATAAATACTTTCCCATACGTGTGAAATACAAATACCATCACACCTTATGACTAATGTAAAAGTTAAATATGAGAATTTGAAGTTTGAAATGCGAGAGCTAAATTTGTCCATTTTGCTAATAAGAGTAAATCAATGTAGTCTGATAGACTGGAGGGAGCGTGAGCATTATCTACATGAGTTGGGTTTCAACAGTTGTAGCTACCTTCACCGGTTAGAGATCTTGTAGAGATCACGGCCTATGGCATATGGCAAGCTGTTTTGACTTTTATTCATTTTTAGGATATGAATTCTTGATATCAGCAATTCAATTCTTGATATCAGGAATTACATTTCCACTAGTAACAATGTTAATTCTTGATATCAACAATTAAATTCTTGATATCTGTAATTGTATTTTCACTAGTAAAATGTCACCATAGGCTGCCATTCAAATTCAATTGTTGATATCAAGAATTGATTTCTTACTAGTTGAAATTCCAATTTCACATATCAGAAATACAATTCTTACTAGTAAAAATCATAATTTTTGATATCATTAATTACTTTGTTACTAGTGCAAATATCTATTCTTGATATGAACAATTGAACTAGTAACAAAGTTAATTTTTGATATCAATAATTTGTCACTAGTGACATTGTTAGTTTCTGATATCATGAATGTGATTGTTAGTAAGAAAGCCATTTTAGATACCTTTAATTATATTGATATCAGAAATACATTTTCAGATATCATAAATGAACATTTTTACTAGTAGCAATTCAATTGTTGATATCAAGAACTGACGTTTCAACTATAGTGCCAAATTAATTCTTGATATCAAAAATTCACAATGTAATTATTTATATCAAAAATTATGATTTTTACTAGTAAGAATTGTATTTCTGATATGTGAAATTGGAATTTCAACTAGTTAGAAATCAATTTTTGATATCAACAAATGAATTTGAATGGCAGCCTATAGTGACATTTCGCTAGTGAAAATACAATACAGATATTAAGAATTCTAGTTTTTAATAGTGGAAATGAAATTGCTGATATCAAGAATTCGTATCCTGATATCAACAATTCAATTCTTGATATCAGATACTTCTTGATACTAGTAGCAATGGCAGTTTTTGATATCAGGAATTACATTTCCATTGTTAATTCTTGATATCAACAATTCAATTTTCACTAGTTAAAATGCTAATTTTTGATATCAAGAAATACATTTCCAATAGTAAAAATAGTAGAATAGTAGAATTCTTGATATCTGTAGGCTAATTGTATTTTCACTAGTGAAATGTCACCATAGGCTGCCATTCAAATTCAATTGTTGATATCAAGAATTGATTTCTTACTAGTTGAAATTCTAATTTCACATATCAGAAATACAATTCTTACTAGTAAAAATCGTAATGTCAGTTCTAGATATCAACAATTGAATTGCTACAAGTAAAACTGTTCATTTTTGATATGTGAAAATGTATTTCTGATATCAATATAAATCAATATAAATTAACATTGTTACCAGTAGCAATTCAGTTGTTGATGTCATGAATAGATATTTGCACTAGTAACAAAGTAATTAATGATATAAAAAAAATATGATTTTTACTAGTAAGAATTGTATTTCTGATATGTGAAATTGGAATTTCAACTAGTAAGAAACCAATTCTTGATATCAAAAATTTGATATTGCCAGGAATTTGAATGGCAGCCTATGGTGACATTTCACTAGTGAAAATACAATTACAGATATCAAGAATTCTAGTTTTTACTGGTGGAAATGTAATTCTTGATATCAAAAATTAGCATTTTAACTAGTGAAAATTGAATTGTTGATATCAAGAATTAACATTGTTAAAGTGGAAATGTAATTCCTGATATCAAGAATTGTTGATGTCAAGAATTCATATCCTGAGAAATGAATAAAAGTCAAAACGGCTTGCCATACACATCCTCATGTTCTGATATCAAAGACAAGTGACACTCAACTTTTTCCACATGATTTTATTAATTGGTTTGCTAAATACAGAACAGTATTACTGCTCTACTACTGAATTAGTTTAATACAGCATCTCTTCAGTTAAAAACATAAACGCATACTGTCCACTCAAGTGGACATCTGAAAATCTCTTGGGTAAAAATATAGGTAAAAAGGTTCTTGTTTTTCGTGCCATAAGAGCAATAAAAACACATAGGAAAAAAATCCTGATTTAAGTTATCATAATTCATGCACGAAAGGGTTAATCCCGGATAAATAAATTTAGAAATGAAACGAAAGGAGTGCGAAAACTTCGGAGGAAATGACGTTGAAAGGTCCTCTCCCCAAGTGTGCACGGTACGATCCATATTTTTCCTCTGACAGACAACTAGCGTTCCACTACCACGACTATCTTTACCATTTTCCATAGGTTAAAGTAACGTTAACGTAAGTTAGTGCAGATAAAAATTTACATGCACACTGACTTTTAATATAGCTCGATAGACCCCATTACTCTGAATGTAAACATGTCCTGACACTACGCATGCGCACTGATTCAAACGCACTCCTATGTTGGGACATTGTGCAGATTCAAGCCTGAAAATGGGGGACAAACAACAATAAAAGTAAAGTAAAAATCTTATTTAAGACGCTTTTCTTCTGACTGTTGAGGGTTTACCCGAGGCGAACCCGTAACTATGTAAGAAATGCGGTATAAAGTGGATTCTGACTGAACTGTGCAGCGAAAACGACATAACATCGTTTGCTAATAGCGGCTAGCTAGCAATGAGGATCAAAATGGAGGCGCGCTATTTATTATTAGCTCAAGTTAAAATGGTTCATACCTCTTGAACAGTATGCATCATAGCGTTTAGTAAGAAGATTCATATGTATCTTTAGTAATGGTATAATAAATGTGTGCATGTCTTCACCCAAGTCCAACCGGTAGTGAGCTGCAGTGATCTGTTGTTTATGACTAAGCAAATGATTTTTAGCCTATAGGCAACTTATATCATAAGCGATATTATGTGAACGGTTTTAGTGTTTTATTTAGTCTTTGCTCACCCGCTTATTTAATTGTAACTTTATAAAGAAGCATAGGTTGCATATAGACAGAAACTATATACTTCTTTGCAGTCTTCACATTTCTTCTGCATTCAAGGCGATTTTTAAATAATAATTTACAATTTACATATTCGTTACTTTGCTATAAAATTGATTCTAATTGGATTCTAATTCTAATTTTTCCAGGTATAGGTCTGCAGACATATCAACTCTATAGTAGCCATGGTTCATAGGGTAGAGGTTTCTCTTCGCCATGAATATGCGACCTGAATGCTTTTCTAAAGTGGGATTGTACTCAAACAACTGTGACTTCAGCCCATCCCAAACGAGACACCCAGTTAGTGTCCGAAAAGAGCTCAGTGATTCTCTTGGTGACACTCCAGACAGCAACAGACAACATCTGATCTTGGACAAGACTTTTGGTGGGAAAGCTGAACGGACTTCATTGCCTTTAAAGCCTGGCAGAGAGTTGGCTGTGGCTTCAGAGGCTGGCTCTGTGGGCACAGAAACACTGTCATCTCAAGCTAAACAAATGGGGGGTGAAGGCACCCCTGTAAAAAGTAAAACTCCTCTTGGACAGACCAACACCATTGATAACAAGCCAGAGTTTGTATCCATGAATTCACATAGTAATTCTAGAGACCCTGTGGGTGAGAAAAGTGCCAAAGGGTTAGAGACCATGGGAGCATCACATGAACACTCGGAGGGTAAAAAGACAAATTTGAGGAAGATCACGGGTCATCCTCACACACAAGCCACCTGCCTTAAACAACTGCTTTTGCTTCAGCTGGACTTAATAGAGCAACAACAGCAACAGCTGCAGTCTAAGGACAAGGAAATAGATGAACTCAAATCAGACAGAGATACGGTATGTACACTACCATTAGGGTCTGCAAGGATGCATTAAATTGGTCAAAATACATTTATTATGCTACAACAGTTTTCTATTTCAAATTCTGTTCTTTTGAACTGTCTATTCATCAAAGAATCCTGGAAAAACATGTATCACGGTTAACCACAAAAATATTAAGTGTAACAACTGATTTCAACATTAATAATATTGTTACTTGAGCACTAAATCATGTGATAGTGTGACACTGAAGACTGAAGTAATGGCTGCTAAAAATGTTTGCATTGCCATCACAGGAATAAATTACAACTCATAATATATTAAAATACAAAACAGTTGTTTTAAATTGTAATAATATTTCACAGTATTCTGTTTTTACTGTATTTTTGATCAAATAAATGCAGCCATGGTAAGCATAAGAGACTTCTTGCAGACCTCAACCTTTTGAATTGTAGTGTAACTTTCATGGTTTGTGGGATATTGATTTTTGTTTTTTCCCTAATGTATTTGTCCTGCTTTGAAATAGTTGCTTGCCCGAATTGAGCGGATGGAGCGCCGTTTGCAGTTGTTAAGCAAGGAACCACGTGACAAGAGGCTCTTCCAGCCATTAGAGAGATGGGTCCCTGACACGGATGACTTTTGGGAATCAGATTTGGGGGACAGCCCTCAAACTCAGACATCTAAGTCAAGTGGCAAAGTGCAAAAGAGGTAAGAATGGGAAATTCATCTGTTAGTAGAGCTGCACGTTTCTGGATAAATTGAGAATCACGATAATTTGTTTCAAATAGAGATCACGATTCTCACATGATCCTGAACAGACAAGAGCCAACTAAACAAAATAACATGATTTACTAAAGGTTCTGACAAAATGTTGATTGTTGCAGTCTATTTAAAATGATTAATTTGAATGATTTAAAAAAAAAAAAAAAAAAAAAAGAATAAATGATTCAATGACTCACTCATAAATACTTCACTTGTTTCTTTGCTGGATGAATCAGCGTTTTTGAACGAATGTCTTGAATAAATGATTCAATGACATACACTTTTAAATCACTTGTCGCCACTTAGTGGCATAACGATGTAATTTAAACAATCTTTATTTGAAAAGTCAAGTTACTTTCAAAAGGATTTGCGCTCTTTTCGTAGACATCAGTTTTTATATACAAGCTATAAACTTTAATCCCAGTTCGGCTGTGATATGAATACTTGTAACATAGAAATAACAATTCTGCGTGGTTAAAAAGAAGTTTGTGAAGCTGTTTCATACCTATAAATGATAACTGCTTTCTCTGGCTCAGCGGCAGCGCCGACGCTGATTTGAATGTTCCGGTGTGATTTTGTCAAAGGTTTAATATACAAATCTATTCAATTTAATAGGCGAATCGTTGTCATTCAGGAATGAGATCATTAGGTGTTTGAATGGAGATTGAGATCTTTTAACGATTAATCGTGCAGCTCTAGATGTTAGTCTCTTTCCTGTTCTTTTTTTACTTGTTATTTCTTCTTGTGGCTTCAGCTTGACTGATATAACCTGTAAGTACTCCATCTAGGAAGATGAACATGTTAGAAACAAAGATGCAGAGGTCAAGGGGTAAATCCTCAAGAATGACCCCCCAAAAATCAGATACAGGAGGGACGTCGCCATGTCAGCATGACCTGCGAAGCAAAGAGACCCCAGAGAAGACAAACGTTGTGAAATCATCCGGACAGACGGACCTGCATCCAGAGGAAGAAGACAGCAGAGAAACCGAAGAGCTTCCGTACATGACAACAACTGAGATGTACCTATGCTGCTGGCAGCAACCTCCAGCCTCTCCATTACAGGAAGAGTGTCCAAAGAAAGAAGAGGATGTTGCAAGTAAGTGCCTGGTTCAAATGCAAAATGGCTGTTATAAACATTGATTTACAAATTCTAATACAAAAAATATTTCCTCAGTCCCATCATGGAGGGAAAACATCATGGAACCCCTCCAGGAGGAGGATGCTGTTGACATCCCCGAAGTAAGAGCCATCATTTATATCATATATGTAATATACATAAGTCCCAAGAATCTTAAGTATGAGTTCCAGTGTCATTTATCAATCTTGGTTTCTATAGAATCTTGATGATGGTGCTTTTCTGAAACGGCACGCAAAGTTAGAACTGGATGAGAAGAGACGAAAAAGGTGAGATTTAATTCTAAAAAAGACTTTATTGTTCATTAAAAAAAATCAAGTGAATTGAATAATGTGATATTTATTGATTTATTGTGACAAGAGTCAAATTAGCCCAAACTTTACTCACCCTCAAGCCATCCTAGGTGTATATGACTTTCTTCTTTCTGATGAACATAATCTGAGAAATATTAATAAATATCCTGACGCATCCAAGCTTTACAATGGCAGTGATAGGGATTAATGAGTATGAGTTGAAGAAAGTGCCTCCATCCACAGCTATTCATCATAAATGTGTACTCCATACGGCTCCATATTTAACAAGTTATGAAGTCAAATATCTAACTTCCGCCAGACCGCCTTCCGTATTGAAGTTCCGAAGAAAGTGTAAACTGGCGTCACGTCAGTTAAACTTTTTCCGTAAGTTGAATAGGGAAGGCGTAGGACAACTGCAAGAGTTTTACACTTTCTTCGTACGTTGAATACGGAAGGCGGTCTGGCTATTTTAATTCATAACTTGTTTAAATATGGATATTTTTTTACACAAACGCATCGCTTCACTTTAGAAGGCCTTTAGTAACCCCCCAGAGCACACGTTTATGATAGATGGATGTGGATAGATGCACTTTCTTCAGCTCATACTCGTTTATCCCGCTCACTGCCATTATAAAGCTCGGATGCGTCAGGATATTTATTAATATTTCTCCAATTGTGTTCATCAGAAAGAAGAAAGTCATATACACCTAGGATGGCTTGAGGGTGAGTAAAGCTTGGGCTAATTTTCATTTGAAAGTGAACTAATCTTTAACCCTTTTAATGCTCTTAATATTCTTGCTTTTTTTCTCCTTTTAGATGGGACATTCAGAGAATCCGTGAACAGCGTATGCTTCAAAGACTGCAGCAGCGCATGGAGAAGAAGAAAACGAATGTTCAGGAGAGCGAGCCAGAAGTGTCCTCGTTTCATCCCGATTTGGACAGTGGTATAAGCCTTAGAAAGATTCATTTGAAAAAAAAAAAAAAATTATTTTGTATTATATTAATGAACAAAACAACCATTATCGTGTTATATACTATATTTTTACTGATGTTCCCTTATATAGTGGAGGCAATCCTAGTCACACCCTTTCTGCCAGTAGTGGCGTTTGGTCGGCCTCTGCCTAATTTACCTGCACAGTAAGAGCCTTTTTTTCTTTTTGAAATATCTTCTGAGTAACATGTAACTGCTTTTAAGTACTGTTTAAGTGTCATTATAACAATTATAAGGCATTGTGAACAAGTTGATCCACTTCTGTTGTCTGCTAGGAACTTTGAGTTGCCCTGGCTTGATGAAAGAAGTCGATGTCGCATTGAAAACCAGAAGAAACAAACTCCCCACAGGACCTGTCGGAAATAAGTCGCACCTATTCTGGGCATATGTCCGAGTTGAATGCCACACAGAGGAGTGCTACTTCATGTCCAGTGGTAGAACATGGGATTAAAAGTGGCAAAGCACTATTTGATCAGTCTGTTTGGGTGAGAAGGAAATAGCAGCATTACTGCTGAGTTTTCATTTTACTGTGCCCTGATAATAAAGCAACAACTGCCCGGTTAACTGCTATTTTAGTTCCCTCACAATCAGTGTGGTGTGGCCTTGATTTAATTCTTTACTTGTAGTCCTGTTCTGTGTATTTTCACTGAGGTTAAGTGATATTGATTATTGCAGGCTCCACTGCAAATACTGTTTTAATGTGCACTAAACTGTGGTTATGGAGTATTGCTGCACATTTGCATGTAATTGTGTTCAGAATGACTTTAAGGATTTTTTGTTTTTGAAAATGTAATTGTGCATGAATGTCTTGATAAATCCTCTGCCTCAATGTACATATTTTTGTAAGCTTAGCATAGTCGTTTAGAGAAAAAATATTTGCAGGATTAGAGTGAGGATGCTAAAATGCTTAAATGAATGAAAAGTAGCAAGAATTTGTTTGTACGACATTTTAGGGTTCTCTGAAGTTGTTCAGCATCCCATGCAGGTTTAAGGACAATGCCCTTAACGTTATTTTTGGATCGATTAGTTGGTCTGTTGATGTGTTGTTGTTTTTTTTTGGATGTACACCAATGTTCTTTATGAAAGTAACATTTTTACACCACCATTTTCTTTAAACCTAATCCATGTCCAAAAGTGTTGCTTGTCTTTATGAATTTTGCATAAATTCTGTGCCTCATGGGATTCATGGGATTTCAGGGCCTTTGTAATGTATTTCCTAAAGATATTCAATTCTTGTTACAACTGATAAGTGATAATTTTCCTTTTTTTTCCTCCTTCCTTTTTTTGTGTAAATGTGTTGATTTTGTGAACACCACACACATCAAGTTTTTTTTTTCTTTCTTTTCTTTCTATTTTTTTGTGTGAACGTGTACAACTGGACCCATGTAAATAGCTTTACTGACATACATTGGCTGTAAATAAGGAAAATGTTGCTGTTATTTTTTTATTTAATGTCAGAAACGTTGTATGTCCAGCATAGATATTATATTAATAGCATTATTTACAAAGTAAGAATTTTTGTTTTTCAAAAAAAAAAAAAAAAAAAAAAAATAGATAAAACTCACTCTTGTGGTTTCATAATTGATGCACAATTTTTAATGTCTTATGTGTCCATATTTGGTTTTACTGTCTTTCTTCCCAAATCAATTGATTGGGCAGCTTAGCATTAAAAAGATGTGATCTGTTTTCATTATCAAATCACATTTATTCAAAAACCTTGATTTAAGTATTTTAACACAGTTTTGATTATGTATTATATAAACACTTTAATACAATTTAATAATTGTGTGTATTATGCAAAATTCAGTTTGGGGTAAGTTAATTGTAAAGTCATTTTGTAATTTGTTTGGTGAAATCCACAAAACCTAGATACTTATTTTTGAGAATTACCTATGCATGCAAATTTATATCTGATGACCATTGTAAAACATCACAGAACTCAAGTGTGAAAAATGTTTATTGAAACAAAAAATGCAAAATAATGATTTTTTTTTTCTTCCAAAATATACCACCTCTTTTGATTCACCTTAAGATAAATACACTGATAATATTTCTAATGTTTTTAATATTTCTTTAGATTATTTTGAGACAATACAAGCTTTGGAAAACTGCCTCCAAGATTTTTTTTAATTAAATGAAAAGTTGTGAGACATTGCCTTGCACAAACTTGAGTTCATGAAGGTTTATAGTTTATTGAACAGGCCTGGGACTAAAGATTCAATCACTTTGAGAAACAAATATATATACCACCACATTTATTATATGAAGGTATTTACCACTATAAGATCACGATTAAAATATTAATAGAAGATAATGATAGTATAATAGCACAGGTATTTCAAAGAGAATTCTCTGATGTTCCCTTATAGGAACAGATTGAAAACTGGAGTGACTCCATTTCGCACTATTTATATAAAAGATTAGGATCACCGTCTGTTTGTTATAATTAAGAGATGATGTGTGATAAACCAAATTTTATAGCAGTAAAATACTTAGTGTTAAGTTTTCCTCAAAAGATCAAGTTGGAATCCCAGGGTAAGCAGATTCTTTGTTGATTTTATCACCTTTAAAAGTATTTGTCTAAACAGAAGGCATGAGGGCAGTCTGATGCATTGCATCTTCATTTGGGTTATGTGTTTGGTAACATTTATACAGCACATGTCATAAAAAGAGGACATAAAAACAAAAGGGACGCATTAAAGCGTCAAATGTCAGAAAAAAAGACAGCATTCACATCCTCTCTCTTTGCATCAGTCTACATTTTAGTGAAGCGAGCTTTACGCAAACATTTCTGAATCAAAACCTTCATTGAAAGTCTTTCTCAGTCTCTCCTCAGGTTGTTCAGCCTCTCCTCCAAGTCAGCATCAGCATCTGCCAGTGTAGGCTGCGGTTCAGCTTTCTTCCCAGCTGCAACCGAAAGGCTCCCTCCAGTAGAAGGCAGGTCTGTTTGAATTAAATAAAGTTAAGATAAGAACGACTTTGGGTAGAACTTTAAGGCATAGTTAGTAACTGTGGTGTCTTTTTAGCTTACTTGAAAGTTCATCAGACAGAGTCAGACCCAGCTCATCCAGAACTTGAGAAACCACAGCATCACTGGATTTGAAGTAAAAAGAGTGCATGTCAGAAGAGTGCATGTCAGGAGAGTGCAAAGTCTGGTATGGAGACATCTCTATTTCGGAGCTACACTACTGATTTTATAATGTTTTATATAGAAAAGTCTCCTTTGCTCACCATGGCTTCATTTATTTGATCATTATAAAATAGCTGTTTTCTACTTGAATATATTTTAGAGATCCAGATCAAAGGTAGGAGAAAATTGTAGCTTTAATAAAGATTAATCTATATTTAATTTATAATTTATGCAGTGAAGACTGTAAAGTGTTTAATAACTTTATTTAATTTCTGTAGGCCCATATTTCCTACCTGTTAGACAGGTAGGAAGGCCACAGGTACAGTAAATATGGCATTTATTATAATGGGTTTATGTGAAGATTGTTTTAGGTTGATATAAATTAAAAGTTGTTATTTTTTTAAAAACTAATAAATGTTGAATTGATAGCTTTCATGTATACTGTAATGTTCAATGTCTATAATTAATGTTTTATAGAAACATCAGTACCATTATTAGCATCAGTGATTCTGGCCTTCATTGATGACAAGATGCCATTATACAAATATTTAAAATATACTGTCTTTAAGTTGTTTCTACATTAATTTGGAGAGTGAGTGTGAAATTATTACAATATAAAAATATTAAAAACTCCAATGTTTTTAATCACGATTAATTACAGAAAAAAAATTTAATGTGTGATTAATTAGTTAATTTTTTTTAAATCGATTGACAGCACTAATATATTTTAAATATTTATTCCTGTGATGGCAAAGCTGAAATTTCAGCAGTCTTTAGTGTCACATGATTCTTCAGAAATCATTCTAATATGATGATTTATTGGAATTCTCACCTCTCCTCTTCATCGTCTTCATCTCCCATTGCATCATCGATTGCATCATTCATCATCTCCTCCTTCATGTCCATGATTTCACTTTGGCGCTCAAACTCCATCATGATCTTCTGAATCTGTGGCAACTTCAACTGCATTGAGAGAAAAAGGAATTCACATCAAACAAATGCACATCAACGAGCTATCTGTTGACAAGACAAATAAAAACTGAGAATGCTATTGCGGATATACCTGTCTGTTCATGGTGGCCATAGCTTTGGTGACTCCTTTCATGGCCTGCGCCATGCTGTTGTTTGATTTGAGGGTTTGGATTTTAAGGCTGACAGCTTGAATATTGGCTCTCATCATGATGAATTTCTTAACGTATCGTCTTGTGCGGACCAAGTCCTTAGCCATGATTTTCACAGCATCCTGTCGGAAAAAGAATATCACTTGCACTCAAGCGAGACTTCATGGACATGTCAGTAACAGAGATATGTCAAATTAAAACTCTCCTAACCATCTGTCCTTGTTTGGCCATTTTCTTAATGTCAGCAATTATTTTCTTTTCCTGTTGCTCCAGCCTCTGGCGTTCTCTGTCAAGATCTCGCATGGCTCTATTTAGCGCTCTCTGATTCTGTCTGAGCATCTCCTCCGGAGTCTTTCTCCTTCCAAACAGGAACTCCATCTGACATGGCCAATACAAAAGAGAGAAAAAAGACCAGATTGTTAGGTGTTTGAAGGAAAATTTTAAGGAAGGGTTTCCACAATCTGATAAACTATCCGAACAACACTACAGACAGATGATTATGTCACAGAAAGGAATTCATATTCCCATGACTCTCGGGCACGTGATGCTATGACATCATTCTTTACAGGTATGCCATAAGGTGAACAAGTGGTTTCTAAAGTTACTCTCAAATTAAAATATTTTACACGCTATGAATCAAGTGGCATCACCCATACTGTAATCGCTGTCATATTGTTCGCTTCCTTCCCAATTTAAGACAAAAAAAAAAAAAAAAAAATCGAACACTCCTTAATATTCAGCTTATATATATGATACTGTTAATGACAATGAACAGCGCCATTTAGCACAATACACTCTGAAACTTACTCGAAAGGACACCGATAATCCAGACTCAAACGTTGAAAAAATAAATGATTGTCCTTTTATAAAATGACAAAGACTTTTTCTAAGTAATATTAATAATAATGAGCTGAGTTGCTAGAATTAGCTCAACAAAAGAAAGAAACCCTGGAGGCCTTTATCGCTCTCATTTTTACCTTGCCTTTTCTTTATGTGGAAAACGTCCACCAGAGATAGAAGTAGCTGATCAGGACAAATATCGCGCCGTCGTTTGTTTCTTCTATTCCTTATTTAAAGTTACAGTTCGTCGATCCACCCGATTGTTTTCCCCAGTCTAGCTTCTTCCGCATATGAATGTCAATACTTCCTTTGTAAAGGTCTACGTCACAGGAAATGCGTCATACAAGACTTCTCAACAAACCAGAGCCGTTAACGGCTCTGCAACAAACAACAGGGACATTTATGACTGACTAATGACAAATTGTTGTGCAATTTTCTTTTGCTATATGAACGTGTAATATTTTTTTATTATTATTATTATTAACGGAAAGAGTTTGAAAAATGAGGCATACATTATTAATATTTCATATTCATCAGTGTAAATTAAGCATTTATAATTATATAGTTACTATAATGGAAAGTACAAACAAAAAAGATTGAAACTGTTTCTTTGTTTAATACATTTAATATTTTGTGAAATAGCAAGGCCTTTTATTATTTTATTTATTTGTTTTATTATTTAGTTATTGTTATTATTTTGGCAGTTTTATTTACATAGATTGTATTTGTTTTATATATTATTATATGTACACCCTTGGCATTGTTATGTAATTTGTGACTCGTTTATTATTATTATTATTATTATTATTAATATATTGTTATTGTATTTATCAAATTAGATATTATACTGGTTATGTTCTTACACTGAAATATATTGTTTTATCGTATGAAATCAAAAATACCTTTCTTGAAAATATTGTACAAATCTTGAATTTCTTAGATAAATTTCATATTAATAACTTGTATTATTAATAATAATAATAACAATAAAAATTCCCCATAACCTCTTATACAGCACATACCATCTCTTTATATTTATACGGATATATGCTACAATGCAAAGTTGATATATTATGTACTGTTCTAATATGCATATGTTACTTAGGAAACAAAACAAATTCATAGACAGTAAACATCATGCATAGCTGAATTAAAGAAAATCTCCAAACAAATTCTACAGTAAAATATCCAGAAAAAAATTATAAAATAGGCACACTGAAGTTACTTTGGTTAATTACACATATATCAAATAGCCTATAATGACAAATGGTAATACAGTCTAAATTAAATAAATATCTCAATATCAACACTTGTTTTTTGGACGATGAGAACAAATGTGCATTACTTCTCAGAATGTGCCCTTCAATGACAGTAGATGGCAGTACTGTCGTCGCATTCAGTACAGCCTGTCTTTAGCGAATCAACAGAGGAAGAAAACCCGACAGAAGCACACAATGCAGTTTGACTGCTACGGGTTATCCACCCAGGCTTCATGTATGCCTTAGCTTCCCAAATAAAATGAATAAATCTATTTATTCCATTTTGACGATCGGGACGAAAAGCAATCTTTCATAGGTCAATTTTCACATTGCGCTTGAGAAAGAAGACAACTCCTGCTGCGGACACCGGCGAAATCTCCAGCTTGACCGCACACAGTGGATCACAGAGCGGGCCGCGGAAGGAGGTGCCCAGCCTGCGCTGACGGGGCTGCGCTCA